>NC_136792.1:4886434-4968934 GCF_951216825.1 Electrona antarctica | reverse complement strand
CTGTATGGGCCGGTCCTGTATGGTCCGGTGGTCCGGTCCTGTATGGTCCGGTCCTGTATGGTCCTGTATGGTCCGGTCCTGTATGGTCCTGTATGGTCCCGTATGGTCCGGTCCTGTATGGTCCTGTATGGTCCGGTCCTGTATGGGCCGGTCCTGTATGGTCCGGTCCTGTATGGTCCTGTATGGGCCGGTCCTGTATGGGCCGGTCCTGTATGGTCCGGTCCTGTATGGGCCGGTCCTGTATGGACCGGTCCTGTATGGGCCGCGGTTGGTGTCCCTCAAGTGGAACCCCCAAGGGAAAAGAAAGAGAGGTCGGCCACGGAACACCTGGAGCAGAGACCTGGAGGCAGATGCAAAAACTATGGGCCAGACTTGGGGACAGCTGGAAGTGTTGGCTCAGGATCCAGATGCTTGGAGAACTCTTGTCGACGGCCTAAACCCCAGAAGGGGTAATAGGCGTAAGTGAAGTGAAGTGATGATATGAATATTGCAGAATATAATGCTGTAAAACGTTCTCTTTCGTTATCTGTATGGGCCGGTCCTGTATGGTCCGGTCCTGTATGGGCCGGTCCTGTATGGTCCTGTATGGGCCGGTCCTGTATGGTCCTGTATGGTCCGGTCCTGTATGGTCCGGTCCTGTATGGGCCGGTCCTGTATGGTCCGGTCCTGTATGGGCCGGTCCTGTATGGTCCGGTCCTGTATGGGCCGGTCCTGTATGGTCCGGACGGTCCTGTATGGTCCGGTCCTGTATGGGCCGGTCCTGTATGGTCCGGTCCTGTATGGGCCGGTCCTGTATGGTCCGGTCCTGTATGGTCCGGTCCTGTATGGTCCGGTCCTGTATGGGCCGGTCCTGTATGGGCCGGTCCTGTATGGTCCGGTGGTCCGGTCCTGTATGGTCCGGTCCTGTATGGTCCTGTATGGTCCGGTCCTGTATGGTCCTGTATGGTCCCGTATGGTCCGGTCCTGTATGGTCCTGTATGGTCCGGTCCTGTATGGGCCGGTCCTGTATGGTCCGGTCCTGTATGGTCCTGTATGGGCCGGTCCTGTATGGGCCGGTCCTGTATGGTCCGGTCCTGTATGGGCCGGTCCTGTATGGTCCGGTCCTGTATGGGCCGCGGTTGGTGCTCAGAAATGCACTCTCTTGAGTCTTGCGAGATCAAATGAATGATTCATAATTATCCGAATAGCCTAATTTGTGTATGATGTTTTAGTTTACGTGGCACGGAGTCTCACCAGAACTCACACAGCAATTTTATTGTTATCTTTTTATTTCGAATCTTAATTCTTTTATTTTTTACATTCGAATATTCATTCGAACATGGAATATTCGTTGGCAGCACTATGCTCTTCTATAATGTTTTTGAGCGGTGGCACACCGTCTCCTATGCACAGCTATGTGTATCTATCTGTATGTCTATCTGTCCCTATGTCCGAGTATGACCCCTGTCTGAGTAGGACCTACTGACTGACTATTGCCCCTGCAGCTGCGCTTGGCTCCAAGGCAAGCACAGCAAACAAACACAACAAACAGAGATTACCTTCACTCAGTCACACCACTGATATAACACAGATGTTGACCCATTAAGGCCTGACGTCGAAATAAAAAAAAGGTTTTCTGAAAGAATATATATATATTCAAAGATTTGTGCCGCATTTTCACGATTTTTCAAAAATAGCAGACCTACAAGCTCGTAGCGCGCCACTCGGTGGCGCGCTATGAGCTTGTAGATCTGCTATTTTTAAATAGCTAAAGTATAACATAATGCTTAGTTACACACAGTGACTATAAGAATAAAAGTATAGTTCCACCGCTCAGTTCGCACAGGTGCGTTTCAAATAATATATATATATATTAAAATACAAAGATATATTTGTATTGTTGCCTCAACATATTGCAGTCCACCAAACTGAATATGTATGTGTCAAAGTATCAAATACAGTAATCAAACAAAATGTGTATACAGTAAAAAAGAAAGAAAGAAAGAAAGAAAGAAAGAAAGAGAGAGAGAGATACCGCTTCATTCTTAACCCATTCTGGGCGGGAACCCCTTTTGGTGTTTTAACTAAGCGTTATGTTATACTTTAGCTATTGAAAAATAGCAGACCTACAAGCTCATAGCGCGCCACCGAGTGGCGCGCTACGAGCTTGTAGGTCTGCTATTTTTGAAAAATCGTGAAAATGCGACACACATCTTTGAATATATATTCTTTCAGAGTGAACGTTTTTTTTTTTTTTTGACGTCAGGCCTAAAGTAATGGGCCCCTGATGTCATCAAAGCAATAGGCTCACACCTGGAAGGAGTGGACTATGATGTCATCAAAGCAATAGGCTCAAACCTGGAAGGAGTGGACTATGCGGTGGGTGTTGAGGCTCAAACCTGGAAGGAGTGGACTATGCGGTGGGTGGTGAGGCTCAAACCTGGAAGGAGTGGACTATGCGGTGGGTGGTGAGGCTCAAACCTGGAAGGAGTGGACTATGATGTCATCAAAGCAATAGGCTCAAACCTGGAAGGAGTGGACTATGATGTCATCAAAGCAATAGGCTCAAACCTGGAAGGAGTGGACTATGATGTCATCAAAGCAATAGGCTCAAACCTGGAAGGAGTGGACTATGCGGTGGGTGGTGAGCAAGGTGTGGTTTTTTCATTGCCCTCTCCAGATATTTAGCTCTACTGTAACAGGCTCAAAAGTAGGGGACAAGGGGACAGGCAATTTTTTTTTTTTTTGTACCAGCACCTGCTTGCCATGCCTCAGGTAGTATAGTCCAGGGGTTCTCAACCCGTGGGTCGCGACCCCTCGGGGGGTCGCCAAATTAGTTTGGGGGGGTCCCCAAATTATTAAAAAAAAAGGGGGGGGGGGGGGGGGGGGGTTCACGATTTTTCAAAAATAGCAGACCTACAAGCTCGTAGCGCGCCACTCGGTGGCGTGCTATGAGCTTGTAGATCTGCTATTTTTAAATAGCTAAATTATAACATAATGCTTAAAACACCAAAAGGGGTTCCCACCCAAAATGGGTTAAGGTTATTGTAGCAGTCAATTTATATTGGGTGTCGGGAGTGGGCGGGGCGTGGGTCCCGAGACGTTGCCAAAGCATTTTCGGGGGTCCCCGGACAAAAACGTTGAGAACCCCTGGTATAGTCAATAGTTGCGAACGAAGTGAGCACTAACTATATAAGCTGGCCAAAACTGTCTGTCTGTCTGTCTGTGTGTGTCACGCGGTAACACCACCCGCCCGCCACCAGCAGGCAACTGAAATTGGAACGATACAGAGGTCTCTCTCTGTGTGTGTGTGTGTGTGTGTGTGTGTGTGTGTGTGTGTGTGTGTGTGTGTGTGTGTGTGTGTGTGTGTGTGTGTGTGTGTGTGTGTGTGTGTGTGTGTCAGACTGCCACAACAGCTTCGTTCGCTTCCCGCGTTTACGTGTCTTACTTGTAGTCACAACACAGAAATAAGATCCGAACAAGAGCGTGTGTGTGTGTGTGTGTGTGTGTGTGTGCGTGCGTGCGTGCATGCGTGCGTGTGTGTGCGAGCGAGCGTGTGTGCGTGCGTGTGTGCGTGCATGCGTGTTGATTTGGGTACAGTCACACATGCACAATGGCAGGGGAGTGGCCAACCACATACCAACCATGTCAAAGTTCAGCTAACTTGAACTCACAAGACATGCCAACACACTGCAGTGGGAAGTGCCACCCCCCCCCTTCTCTCATGTAGAATGACTGGACGCCACCCCTTCTCTCATGTAGAATGACTGGACGCCACCCCTTCTCTCATGTAGAATGACTGGACGCCACCCCCTTCTCTCATGTAGAAGGACTGACTGGACGCCACCCCTTCTCTCATGTAGAGTGACTGGACGCCACCCCTTCTCTCATGTAGACTGACTGGACGCCACCCCTTCTCTCATGTAGAATGACTGGACGCCACCCCTTCTCTCATGTAGAATGACTGGACGCCACCCCTTCTCTCATGTAGAGTGACTGGACGCCACCCCTTCTCTCATGTAGAAGGACTGGACGCCACCCCTTCTCTCATGTAGAATGACTGGACGCCACCCCTTCTCTCATGTAGAATGACTGGACGCCACCCCTTCTCTCATGTAGAGTGACTGGACGCCACCCCTTCTCTCATGTAGAAGGACTGGACGCCACCCCTTCTCTCATGTAGAAGGACTGGACGCCACCCCTTCTCTCATGTAGAATGACTGACTGGACGCCACCCCTTCTCTCATGTAGAATGACTGGACGCCACCCCTTCTCTCATGTAGAAGGACTGGACGCCACCCCTTCTCTCATGTAGAATGACTGACTGGACGCCACCCCTTCTCTCATGTAGAAGGACTGGACGCCACCCCTTCTCTCATGTAGAATGACTGGACGCCACCCCTTCTCTCATGTAGAATGACTGGACGCCACCCCTTCTCTCATGTAGAATGACTGGACGCCACCCCTTCTCTCATGTAGAATGACTGGACGCCACCCCTTCTCTCATGTAGAAGGACTGACTGGACGCCACCCCTTCTCTCATGTAGAATGACTGGACACCACCCCTTCTCTCATGTAGAAGGACTGACTGGACGCCACCCCTTCTCTCATGTAGAATGACTGGACGCCACCCCTTCTCTCATGTAGAATGACTGACTGGACGCCACCCCTTCTCTCATGTAGAATGACTGACTGGACGCCACCCCTTCTCTCATGTAGAAGGACTGGACGCCACCCCTTCTCTCATGTAGAATGACTGGACGCCACCCCTTCTCTCATGTAGAATGACTGACTGGACGCCACCCCTTCTCTCATGTAGAATGACTGACTGGACGCCACCCCTTCTCTCATGTAGAGTGACTGGACGCCACCACTTCTCTCATGTAGAATGACTGGACGCCACCCCTTCTCTCATGTAGAAGGACTGACTGGACGCCACCCCTTCTCTCATGTAGAATGACTGGACGCCACCCCTCCCTTCTCTCATGTAGAATGACTGGACGCCACCCCTTCTCTCATGTAGAATGACTGGACGCCACCCCTCCCTTCTCTCATGTAGAATGACTGGACGCCACCCCTTCTCTCATGTAGAATGACTGGACGCCACCCCTTCTCTCATGTAGAATGACTGGACGCCACCCCTTCTCTCATGTAGAATGACTGACTGGACGCCACCCCTTCTCTCATGTAGAATGACTGACTGGACGCCACCCCTTCTCTCATGTAGAATGACTGACTGGACGCCACCCCTTCTCTCATGTAGAATGACTGACTGGACGCCACCCCTTCTCTCATGTAGAGTGACTGGACGCCACCCCTTCTCTCATGTAGAAGGACTGGACGCCACCCCTTCTCTCCTATAGAATGACTGGACGCCACCCCTTCTCTCATGTAGAATGACTGGACGCCACCCCTTCTCTCCTATAGAATGACTGGACGCCACCCCTTCTCTCATGTAGAAGGACTGGACGCCACCCCTTCTCTCATGTAGAAGGACTGGACGCCACCCCTTCTCTCATGTAGAGTGACTGGACGCCACCCCTTCTCTCATGTAGAGTGACTGGACGCCACCCCTTCTCTCATGTAGAATGACTGACTGGACGCCACCCCTTCTCTCATGTAGAATGACTGGACGCCACCCCTTCTCTCATGTAGAATGACTGGACGCCACCCCTTCTCTCATGTAGAATGACTGACTGGACGCCACCCCTTCTCTCATGTAGAAGGACTGGACGCCACCCCTTCTCTCATGTAGAATGACTGGACGCCACCCCTTCTCTCATGTAGAATGACTGACTGGACGCCACCCCTTCTCTCATGTAGAATGACTGGACGCCACCCCTTCTCTCATGTAGAATGACTGGACGCCACCCCTTCTCTCATGTAGAATGACTGGACGCCACCCCTTCTCTCATGTAGAATGACTGGACGCCACCCCTTCTCTCATGTAGAATGACTGGACGCCACCCCTTCTCTCATGTAGAAGGACTGGACGCCACCCCTTCTCTCATGTAGAAGGACTGGACGCCACCCCTTCTCTCATGTAGAAGGACTGGACGCCACCCCTTCTCTCATGTAGAGTGACTGGACGCCACCCCTTCTCTCATGTAGAGTGACTGGACGCCACCCCTTCTCTCATGTAGAATGACTGACTGGACGCCACCCCTTCTCTCATGTAGAATGACTGGACGCCACCCCTTCTCTCATGTAGAATGACTGGACGCCACCCCTTCTCTCATGTAGAATGACTGACTGGACGCCACCCCTTCTCTCATGTAGAATGACTGGACGCCACCCCTTCTCTCATGTAGAATGACTGGACGCCACCCCTTCTCTCATGTAGAAGGACTGGACGCCACCCCTTCTCTCATGTAGAATGACTGGACGCCACCCCTTCTCTCATGTAGAATGACTGGACGCCACCCCTTCTCTCATGTAGAATGACTGGACGCCACCCCTTCTCTCATGTAGAATGACTGGACGCCACCCCTTCTCTCATGTAGAAGGACTGGACGCCACCCCTTCTCTCATGTAGAAGGACTGGACGCCACCCCTTCTCTCCTATAGAATGACTGGACGCCACCCCTTCTCTCCTATAGAATGACTGGACGCCACCCCTTCTCTCATGTAGAGTGACTGGACGCCACCCCTCCCTTCTCTCATGTAGAATGACTGGACGCCACCCCTTCTCTCATGTAGAAGGACTGGACGCCACCCCTTATCTCATGTAGAATGACTGGACGCCACCCCTTATCTCATGTAGAATGACTGGACGCCACCCCTTCTCTCATGTAGAATGACTGGACGCCACCCCTTCTCTCATGTAGAATGACTGGACGCCACCCCTTCTCTCATGTAGAAGGACTGGACGCCCCCCCTTCTCTCATGTAGAATGACTGGACGCCACCCCTTCTCTCATGTAGAAGGACTGGACGCCACCCCTTCTCTCATGTAGAAGGACTGGACGCCACCCCTTCTCTCATGTAGAATGACTGGACGCCACCCCTTCTCTCATGTAGAATGACTGGACGCCACACCTTCTCTCATGTAGAATGACTGGACGCCACCCCTTCTCTCATGTAGAATGACTGGACGCCACCCCTTCTCTCATGTAGAATGACTGGACGCCACCCCTTCTCTCATGTAGAATGACTGGACGCCACCCCTTCTCTCATGTAGAATGACTGACTGGACGCCACCCCTTCTCTCATGTAGAAGGACTGGACGCCACCCCTTCTCTCATGTAGAATGACTGGACGCCACCCCTTCTCTCATGTAGAATGACTGGACGCCACCCCTTCTCTCATGTAGAATGACTGACTGGACGCCACCCCTTCTCTCATGTAGAAGGACTGGACGCCACCCCTTCTCTCATGTAGAAGGACTGGACGCCACCCCTTCTCTCATGTAGAATGACTGGACGCCACCCCTTATCTCATGTAGAATGACTGGACGCCACCCCTTCTCTCATGTAGAATGACTGGACGCCACCCCTTCTCTCATGTAGACTGACTGGACGCCACCCCTTCTCTCATGTAGAATGACTGGACGCCACCCCTTATCTCATGTAGAATGACTGGACGCCACCCCTTCTCTCATGTAGAATGACTGGACGCCACCCCTTATCTCATGTAGAATGACTGGACGCCACCCCTTCTCTCATGTAGAAGGACTGGACGCCACCCCTTCTCTCATGTAGAAGGACTGGACGCCACCCCTTCTCTCATGTAGAATGACTGGACGCCACCCCTTATCTCATGTAGAATGACTGGACGCCACCCCTTCTCTCATGTAGAATGACTGGACGTCACCCCTTCTCTCATGTAGACTGACTGGACGCCACCCCTTCTCTCATGTAGAATGACTGGACGCCACCCCTTATCTCATGTAGAATGACTGGACGCCACCCCTTCTCTCATGTAGAATGACTGGACGCCACCCCTTATCTCATGTAGAATGACTGGACGCCACCCCTTCTCTCATGTAGAAGGACTGGACTCCACCCCTTCTCTCATGTAGAAGGACTGGACGCCACCCCTTCTCTCATGTAGAATGACTGGACGCCACCCCTTATCTCATGTAGAATGACTGGACGCCACCCCTTCTCTCATGTAGAATGACTGGACGCCACCCCTTCTCTCATGTAGAAGGACTGGACGCCACCCCTTCTCTCATGTAGAAGGACTGGACGCCACCCCTTCTCTCCTATAGAATGACTGGACGCCACTCCTTCTCTCATGTAGAATGACTGGACGCCACCCCTTCTCTCATGTAGAATGACTGGACGCCACCCCTTCTCTCATGTAGAATGACTGGACGCCACCCCTTCTCTCATGTAGAGTGACTGGACGCCACCCCTCCCTTCTCTCATGTAGAATGACTGGACGCCACCCCTTCTCTCATGTAGAAGGACTGGACGCCACCCCTTATCTCATGTAGAATGACTGGACGCCACCCCTTATCTCATGTAGAATGACTGGACGCCACCCCTTCTCTCATGTAGAATGACTGGACGCCACCCCTTCTCTCATGTAGAATGACTGGACGCCACCCCTTCTCTCATGTAGAAGGACTGGACGCCCCCCCTTCTCTCATGTAGAATGACTGGACGCCACCCCTTCTCTCATGTAGAAGGACTGGACGCCACCCCTTCTCTCATGTAGAAGGACTGGACGCCACCCCTTCTCTCATGTAGAATGACTGGACGCCACCCCTTCTCTCATGTAGAATGACTGGACGCCACACCTTCTCTCATGTAGAATGACTGGACGCCACCCCTTCTCTCATGTAGAATGACTGGACGCCACCCCTTCTCTCATGTAGAATGACTGGACGCCACCCCTTCTCTCATGTAGAATGACTGGACGCCACCCCTTCTCTCATGTAGAATGACTGACTGGACGCCACCCCTTCTCTCATGTAGAAGGACTGGACGCCACCCCTTCTCTCATGTAGAATGACTGGACGCCACCCCTTCTCTCATGTAGAATGACTGGACGCCACCCCTTCTCTCATGTAGAATGACTGACTGGACGCCACCCCTTCTCTCATGTAGAAGGACTGGACGCCACCCCTTCTCTCATGTAGAAGGACTGGACGCCACCCCTTCTCTCATGTAGAATGACTGGACGCCACCCCTTATCTCATGTAGAATGACTGGACGCCACCCCTTCTCTCATGTAGAATGACTGGACGCCACCCCTTCTCTCATGTAGACTGACTGGACGCCACCCCTTCTCTCATGTAGAATGACTGGACGCCACCCCTTATCTCATGTAGAATGACTGGACGCCACCCCTTCTCTCATGTAGAATGACTGGACGCCACCCCTTATCTCATGTAGAATGACTGGACGCCACCCCTTCTCTCATGTAGAAGGACTGGACGCCACCCCTTCTCTCATGTAGAAGGACTGGACGCCACCCCTTCTCTCATGTAGAATGACTGGACGCCACCCCTTATCTCATGTAGAATGACTGGACGCCACCCCTTCTCTCATGTAGAATGACTGGACGTCACCCCTTCTCTCATGTAGACTGACTGGACGCCACCCCTTCTCTCATGTAGAATGACTGGACGCCACCCCTTATCTCATGTAGAATGACTGGACGCCACCCCTTCTCTCATGTAGAATGACTGGACGCCACCCCTTATCTCATGTAGAAGGACTGGACTCCACCCCTTCTCTCATGTAGAAGGACTGGACGCCACCCCTTCTCTCATGTAGAATGACTGGACGCCACCCCTTATCTCATGTAGAATGACTGGACGCCACCCCTTCTCTCATGTAGAATGACTGGACGCCACCCCTTCTCTCATGTAGAAGGACTGGACGCCACCCCTTCTCTCATGTAGAAGGACTGGACGCCACCCCTTCTCTCCTATAGAATGACTGGACGCCACTCCTTCTCTCATGTAGAATGACTGGACGCCACCCCTTCTCTCATGTAGAATGACTGGACGCCACCCCTTCTCTCATGTAGAATGACTGGACGCCACCCCTTCTCTCATGTAGAAGGACTGGACGCCACCCCTTCTCTCATGTAGAATGACTGGACGCCACCCCTTCTCTCATGTAGAAGGACTGGACGCCACCCCTTCTCTCATGTAGAATGACTGGACGCCACCCCTTCTCTCATGTAGAATGACTGGACGCCACCCCTTCTCTCATGTAGAAGGACTGGACGCCACCCCTTCTCTCATGTAGAATGACTGGACGCCACCCCTTCTCTCATGTAGAATGACTGGACGCCACCCCTTCTCTCATGTAGAAGGACTGGACGCCACCCCTTCTCTCATGTAGAATGACTGGACGCCACCCCTTCTCTCATGTAGAATGACTGGACGCCACCCCTTCTCTCATGTAGAAGGACTGGACGCCACCCCTTCTCTCATGTAGAATGACTGGACGCCACCCCTTCTCTCATGTAGAATGACTGGACTCCACCCCTTCTCTCATGTAGAAGGACTGACTGGACGCCACCCCTTCTCTCATGTAGAATGACTGGACGTCACCCCTTCTCTCATGTAGAAGGACTGGACGCCACCCCTTCTCTCATGTAGAAGGACTGGACGCCACCCCTTCTCTCATGTAGAATGACTGGACGCCACCCCTTCTCTCATGTAGAAGGACTGGACGCCACCCCTTCTCTCATGTAGAATGACTGGACGTCACCCCTTCTCTCATGTAGAATGACTGGACGCCACCCCTCCCTTCTCTCATGTAGAAGGACTGGACGCCACCCCTTCTCTCATGTAGAGTGACTGGACGCCACCCCTTCTCTCATGTAGAATGACTGGACGCCACCCCTTCTCTCATGTAGAAGGACTGACTGGACGCCACCCCTTCTCTCATGTAGAAGGACTGGACGCCACCCCTTCTCTCATGTAGAATGACTGGACGCCACCCCTCCCTTCTCTCATGTAGAATGACTGGACGCCACCCCTTCTCTCATGTAGAATGACGGACTGGACGCCACCCCTTCTCTCATGTAGAAGGACTGGACGCCACCCCTTCTCTCATGTAGAATGACTGGACGCCACCCCTTCTCTCATGTAGAAGGACTGGACGCCACCCCTTCTCTCATGTAGAATGACTGGACGCCACCCCTTCTCTCATGTAGAAGGACTGGACGCCACCCTTCTCTCATGTAGAATGACTGACTGGACGCCACCCCTTCTCTCATGTAGAATGACTGACTGGACGCCACCCTTCTCTCATGTAGAATGACTGACTGGACGCCACCCCTTCTCTCATGTAGAATGACTGGACGCCACCCCTTCTCTCATGTAGAATGACTGGACGCCACCCCTTCTCTCATGTAGAAGGACTGGACGCCACCCCTTCTCTCATGTAGAAGGACTGGACGCCACCCCTTCTCTCATGTAGAAGGACTGGACGCCACCCCTTCTCTCATGTAGAATGACTGGACGCCACCCCTTCTCTCATGTAGAATGACTGGACGCCACCCCTTCTCTCATGTAGAAGGACTGGACGCCACCCCTTCTCTCATGTAGAAGGACTGGACGCCACCCCTTCTCTCATGTAGAATGACTGGACGCCACCCCTTCTCTCATGTAGAAGGACTGGACGCCACCCCTCCCTTCTCTCATGTAGAATGACTGGACGCCACCTCTTCTCTCATGTAGAATGACTGGACGCCACCCCTTCTCTCATGTAGAATGACTGACTGGACGCCACCCCTTCTCTCATGTAGAAGGACTGGACGCCACCCCTTCTCTCATGTAGAATGACTGGACGCCACCCCTTCTCTCATGTAGAAGGACTGGACGCCACCCCTCCCTTCTCTCATGTAGAATGACTGGACGCCACCTCTTCTCTCATGTAGAATGACTGGACGCCACCCCTTCTCTCATGTAGAATGACTGACTGGACGCCACCCCTTCTCTCATGTAGAAGGACTGGACGCCACCCCTTCTCTCATGTAGAAGGACTGGACGCCACCCCTTCTCTCATGTAGAATGACTGACTGGACGCCACCCCTTCTCTCATGTAGAATGACTGGACGCCACCCCTTCTCTCATGTAGAAGGACTGGACGCCACCCCTTCTCTCATGTAGAAGGACTGGACGCCACCCCTTCTCTCATGTAGAATGACTGACTGGACGCCACCCCTTCTCTCATGTAGAATGACTGGACGCCACCCCTCCCTTCTCTCATGTAGAATGACTGGATGCCACCCCTTCTCTCATGTAGAATGACTGACTGGACGCCACCCCTTCTCTCATGTAGAAGGACTGGACGCCACCCCTTCTCTCATGTAGAATGACTGGACGCCACCCCTTCTCTCATGTAGAAGGACTGGACGCCACCCCTTCTCTCATGTAGAAGGACTGGACGCCACCCCTTCTCTCATGTAGAGTGACTGGACGCCACCCCTTCTCTCATGTAGAAGGACTGGACGCCACCCCTTCTCTCATGTAGAATGACTGGACGCCACCCCTTCTCTCATGTAGAATGACTGGACGCCACCCCTTCTCTCATGTAGAAGGACTGGACGCCACCCCTTCTCTCATGTAGAATGACTGGACGCCACCCCTTCTCTCATGTAGAGTGACTGGACGCCACCCCTTCTCTCATGTAGAATGACTGGACGCCACCCCTTCTCTCATGTAGAATGACTGGACGCCACCCCTTCTCTCATGTAGAAGGACTGGACGCCACCCCTTCTCTCATGTAGAATGACTGGACGCCACCCCTTCTCTCATGTAGAAGGACTGGACGCCACCCCTTCTCTCATGTAGAAGGACTGGACGCCACCCCTTCTCTCATGTAGAATGACTGGACGCCACCCCTTCTCTCATGTAGAAGGACTGGACGCCACCCCTTCTCTCATGTAGAATGACTGGACGCCACCCCTTCTCTCATGTAGAATGACTGGACGCCACCCCTTCTCTCATGTAGAATGACTGGACGCCACCCCTTCTCTCATGTAGAATGACTGGACGCGACCGTTTTTATTCCACGTGTGTGTCTGTACCTTTATCCATGTGTATCCATTAGGTGGATGGATGCCCATCTCACTCTGATTAGTTTAACTCTGGCCAGATCACCAAGCCCGACCAACCCTGTCCTAGATGGCTGGCCTCCACAGCGTAAACATTAAGCAGCATCCTGTCTGGTCTGGTCTGGCCACAGCAGCACCTCATCAACAAAACGCTCTGATTGCTAATTGAACAATTGTGCAACATGTGTTTGTCCATATGAGGACGGAGTCACTGTGGTCCATATGAGGACGGAGTCACTGTGGTTAGCAGGACATTCTGAATGACAGACAGTGGTGTGTTCCATGCAAAAATAAGAGACTTTTATCCATGACGATTGTAGAGAAATTGTGTGCAGAGTCTTGAAAAAAAAGGAAAGGGGAAAGTATAAAAGCAGGAAATGTGCTTGTATTTAAGCGGAATTGTTTCCGGATTTGGTAGATGAGTTACAGATTGCGGTCATTGAATCTCAAGTCAGCAGTGTAAACAATTGAGAGAAACACTTTGTATGTATTTTATCCAAACATATAACTAAGATGGTTTATAATACTACATATAACTAAGATGGTTTATAATACTTCATATAGAAGAACATATAGATTTATAATGAGGATTGTTTATACAGTATACTTAGTATACAACATATAGGTTTTAATTACTTAGACGGTTAGCTATATATGTTAGTATAGAATAATATGTTTATAATGACTAAAATGGTGTATTTACTTAGATAAGAATACATACATCTATCCAAGTCATACATGACTAAGATGTTTTATTTAGTATAAGGACATATATGTTTTAATGGCTGAGATGGTTTATATACTTAGATTAGAACACACATATTTATAATGACTAAGATTTATGCATTTATTATTATTTGTATAATTATAATAACATATCTATTTTTTATGATATGGTGCATAGATATATTTGGTATACAAGAATGTGGATGTTAATAACTAAGATGGTACTTATAAACATGCTTATGAAAACATGGTAGGCCTACATAGCATAGATATATTTATTTAGTAGGCTATATTAAACATGTATAGGGTACTGTAGAAAACGAAGATGGTACATATATAAACATGCTTATAAAAACATGGTAGGCCTACATAGCATAGATATATTTATTTAGTAGGCTACATTAAACATGTAAAGGCTACTGTAGAGAACTAAGATGGTGCTGCATGCATTCAGCATTGGTATGCATAAAACAAAACAAACAATCAGATGATGAACCACAGCTGTACCAATGTGTAGGCAGTCAGGCAGAGATACATCACCTAGCATATGAAATGAAATAAATAGAATAAGTTTGACATAGCCTATAATAATTATGACATATTATGGCTAATCTCATGGTGATGATTGACATAGCCTACACTACAACATGATACATCACACCTTGTCCCAGGCAGACAGATACAAATAGCCTACATACTGTGGATTTGTGTGTGTACAGTGTGTGCGTCTGTGTGTGTGTGTGTGTGTGTGTGTGTGTGTGTGTCAGACAGTGTGTGTGTGTGTGTGTGCGTGCGTGTGTGCGTGTGTCGCGCGCGCGCGCGTGCGTGCGTGCGTGTGCATGTGTGTGTTCACTTACGCTGTTCCGCAGATCTTGCAGGGCGACGCTCATCCTGCAAACCTCTACCGAGCCATCCCTCCTCTCTCTCTCTCTCTGTGCGCGTGTCTTCTGCCTCTATCTCCCTATATAACGTGTCTGTTCTGTGTCTGTTGTTGTTATCCGTGCGTCGGAAAAGACGAGAAACAAACAAACAAACAAACAAACAAACAAACAACCCCGAACAGAAGAAGCTAGGGATCCGCCGGGCGGGCGGAGCAACGATCGAGCGAACAACAAACCGCGAGACGAGTCGCTCGTCTTTGTTCAACCGAGTGAAGGAGCAGAAGGAGGAGGAGAGGATTTTCCCATCGTCTATCTATGGCTGTGGCGGAGGAGACTTCTCTCTCTCTGTCCTATTCTCTCTCTCTCTCTCTCTCTGTGTGTCTTTCTGTCCTTTTCTCTCTGTGTGTCTCTCTGTCTCTGACCCTCTATCTGTGATTCTCTACAGACCGACCGGGCGATGAACGGAGAGGAAGATAGTAATCAGTCTTGGCTACAACCCCGCCCAACATCAACCCTTTCCCTTCCTCACCGACACAAACACAAACACACCCTCCAATCCTCTCCTCTCCTCCTCCTCAGGGAGACAGACAGACAGACAGACAGACAGACAGACAGATAGAGAGACAGACAGACAGAGAGACAGACAGACAGACAGACAGACAGAGGGGAGGGGGGAGGGGGGCAAAAAAGATGAGTGGCTCCCCCCTCTCTCTAGTGTGTGTGTGTGTGTGTGTGTGTGTGTGTGTGTGTGTGTGTGTGCGCGCGCGCGCGTGTGTGTGTCTAATTGAGGGGTTTTGGCTTGAGACCAAAGTAAAATGTACTGCCTGGCTCTCTACCAACTGTGCACGCATGCTTGCACGCACGCTCACAAGCACAGTCGCACGCACACACACACACACACACACACACACACACACACACATAGAAGGTCGAAATGGAGGTTTCTTTTTTTTTTTTACATTATTTTAAGATATTTGACATTTGGTCCTATCTCCCCAGCTCGGTCATCTATTCTATACTGCAGTAAAGTGGCCGTCAGATCACCATGGTGATGTTGCAAAGTGTTGTCATAGCACTGCTATGGCAACCATAGCCTATCTGATCAGATTCAGGGCTAACATCAGCTTTGCCTTAATGTTTCCATGGCAACCAAAAAGCCTCGAGTCCTGAGAACAACTGGGTGTTACGAATTGTATTCTGTCCTAGCTTTCAATGTTAGTAGTAGCATACTAAGTCTACTAGCAGTAGTACTAGCATCTATAGCATAGCAATAGGTGTAGTAGTGATAATATGCAAGGCAGTTTGAATTTGTATGGCACATTCCAAAAACAAGGCAATGTGCTTTACACAATTAGGACGCATAAAATAAAATAAGTAAAAAAGAACAGATAGGCTACAGTTAGTAGTATAGTTGCCTAATACTAGTAGTAGTAGACATATATGTTGTCAAACCAGGCCTTTTACTTTGTTATAGGCTATATTGCAATTTGCAACATTATGTTGTGCTTTTATTTTTGTAGTGTAAATACTAATTTACTAATATTGTGGGTGTGATCAAGTGCAGATTCTGATGCTGTGTTGTGGCAATCACGTTTTCTTGATTGAATGTGAGAGAAGTTAGTTATTTGCTCTGGTGTTGTGTTGTGTGCTTGTAGATCAACTATTTTTTTTGCGAAATAAGTGAAAGTTAAAAGTAAAAATCACACCCGTGTGAACTGAGTGGTGTAAGGTCTTAGATAGCAATTTACAATTTACAATTTAGGCATTTAGCAGACGCTCTTAATCCAGAGCGACTTACATTAAGAAATAACAAAAGCATGGCATACATCACATATATTGTCCATAGCCTGTCTGACGTAATGAAATCATGTCTGACGTAATTAAATCACACCCGGGTGAACAGGGTGAACATAGCAACCATGCTCATTTTTTCTGCACAGACTAACAAAGCCAGTTGACGTAATGAAATCACACCCGGGTGAACAGGGTGAACATAGCAACCAAGCTCATTTTTTCTGCACAACAAAGCCAGTTGTAGGAGTGGTTTACACCACTCAAAAAATGTTTACGTCTGTCCGTGGGTTTTAGAAAAACTGCACCAATGAAAGGTATTAACAAGAGTAAATATATTAACTACATTGGATCCATTGGAACACTTCTTTATTTCCATTTCCTGAAAAGCAACCACAATTTTGACCTGCTTTAGCCTATACAAAATGAATCATCATCATACGGTACGTACATCAATGCCATACATATACCTGCTGAAAAGGTGAGGTTTGTACAGTTGGATCAGTCAGCCTCGGTCTGTCTGTAGCCTCAACACAATCCATTGTGGGTCTTACAATATGCATTGCATCCACAGTTTTGCACACACAAACATGTATACGTGTACACACACACGCACGCGCGCACACACACACAGTCACACACACACACGTGCGTGCGCACATACGGCCACATGCACACACGCGGGCACACAGATGTAGACTGAATATTAAGATGATGGCAAACATATAGTTAATTTCTTAAAAAATCACACCCGTGTGAAGTGAGGGGTGTTCTTCATCTCATTCTGGCCAATCACAATTTGCTTCTATCATTTTTGTCTTCAATGTTTGTGTTTACAAACTTTTGAAAAATATACATTGTTCTCACCTGCATTGCAGGTCACAATGCATGTTATGCCATTGTTTAGTCAAGAGATCCATTGCCACACACCACATTTATTTGGTGGTTGTCCTTTTGCGCACTTTACAGTTACGGAAGGGTTTGAATTTGGTAGGCCAAGGTGAAGGTCAGACCAATTCTTTCCGGCTCAAGCCAATCCATGATGCTTGATCTTTCCATGAGATCAAGCATCTCATGGAAGACCTCTGCTACCAGAGCATCAAATCTCGCACCACCCGTCTCAGTAACAGTTTCTTCCCCCAGGCAGTTAGGCTGCTGAACAGCTGACCTTGAACTGTATTGCACTGTATTGTCACTTCACTCTATTCTTTGCACTATAGATGTTTGTTTATGTCCTGTGTATGTGATACTCTGTATCTATACATATGACAAATAAACCTGAACCTGAACCTGAGCTTCATTACAGCTTCGTTCTCACTTGAGTGTGAATTGAAGCCGAACTTGTGTGTGATATTTTTCGCAGAAAAACTGCCTGGCTTCGTGGTAGCTCTTTTCAACTCTCACAAGACGGTATGTTTTTGTTTTGTTTTCACTTTCTAGTTGAGAAATATGAGATTTTATGATGTCAGTTGAGTATTGTGTACACAGTGGTTCAGATACTCACGACGAGTGAAGCAAACAAAGGGAAGAGAAACTCTACACAGGGAGTTGCTCCACAGCCCTTTGGTTGCCATTATTGCACAATTGTTGTTCCCTAGCTGTCCATTAGCTGGCAGACCGTCATTACAGTTGTTGTTCCCTAGCTGTCCATTAGCTGGCAGACCGTCATTCTGTTGTTCCCTAGCTGTCCATTAGCTGCAGACCGTCATTCTGTTGTTGTTCCCTAGCTGTCCATTAGCTGGCAGACTGTCATTCTGTTGTTGTTCCCTAGCTGTCCATTAGCTGCAGACCGTCATTACAGTTGTTGTTCCCTAGCTGTCCATTAGCTGGCAGACCGTCATTCTGTTGTTCCCTAGCTGTCCATTAGCTGGCAGACCATCATTGTTGTTCCCTAGCTGTCCATTAGCTGGCAGACCATCATTGTTGTTCCCTAGCTGTCCATTAGCTGGCAGACCGTCATTCTGTTGTTCCCTAGCTGTCCACTAGCTGGCAGACCGTCATTCTGTTGTTCCCTAGCTGTCCACTAGCTGGCAGACCGTCATTACAGTTGTTGTTCCCTAGCTGTCCATTAGCTGGCAGACCGTCATTCAGTTGTTCCCTAGCTGTCCACTAGCTGGCAGACCGTCATTCTGTTGTTCCCTAGCTGTCCATTAGCTGGCAGACCGTCATTACAGTTGTTGTTCCCTAGCTGTCCACTAGCTGGCAGACCGTCATTCTGTTGTTGTTCCCTAGCTGTCCACTAGCTGGCAGACCGTCATTACAGTTGTTGTTCCCTAGCTGTCCATTAGCTGGCAGACCGTCATTCTGTTGTTCCCTAGCTGTCCATTAGCTGGCAGACCGTCATTACAGTTGTTGTTCCCTAGCTGTCCACTAGCTGGCAGACCGTCATTACAGTTGTTGTTCCCTAGCTGTCCACTAGCTGGCAGACCGTCATTACAGTTGTTGTTCCCTAGCTGTCCATTAGCTGGCAGACCGTCATTACAGTTGTTGTTCCCTAGCTGTCCACTAGCTGGCAGACCGTCATTACAGTTGTTGTTCCCTAGCTGTCCATTAGCTGGCAGACCGTCATTACAGTTGTTGTTCCCTAGCTGTCCACTAGCTGGCAGACCGTCATTCTGTTGTTGTTCCCTAGCTGTCCATTAGCTGGCAGACCGTCATTACAGTTGTTGTTCCCTAGCTGTCCATTAGCTGGCAGACCGTCATTACAGTTGTTGTTCCCTAGCTGTCCATTAGCTGGCAGACCGTCATTCTGTTGTTCCCTAGCTGTCCATTAGCTGCAGACCGTCATTACAGTTGTTGTTCCCTAGCTGTCCATTAGCTGGCAGACCGTCATTCTGTTGTTCCCTAGCTGTCCACTAGCTGGCAGACCGTCATTACAGTTGTAAAAGTGGGAGGAGTGTTTTTGTTCGTCTGCTGTCCACCAATACGATATGATGAGTGTCAGTCCTATCCAGCTGTGTTCGATGCTGTCGGTGTGCTCTTCTCCATTATGGAGAGGTTTTTATCCTCTACTCTAGCCACGCTTAGTACACAATGATGTATGCATGTGCTGCTGTAGGACAATGCATCTCCACTGTACACAGGAGCTAAATATTCACCATGTACAGTACCTCCATCATCTACACCAGGGGTTCTCAACCCGTGGGTCGCGACCCCTCGGGGGGGTCGCCAAATTATTTTAGGGGGTCCCCAAATTATAAAAAAAAAAAAAAAAAAAAAAGATTTTTTTTAAATTTTTATTTTCACGATTTTTCAAAAATAGCAGATCTACAAGCTCGTAGCGCGCCACTCGGTGGCGCGCTATGAGCTTGTAGATCTGCTATTTTTCAATAGCTAAATTATAACAATGCTTAAAACACCAAAAGGGGTTCCCGCCCAAAATGGTTTAAGGTTATTGTAGCAGTCAATTTATATTGGGGGTCGGGAGGGGGCGGGGCGGGGGTCCCGAGACATTGCCAAAGCATTTCCGGGGGTCCCCGGCCAAAAACGTTGAGAACCCCTGATCTACACTACAGTATAGACTAGTTTAAAATTCATGTAGCTATACAGAACCGTATCGTATGCAATTGAAACAATCTACCATTGTCCATTAGGCAAGTTGTTCTCAAACCTGTTCATGTCAAGGACCCTCATATATTCATGTGTATGTTTATTTGACCACGGACGGCAAACAGAAAATAACCCATGAGATATTTGTGTTGTTAAATTGTCCACTTTTTTGCACAATAGTTCAAGATCTTTTTGAAAATAGCAGATCTACAAGCTCACATTTAGTTGCATGTGTTGTGGGCTTGTAGATCGGTTATGTCCAAATAGCTGATGTATATTGGTTAAATGGATTTTGATGTTACATTAACCAAGTTCTGCATCTACTCTACCCCACCTGTAACAAAGTCCAGTCATACGGTCAGACCCAAACTGTTGCCAGATGTCAAACCTGCCTGGATGATGAGCATATGACCCATTACGATTTTGTTCAATCTAATGTAAAAATCAGATAGCCGCAAAATAAACGGACAGTTACATCTCTTGCATGTTTCACCTTTCTGTTGTAAAATAAACGGACAGTTACATCTCTTGCATGTTTCACCTTTCTGTTGTTCTAAATAAACGGACAGTTACATCTCTTGCATGTTTCACCTTTCTGTTGTTAATAAACGGACAGTTACATCTCTTGCATGTTTCACCTTTCTGTTGTTAATAAACGGACAGTTACATCTCTTGCATGTTTCACCTTTCTGTTGTTCTAAATAAACGGACAGTTACATCTCTTGCATGTTTCACCTTTCTGTTGTTCTAAATAAACGGACAGTTACATCTCTTGCATGTTTCACCTTTCTGTTGTTCTAAATAAACGGACAGTTACATCTCTTGCATGTTTCACCTTTCTGTTGTTCTAAATAAACGGACAGTTACATCTCTTGCATGTTTCACCTTTCTGTTGTTCTAAATAAACGGACAGTTACATCTCTTGCATGTTTCACCTTTCTGTTGTTCTAAATAAACGGACAGTTACATCTCTTGCATGTTTCACCTTTCTGTTGTTCTCAGACAAAGCCAGGTTTCTGTGTGCTCATGGGTCCAGTGTGAGTTAACAAACATTTTGATAAGATCCTCCTCTCTTCCTCGAACCTCTGCTGTACAGAGCAAAACTTTCCTGCCAAAGCCAACTTTCCTCTAATCAGTTGGAGTCTCTCCTCCTTCCATAGTTCCATTTGTCAAACTAGGCTTCCTTTTTTGAAGCAGTTGGAGTCACATCTTTCCACTTCTCCCCTTGATCACTTCCTCCTGGGGATGTGTAATCACCTCGTTTCACATCTTGTTCTCCAAGTTTAACATTTATCATCTCCAGGAATTTCTTACAAAGCTTATTTTTTGAGTATTTGTTATAATAGGCGGACATTCTGCAAAATATAGCAGATCTACAAGCTCACAACGCAACATGTAAGCTATTTCCGGATCCGGATCTGGTATAAGGGGAAGAGGAGCAGACCAAATATAGAGCACTGGGGGATCCAGTCAGCGGTTTGTTCATGTGTACAGTCTACATTCTACAATGTCAGTCCCAGTTGAGGTCAACATGAGGTGACATCTAAGAGTGAGTGACGTATGAGTGAGTGACAAATTTAAACTCATGATTCTTGATCTTTGACATGCATTGACATACTGCTTTGGCCTTCTGGTAGTAAGTGCGCACACAACATTATTTTGTCACTGATCGGTTCAGCGTTTTGTGAGAAGGCAGACAGACCCACAGATGGATCCTGGATGGATGGATGGATTTTATTTAATGCCAAGACTGTTAATAGTTTTGTTTTGTGACATGTGACAGCTAAAGAAACCAGTCCACTCCGCTCTACCCTCCAGTAACAAAGTACAGTTAGACACTCTCCACAAAGAACCCGATGCCGGGAGTCAAATGTATCTGAATGATGAGCATGACCGATTCTCTCTCACGTTTCCATTTTCTATCCGGGAGTCAAATTTATCTGAATGATGAGCATGCCTGATTCTCTCTCACGTTTCAGCTTTCTGTTATTGCTCTCAAAGCGGTGTTTGTGCAGGGTGCAGTGTTTGGGTGCAGTGCAGGGTGCAGTGTTTGGGTGAGGGTGCAGTGCAGGGTGCAGTGCAGGGTGCAGTGTTTGGGTGCAGTGCAGGGTGCAGTGCAGGGTGCAGTGCAGGGTGCAGTGTTTGGGTGCAGTGTTTGGGTGCAGTGCAGGGTGCAGTGCAGGGTGCAGTGCAGGGTGCAGTGTTTGGGTGCAGTGCAGGGTGCAGTGTTTGGGTGCAGTGCAGGGTGCAGTGCAGGGTGCAGTGTTTGGGTGCAGTGCAGGGTGCAGTGCAGGGTGCAGTGCAGGGTGCAGTGCAGGGTGCAGTGTCTGGGTGCAGTGCAGGGTGCAGTGCAGGGTGCAGTGCAGGATGCAGTGCAGGGTGCAGTGTTTGGGTGCAGTGCAGGGTGCAGTGCAGGGTGCAGTGCAGGGTGCAGTGCAGGGTGCAGTGCAGGGTGCAGTGTTTGGGTGCAGTGTTTGGATGCAGTGCAGGGTGCAGTGCAGGGTGCAGTGCAGGGTGCAGTGCAGGGTGCAGTGTTTGGGTGCAGTGTTTGGGTGCAGTGCAGGGTGCAGTGCAGGGTGCAGTGCAGGGTGCAGTGCAGGGTGCAGTGCAGGGTGCAGTGTGCAGTGCAGGGTGCAGTGTGCAGGGTGCAGTGCAGGGTGCAGTGCAGGGTGCAGTGCAGGGTACAGTGTTTGGGTGCAGTGTTTGGGTGCAGTGTTTGGGTGCAGTGTTTGGGTGCAGTGCAGGGTGCAGTGTGCAGGGTGCAGTGCAGGGTGCAGTGCAGGGTGCAGTGCAGGGTGCAGTGTGCAGGGTGCAGTGCAGGGTGCAGGGTGCAGTGTGCAGGGTGCAGTGCAGGGTGCAGTGCAGGGTGCAGTGCAGGGTGCAGTGTTTGGGTGCAGTGTTTGGGTGCAGGGTGCAGTGTTTGGGTGCAGGGTGCAGTGTTTGGGTGCAGTGTTTGGGTGCAGGGTGCAGTGTTTGGGTCCAGTGAGTTCACACATTCGGTAGGGACGTTTTGCTCTGCACAGCAGAAGATCCTTTTCTCTAATCATTTGTAGTCTGTCCTTCCATTTGTCTAACAACAATTCTCCCTTTCCTGAAGGCTCTCTTCCCATTCATTCTTCTCCTTGATGAAGATCTTGTTATATAAATGGTAAATGGTAAATGGTGCATTTATATAGCGCCTTTATCCAAGGTGCTTTTACATAGATTGTGCATTACATTCACCCATTCACACACACATTCATACACCGATGGCGGCGGAAACCATGCAAGGTACCAACCAGCACCATCAGGAGCAATTAGGGGTTCAGTGTCTTGCTCAAGGACACTTCGACACTAACTCTGGGGGAGCCTGGGTTCGAACTGGCGACCTTGCGGTTACCATCCGGAGACTCTAGCCCTGAGCCACCGCCGCCCCTATATATATATATATACTCCAAGGCCTTCAGGAGTTTGTCTGTCCCTGTGTCCCTGTGTCCGAGCACGAAAATAGCGTTATTGCGTTTGTTCGCCACCAACTGTCACTGTTGCACAGCCTAACACACAAACGCACACAGGCCAGGGAGGAGGGCTTGTACAGTACAGTACAGTACAGTACAGTACAGTACAGTACAGTACAGTACAGTACAGTACAGTACAGTACAGTACAGTACAGTACAGTACAGTACCACTCACTTCAGACAGGTCTGATTTTTATAACTAACCCTAGTTACTAACAATCTAGGACCTACGTCGCACCTACGTTGCACCTACCTCGCACCTACGTTGCACCTACCTCGCACCTACGTCGCACCTACGTCGCACCTACGTCGCACCTACCTCGCACCTACCTCGCACCTACGTCGCACCTACGTCGCACCTACGTCGCACCTACGTCGCACCTACGTCACACCTACGTCACACCTACGTCGCACCTACGTCACACCTACGTCGCACCTACGTCGCACCTACGTCACACCTACGTCACACCTACGTCACACCTACGTCGCACCTACGTCGCACCTACGTCACACCTACGTCACACCTACGTCGCACCTACGTCACACCTACGTCGCACCGCTGATCTGACTGATATGCCCATAAAGATCTCTGTATCTGTCAGTCCGTTTATGCCCATACTGTGTATTATCCCTTGTATGCCCATTTGGAGATTCCTAATGACAGCAGGCCAAAAAGTGGCTAAAGGCAGCATATCTGTGCTGTTTTCCACTTTGAAGGACTTTGTCACAGTTAGCGTTAAGGTCGAAGTATTTCTGAGGAGCGCCCCTCCTATGCACAGCTTTGTGGTGTGTGTCTGTAGCACGGAATGTGATGATTTGATTGGCTGAGCACGGAATGTAGTACAGAATAGTACAGTTCTCCATCAGATACAGGGGGGCGGGGCCCAGCTATGGAACACCTATACAGATACAGGGGGGCCCAGCTATGGAACACCTATACAGCAATCTCATCTAATTCTACTTCATTAAATTATTTCAAACATAAGTTTAGGACCCACTTGACCAGATCACTTAATTATATTTCTTTGTATTATCTCTTCTTTTCTCTAATCATGTACGGTAGATAACCAAGTATTCTAATCATGTTGTTGTCGTTTTTTGTTTTGTTCTTGTTTTTTATACTGCAATCATGTATTCTGGATATTCTATATTTCTTGTACAATGTTTCATTGTGATGTAGGCCTCGTACTGTATAAGCCCCTTGGGCTTTTTGCCTCAGCCTATCACTTTACCCTTCTAATATTTGTATGTTTTGTTCACTGTATTGTTTTTGAGGGGCGCTAGCCCCTCCTATACACAGGTTTAATGTTTGTCTTTAGTTCAATGTTTGTTGTGTACGACATTGACAATGAAAGGAAAATATACGTCATAATGTAACTCATTATGTCATATTGTCTCTTTATTGTTGATGGCGTTTAATGTTTGTGTTGGCACCGTTTGCTTTACATCACCATTACATTACCTAATCAACATGAAGTTAGACTTTAATATTAGCACCCCTCACTTCACACATGTGTGATTTTTATACTATGCTGAATAAAAATAAAAATAAATAATGTATGATGGTAAGAGCGCCCCTCACTTCACACAAGTGTGATTTCTGAGGGACGCCAGCCCCAACACAAACATTGGCATGTGATTGGCTGATCACCCTATAGCGATGATTTGATTGGCTGAGTACATATACAGGTATATTGAAGATAAAAGTGAGGGCAGAAACGTGAAGACGGAAAAGTGAGGATGCAAATTGGGATTGGCCAGAATGGGATGATTTATGATGATAAGAGCACCCCTCACTTCACATGGGTGTGATTTTTATACAACGTGGCTTACAGGCTAGCCATCTGTCTACAAGTGGGTCTTTTCTGTCTTGATTTCTTTGATTACGTGTTATTGGAAGTGAATGGCGGTAGATATATGACATAGATAAAACATAGGCAACTGACGTAGACTGGCCACCGAGAAGTCTGAGATCAACAATGGAAGCCGTGCCGTTTAATACCCCATTTTCTTGTTTAATTTATACTGCAAGTCAGGAAGTCGGATTTCACTGAAACTTGGCCCAAATATGGAGATGACTGACATCATTGTACTGGTCGGGCACCACAGATGACTTATGTCGTATTGGCTGGTCTGGCACCATAGATGACATCATTGTACTGGACTGGCACCATAGATGACATCATTGTACTGGTCTGGCACCATAGATGACATCATTGTACTGGACTGGCACCATAGATGACTCATGTCATATTGGCTGGTCTGGCACCATAGATGACTTATGTCATATTGGCCGCATGTCGTTGCTGGTGGAGAAATGCTCTCCACCAAGTGCATGCACATCTCTAGTGGTACCTTATTTTAAGTAATATTTTACTCCTGCCAACATCCTATCTTCGCCTTGCTGGATTCAGGAGCAGCGTCAGTGCCGTTCTCTCCTTTGAAGGAATATTTGTCAGCCATTGTCACCGTTAGTGTCGAGTTATACTTGACACTAACGGTGTCACCTTGTGTTAAACACCTTGATGTTGATATGTTGCTGATGATGACGATGTTGAAACAAGCACTTTATGCCGGCACTTTATATCCTAGCACTTTTTCCGAATGTAGCCTTTTTTATTTATTTTTATTCTATACTTGCATTAGATGCGCCCAGACCACTGTTTATGCTATGGTGTCTCATGTCTGTTGTTGTCCTGTATTGTTTGTATTGTTTGTATGTTTTAAACCACTACTCTTGCTGTAAACCTAATTGCCCTTCTGGGACACTAATAAAGACCTTGAACCTTGAACCTGTATTTGTCTCAGAGCAACAATAATGACTAAATATTAACCACTCCAAAGACAATGTGTGTAATCCGATGCTCAGAGCAGCACCAGCTTCTCATTCAGGGCGATTTGAGCTTGCGCGAGGTTGCACAGGTACATGACCATGGACAGGTCGTTGATGTTGGAGTTGTGCATGGTCCCAAAGTCCTCCGCTGAGACCAGGGGCACCTTGTTGACCATGTCCATTAAGAAACGGCCCACGCTGGTGTCCGCCGTGACCTTCCCAGACAGCACGTCCTCGATGTACGACAGCACGGTGGCCAACATGTCCTGGATCTTCGCTGCGGAGCAGGCCACCAGGGACAGGTCACAGGTCAGACCCGTAGTTCGAGTGGGAGTCGTACGTGTCCTCTGCAGGAGGTCCATGCCTATCCTCTCATTGTTATAGTAAATATACTCGACGCTCAGAGGCGTGAACATCATGCCGACCGTCTTCCCTGGCACGCCCATCTGTGCACTGACGTAGGCCCGGAGGTTCATCTTGCCACTCTGCAGCGCCGTGTCCACAATCAGGTGGATGGGATTGGTGGCCTCGCGGCAGTAGTACTTGTGTATCATCAGAGAGTGGTCTGTGATGTTAAAGCAGCAGCCCGTTGCGTACCATCCAACGACGACCTCACTGGCTGACACCTTCTTGTGGAGGTCGTACATGTTCTTGGCGAACTCCATGTCCACGGCGACCTCCTCCTCTGTCTCGGTGTGAGGCACGGCGAAGCAGTTGGTCACCTTGACAGCGTGCTTGTCAATGGTTCCCAGCAGGGTCCCGATCACACGACTCGCGCCCTCGTTCCTCCGCTCGTAAGAATCGGCGATAGAGGCGAGAACCACAGGGTGGATTTTCACCACTGGTCCAAACGCCGACATCATGAAATAGGACTACCTTGTCTTTGTGGTTGCTCGTCAAAGTGTTGGTGATGGTTGAAATGGTACTTGATGTTACGCTTCCCGTGTTACTGCGACAACAAGAACCTTTTAGTGCTGACATGTTTGACGTTCATTTATATATTGAACTCTTCGTGTGTCACAGCCTGCACACTGATTGGACTATCTTGATGACATCACAGTCGGTTGTAATGGTACTGTAGTAAAAGGCCAACCCTTGATGCTGAATGCCAAGCAGGCACGCATTGGGTATCTATAGTCTCATAGTCCATGACCTGGAGATTGATCATTGAACACTGACCTCCAGCCCATATACGAACACGCCTGCCTGACATCAAAGAGAATTTCCAGTGTCAGTTTTGTGTTGTGTGTGTGTTAGACAACTTTGGTTTTTTTCAACCAAGGTTCATGTTTTAAGTAGAGAAAGTAAAAGATGAGCGTTCATTTTTACCAGCTGCTATGCAATAGCAAGCTGAGTCTATCATCGATGTGCAAGCTAGTCCTCTAGTCCTGCTGGTTTTCTCATTGGCTGATGTATGTGCGCACCGCAAATATGTCCGGGAGGAAACGAACGACTCAGAACCCGATAGTTCCGCCTTAGATAATTTTGGTTCCTACCTAAACTACTGCGCTGAAACGGACGACGGGGGCATTCGAGTGGCTAAATATGTATTTTTCTATCAACAGCTATAGAGCGCCACAGTCCCGCCCCCTTTCATGACAACGAGAAGTCCTCATAGACCTTTCAAAAAGTATTTATTTAAAGACGTTTACACTGCGGACAAAGCCAACTCGAGTTGTGACAAATCATATGACAATAAACACAATGTTTTGGGCCGATCAAATAATTAGAAGGAAGGAAAAAAAAGGCAGGTTACAACACTTTTTGTTTTGTTTTTCTTCTTACAAATTATTTGATTGGCCCAAAACATTGTGTTTATTGTCATGATTTGTCACAACTTGAGTTGGATTTGTCCGCAGTGTAAACATCTTTAAATAAATGCTTTTTGAAAAGTCTGAGGAAAATGAACAATGACAATGAATGGAGAATTTATGTCATAATGTGTCTGAGCAAATCGGCTGGGTATGTCCGTGGAAACCCTTGGCCAATAAGGGACCACCATTCTTGATGATGATGTAGGATGATTAGAGCGCCCCTCACTTCACACGGGTGTGATTTTCTATATACAGCTTTTGTCTCCACAAGTCTCAATATTTGCCATTGACAATGAAAGGAGAAATTTGGTCAAATGTCCGCCAAATATGACATTAAATGCCATTGACAATGAAGGGAAAATTTACCTCATATGTACGAGCAAATCCGCTAACCAATCATAAATTCAGTTGTTCTTGAGATTGTATGATGTATAATGATAAGAAATGTAACGAGCGATTCCCTATGGTTGGGACTGATGCGCTTGATCTCAGTACCTAAAAAGCAGATCCAATTCATCGCCAAACCAGAATCTGGGGCGGAGGTTTGTCGTTGGCATCCAGGGAGTGTGTGTGAAAAGTTTGGCATCGACCGGGTTAAAGTGCTCAATTAGAGACTCTAAACAAACATTAAAGGGATAAAATAACCAAAAGTTATTTTGAAAGTGAAATATCCTTGTCTGCCATATGACGTAAAAGTAAAGAAATAAGTATGTAAGAAAGTGGTGAGGTGACCACCGGAGCTGAAATAACGTTGAGCGGTGGTGAGTAAAAACAGAGAGAAGGGCTGGGGCGGTGGCGGTGGTTTGCTCTTCACCGCGGCTTGTGACGTCACGTTGTAGTTCGGTGGTCACCTCACCACCGAAAATCCAGACTATGATTAAGTATAAGCAGTAGAATTATATTCCCTGCATATATATATGCCATATGGCCAATGCCCATCCTTGTAAACTTAGTTGACTGGAGTCCCAAACTGTTATACCACAACATCTACACTAGGATCCACTTATACGTTATTTTGCACTACATAACCATTAATTAGACACCATCATCATCATCATCATCATCATCATCATCATCATCATCATCATCATCATCATCATCATCATCATCATCATCAATACCATACCATGATCTCAAGGAGATGTGTGGTTGAAATCAAGGAGACTCCTCCTGGCTGCAGAATCCACGAGGGTTGGTTGGCAGCCCTGGCTGGTTTTTTGATTGATTGATTGATTGATTTGCAGAATTACAGTACATTTCAAGCACAAACTCAATACAAAGACTGTTAACTGTGAGTGGACGACCCAATTAAGCATTACACTTGTTTACAAGAGGGTCCACCATGTTCAATTCATCAAAACATTTAGAGACGTACAGATATACACTTCTATATAGTCAAAGAACAGAACAGGAATTCATCATAACGGAAAGTGCTTTGACTGAAACGTTTGAGATCCAGCAGTGCTACCACTGCGCCATCTAGCGGCTATCTAGAGGATACTCGCGGTGGGACCACACAGGACGTGAGGTCAACGCGTCGAACGACGTTCTTTGAAAATACGCCCCGCCGCCTTATTTAAACCCGGAAGCAAAGCGGCCGCCAGAGTACAGAGAAAGAAAAAAGTTTGAGGCTGCATCATCTCTGTATTTATTCTGCTTTCTTCGTCTTGACAACACCCCCACCCCCACCACCATCATGGCCTCAAACGTAAAGCGAAAGAGCCGACGGACTATAAACCAACGGCGGCCGGCAGCCAATAACAGGGTAACAAAAAAAAGTAGTTTATTGTTTTAATTTTAAATCGTCGTTTCGTTTGTTTGTTATGTTAGCTCCTGAACCGTTACTCGCTAAGTCACACTGAGCAGGGCGATAACGTTACTTTCCATATTTAGAAACGGCTCAAGTCAAGTTCAGGTTTGTTTAGTTAAAAAGCACATTATTACACAGTGGCCTCGGTTTGCTTCACGTTAACCACTTGAACCCAGCCTGGCATGATGCATTTTTTATAATTGATGTTTTCCCAAACAACCACCATTCCCCAATGTGTGTTAACGATTCAACTGATTAGCTGGGCAGTGGGCACTGCATGATTGATTGATTGAAATATTTATTAACAGTTTGCAGAATTACAGTATAACTCAATACGAAGACTGTTAACTGTGAGTGGACGACCCAATTAAGCATTACACTTGTTTACAAGAGGGTCCACCATGTTCAATTCATCAAAACATTTAGAGACGTACAAATAAGACACTTCTAGTCGTGGGCACCAATGAAAACTGGGGACATCGGTGTTAAATTCGCTATTTTCCCCAAAATGTTATATTACAATAAAAATAATTTACAAATGAATTTAGAACATGTCTTAAACATTTGAAAAAAGGTCTAATATTTCTACATGTAGGCTAGCCCTTAGCCCGTCTCCGGACCCCCGGGTTGAGCGCCTTTGGACCCCTAACCCGTAGGGTCCGGTCTCATCGACTTCAAGCGACGTGGGACGCAATCCGATTTACCCTGACTTACCCCTGTGCTGCGCTGTGGGTATGACGCTGACATATTCCAAAAGAAGCATATGAGAGCTATAGGAGACAACGAACCCAATGACCCCCCCCCGCGAACGGCTCAGAAGCCGTTAAGTATTTTTAATGTTTGTTAGACCGTTTTGGCAGCTCTCTTCCTTCCTTCCTTGACTTCCTTATTGACATCCTATTGTACCGCCTCCAGCACCGTGGCTGGCTACCTGCGACAGAGGCAGGAACGCGCAGATAGCCAGTTCCGGCGCTCTGTCGCAGGTAGCCAGCCACGGCGCTTGAAGTCGACGAGAAGGAACCCTACGTAAAGTCATCAAAATGTCAGAAACTTTAACGTAGGGTTCCGAAAGGAGCTAGCTAGCCCTGGTCCCTAGCCCTAATGCTTAAGGCAGAATTAAGCATTAGGGCTATGGACCAGAGCTATACCGGCTATGTTCAGTCATTTTGGGGCATATATTGATTGATTGATTTTAAACAAGACGTTGAAGGTGACAATGAAGTCTGATAATGCTGCATGTTCACAGTTTGCAATGCATTACTTTAAAAACCATAATAAAAGAAATGTTCGGACAAAATGGTCAATTTTGTCCCTGTGCCCACCTACCCTGTATCATGCAAGGTACCTTGCATGATACAGGGTAGGTGAGCTTGTACTATTTTTGTACTATTTTAGAACAAAATTAATTTAACCCCTTGTTTGAGCCGAATCTGGGGTGAACGTACATGGTTTGTGGTACTGTGTGAACTAAGGCCAAACCTGACCGGTTTGTTTTGGGATGTCTGGAGTTGTTTTTAGGGTCTTTGAGGTGCTGTGGTACCAAGAGTTGCATGCATAGTTGAAGAAACCTTGAATGAGGGCTGAGGGCTCCTGTTAGGGTCTTCAAAGTGTTTTTGCTGACCAGTGAAGATCCGTACAGGAATTATGTTCTTTGGTTGACTTTTTGATTACATTGGTAGCCGTTTTATCTATCTATCTATCTATCTATCTATCTATCTATCTATCTATCTATCTATCTATCTATCTATCTATCTATCTATCTATCTATCTATCTATCTATCTATCTATCTATCTATCTATCTCACAAACTTAAGTACCCTACATACATCCCCACCCATTCCCTCAAAATGAAGCATGTGTACTGTAATTAAACCACACAGTTTCTAAATGCAGCACGACATTTTGTCAAACAATGTATCATGCCTGGCTACGAAAGGTCCTCTCCTTGTAAACGGCAGCCATTCAGAACAATGTGTGACGAACACTCGGTAACATGTTCAGTCATGGTCATGATGCAAACAATGAAATGAACTGTTTGGAACCCTGTCAACTGTTTGGGCATGAGTCTGCTGATGGTTAGCTGAAAAGGTAGCAAGGTTTTCTCTTAAATATTGAAAGAGAAATAGAGCGGTCCACTGTATTCCAGTGTCCTTTTTCTTCTTCTTTTTGAGGCCCTCCAATACACAGGTTTAATGTTTGTTTTGTAAACACATTGACAATGAAGGGAAAATTGATGTCCTATTGTCCTAATGTGTCATTTACGTCATATTGTCTCTTTATTGTTAATGGTGTTTAATTTTTGTTTGCACCGTTTGTTTTACATAACCATTACAACACTGTATCCATTGTGTTTTTGTATGGATACAGTGTTGGGTGCTTGCACACATGGCATCAACGCATGGTGTCGTGTGCTGGCACACTATACACTCTGTCATTATTTTATCTGTATTGTATTGTGTTTTTGTATGGACATAGTGTTGGGTGCTGGCACATATGCACACATGGCATCAACGCATGGTGTTGTGTGCTGGCACACTCACTACACTCTGTCTTTCTTTTATCATTCATTTTTTAAGAGCCTGCCCAGGGACTACAGATGAAATGTAGCTTTGGCTAACTCTGGCCCATTTAGCTTTGTCCCTGTCAAATAAATAAATCAATAAAATCACCTAATCAACATGAGATAGACTTTAATATGTTAGCGCCCCTCACTTCACATGGGTGTCAACATGAGTTACACGTAAAACATACCTGATTGTATTAAGTCTGAGTCGTTCTATTGTCGGGGGGGAAATAATACTATAATGTGCCCTTATTGGCTATTGATGACATCTTGGGTTAGTAAAATGTACTGCGATAGGTCGGGTGCAATGCGATCGAGTGATGGGAATGTATGTCAGTGTAGTAATAGTTCATAAGTTTCTGTCACCGTTTGTTTACATCACCTAATCAACATGAGTTAGACTTTAATATATTAACGCCCCTCACTTCACACGGGTGTGATTTTTTTTTTCTTGTAGATTGTTATACATTGATACAAGAAGAGTGGGCACCGCACCGCAATATAAAATTAGTTTGTGGAAAATGTTTTAAAAATGGTAATGAGAGGGTATGCGCATGACATCATCGTCATACCTGGAAGTTGTGTGGGAGCGCCTACTGAGTGGCAAAAAAACGACTTTCTGGCCTTGACAGCCAATACATAGCCCAACAGAAAAGTCCTATCTGATTGATTGATCGAAAGATTTATTAACAGATTGGAGTCAGAATTACAGTACATTTCAAGCCCAACTCAATACAAAACTGTTAACTGTGGACGACACCATAAAGCATTACACTTGCTAAGTGCAAGTGTCCTCAACTGTTGCTTTTCAGCATTCAAAATGGCAAAAGTAGCAAGATAGACTATCTCAAAAGTCGCGTTTGCAAGTTTGCACAGTGTTTTGATCTTGTGGATCAGCCACATTTGTGGATGGTCGTCTACTCTGTGAAGTATTAAATTACGAAAATGATATGAAGGCCATGATCTCTTCTGACCTGACTTGTTCTCCATCTGCAGGTGGTTCTGGAGAAGGTCTTGGGGCTCTCCACGGTTACAAGCAGCGGACTCACCAGTGACCCTAATTCCTCCCTCATAGCCTATCCTGCAGGGTGAGGTTACGAAATATAACAATGTTATTATTTCAACCAACTAGGGCAGTGCTTCCCAAAGTGGGGTCCGGGGACCCCCAGGGGTACTTGAGGGAGTTCCAGGGGGGACCCAGCTAAATGATGATTTGCAACCAAATGGACCCTTATGGGTCTGTAACTCAGAGAGTGTACAAATGGAACCAAATGGACCCGCTAGGGTCCATTTGGTTCCATTTGTACACTCTCAGAGTTAAATTAACAGTGGTTTTACAATATAAATTGGGGGTACCAGAGATATAAATGCCATTAAATCAGGGGTCCGTAGCATAATGCGTGTTAAACTGGGTGTCCATGAAATTAACATGTTTCGGAATCACTGCTAGAGTCGTGAAAATCCTCCCTTACCGGGGTCACTGGCATATGTTTTCAAATGGGGGTCCGCGGCCTAATAAATGTTGATTTGGGGGTTCTTGACACAAAAAGGTGTGGGAACCACTGAACTAGGGCACAACACCCTTTCTCAAAAGTAGTTCTAAAATTGCTGCGAACCCCCCCCCCCCCCCCATCTGAAAGTGTTTTGTCCCAGAAGATAAGATTTGTGTTAAATAGTGTAGCCTGGGTTGAGGTTCCAGCCTGATTCGCTGCGTTCCGCCCATCTGAAAATGTCACTGTGCTACAATTTTCAGATCCGCTGAACGCAGCGAATCAGGCTGGAACCCAGGCTATAAATAATGTACATTAACCCATGAGACATTGACCTGAGATCAGATTCTAAAAATGTCTTCTACATCCTGACAGGTTTCTGAAAAAGCTATGTTTCTATGTCAGTGGTTCTTCGATTTGTCAAAAATAGCAGACCTACAAGCCGATCTGAAAATGTCACTGTGCTACAATTTTCTGATCCGCGGAACGTAGCGAATCAGGCTGGAACCCAGGCTATAAATAATGTACATTCATTCCACACTTTTCAAACACTGAGTGACACGATGTGAGCTTGTGTGTGTATATATGCTGTTTTTGTATAAACGTATATATGGATAAAGTGGTTAAAATGATTGTGATACGGTAACACATTTTGCTGGGGGGGACCCCCTGGAGCCCCCCCAAGGTCCCCAAACCGCACTTTGAGAACCAATGGCTAGTTTGTTTTCCACAAGCGCAGCCCACAGTCATGGCAACACAGCTGGAACACAGCTGCACCAGTGTGCCAGATGTTCCTAGGTTTGTCCAGAGCCAAGGGTGTGCTTACTGCAAGCATGATGGGCCGTAGTCATAGGAGGATTACCATTGGGCTAGGGTGGGCTGCAGCCCGGGGCCCCCGACTGGGGGAGGGGGGGGGGGCTCCAATTTTTATTTATTTTTTTTTAATTTGAAATTGTTCTATTGCAATCCAATTCAAGTGAGATTTATGTTTAGTTATTGCATATTTAGTATTATGGTTAACCCATTTTGACCTGAGATCAGATTCTAAAAATGTCTTCTACATCCGGACAGTTTTCTGAAAAAGCTATGTTTCTATGTCAGTCGTTCTTCGATTTTTCAAAAATAGCAGACCTACAAGCTCGTAGCGCGCCACTCGGTGGCGCGCTATGAGCTTGTAGATCTGCTATTTTTCAATAGCTAAAGCATAACATAATGCTAACACCAAAAGGGGTTAAAACATTGAGAGCTTCTGCTCTGCTGTCTGCACTGACGCTGTGTTGTGGGGTAGCTGTGGAAACCCCTGCCAATGTCCACTAGTTGTCTGTCTGTCTGCCTGCCTGCCTCTCTCTTTTGGGGGGGCTGGGTACCCCAAAATTACAGCGAAATTAAAACAAAATACGGCAATTTACCGCACAGCCCAGGGGGGCCCTGAAATGTTGTCTAGCCCGGGAGCCCTTGGGAGGGTAAATCCGGCCCTGGCCGTATTGACACATCCAAAAATCTAACGCAGCCATTATTAATTTGATTAGCTGCAACTGTGGTTTACTTCACCTCCCAATGTATGAATGAATGAACCATTGTAAAGCACTTTGAGCACTTGGAAAAGCGCTATAAAAATGCAATTCATTATTATTAAAAAAAATGCAATTCATTATTATTACATCACTGTACTATTGTACACAAAAACCCCTTAACGTTAAAAAAACCATTTGCACGTTATGAAGCTACAAGCTCACAACGCATCGCCATGGGCTTTGAGCATAGATGGCTATTTTCTGCTGAATGTTGAGTTCGCTTCAGAATTTGCGATACTGGGGTTCAATAACGGGGCCTGGGGTTAAGCAACTTAATATTTTTACCCGGTTGTTTCAGCTGTAGTCGTTTCTGTTTCAGTTATGTCGTCGTCCTGCTCCACACACAGACGCTTGAACAGAAGCACATCATCAGTTCGTCAAAGTATGTATCCCCTTATTAGACAATCATGTTATTTAAAATAAATCGACTGATGCTCCAATCCAGTCAGTGTTGTTGTGCGTAAAGTGTGTCATAGTGCTGCTGGGATGTCAATTGTGTGTGTGTGTGTGTGTACTGTATGTGTTAACCCATTTTGACCTGAGATCAGATTCTATAAATGTCTTCTATCCTGACAGTTTTCTGAAAAAGCTATGTTTCTATGTCAGTGGTTCTTCGATTTTTCAAAAATAGCAGACCTACAAGCTCGCGCTATGAGCTTGTAGATCTGCTATTTTTCAATAGCTAAAGCATAACATAATGCTAACACCAAAAGGGGTTCCTGCCCAAAATGGGTTTTAATGTGAGCCTGTATGTGATTTGAACCTTTAACACTGGGCCTTACCCCACTGTGTGTTTGTGTGTGTGTTCTAGGAAAACATTCACAGCATTGGCATTCTGTCATGGTGGACGGTATTTGGTGACTGGTGAGGTAAGAGTCATTCCATTGATGTCAAGAATGAGTCAGCTGTTTCTTTATGCTGGTGGACGGTGGCTTTATTTCGTGCGAAATCTCTCTCCAAAGCCAACGTAAAAACGGACAAATGGAAACAACAAACAGTGATCAGATTCAGAACAACAATACATGAAGCATAAAGTACTTAAACATAAGAAATACACAAACAAATATATTCACCTCACTGGCTGAACATAGGGATCAAAGGGAATGAAGGAAGGAACCCAAATGAACATCAAAACACCAAGACTGAAAAGAAACACAATCGATGAATTAGACTCTTAACCAAATTAAATGTACAACTTAACCCATTTTGACCTGAGATCAGATTCTAAAAATGTCTTCTACATCAGTAGACAGTTTTCTGAAAAAGCTATGTTTCTATGTCAGTCGTTCTTCGATTTAAAAAAAATAGCAGACCTACAAGCTCGTAGTGCGCCACTCGGTGGTGCGCTATGAGCTTGTATAACATAATGCTTGTATAACATAATGCATGTATAACATAATGCTAACACGAAAAGAGGTTCCCGCCCAAAATGGGTTAAATCTTAACAAAGAACAGAAAATATTGACACAGAAACAAGCAAAACGAACCTTAACCCATTTAGACCGTAGACGTGTGGAGCCTTCCTCGCTAATCCAACCCACGGATTGCTAGTCCTAGCGCATTTTCATTGATATCAAACGAGAGAAAAATATTCTGTTTTTTTGTTTTTGTTTTTTCTCAGAGTGGGCACATGCCCTGTGTGCGTGTGTGGTGTGTGAAGGACAGACGGCAGATAGCAGAGGTCCAGTGTCATAAGTATGGAGTTTCCTGCGTGCGTTTCTCACATGATGACGCTTACATCGTCTCCGTGGGTTACCAGCATGACTCCACGGTGTCTGTGTGGGACTGGAGAGTGGGTACACACACACACGCACGCACGCACGCACGCACGCACGCACGCACGCACGCACGCACGCACGCACGCACGCACGCACGCACGCACGCACGCACGCACGCACGCACGCACGCACGCACGCACGCACGCACGCACGCACGCACACTCGCACGCACTCACACACTCACTCACTCACACACTCACTCACTCACTCACTCACTCACTCACTCACTCACTCACTCACTCACTCACTCACTCACTCACTCACTCACTCACTCACTCACTCACTCACACTCACTCACTCACTCTCACTCACTCACTCACTCACTCGCTCACTCACTCACACTCTCTCTCACACTCTCTCGCACACACTCACACACACACACACACACACACACACACACACACACACACACTCACTCACTCACTCACTCACTCACTCACTCACTCACTCACACTCTCTCTCACACTCTCTCGCACACACTCACACACACACACACACACACACACACACACTCTCACACTCCCACACACACTCACTCTCTCACTCACACACACTCTCGCACACACTCACACACACACTCTCACTCTCACACACTCTCTCTCACTCTCACACACTCTCACACTCTCTCACACTCTCTCTGAGAGTAATTAAGTATGCTGATGTTGGTGGGATTGTGTCTCTTGTGGGGGTCCTTGACATGAAAATGTTTGCTATCCACTGATTTAACAACCCTTTGACGTGTGTGTGTGTGTGTGTGTGTGTGTGTGTGTGTGTGTGTGTGTGTGTGTGTGTGTGTGTGTGTGTGTGTGTGTGTGTGTGTGTGTGTGTGTGTGTGTGTGTGTGTGTGTGTGTGTGTGTGTGTGTGTGTGTGTGTGTGTGTGTGTGTGTGTGTGTGTGTGTGTGTGTGTGTGTGTGTGTGTGTGTGTGTGTGTGTGTGTGTGTGTGTGTGTGTGTGTGTGTGTGTGTGTGTGTGTGTGTGTGTGTGTGTGTACAGAAGGGGACAATATCCGCATCGAACAAAGTCTCCAGCAGAGTTTTGTCCCTCTCGTTTTCCGAGGAGAACCAATACTTTGTTACCGCAGGCAACAGACACGTCAAGTTCTGGTATCTCGACGTCTCCAAGAGAAGGGTACAACAATGCATAATAACCTATACTAGTACTTCTATACCTTACAACAGTGGTTCCCAAAGTGGGGTCCGGCGACCCCCAGGGGTACCTGAGGGAGTTCCAGGGGGGACCCAGCTAAATGGTAATTTGGAACCAAATGGACCCTTATGGGTCTGTAACTCTGAGAGCGTACAAATTGTTTTTTTACAAATTTGTACACTCTCAGAGTTAAATTATCATTTGATTTTACAATATAAATTGTGGGTCCCAGAGATAGAAATGCCATTAAATGGGGATCCGTAGACTAATGCATGTCAAACTGGGGGTGCTTGAAATTAAACGGGTTGAGAATCACTGCTAGATCCGTATAAATCTTCTCGTATGGGGGTCCCTGGCATGTCATTTCAAATGGGGGTCCGCGGGGCTAATTAGTGTCAATTTTGGGGTCCTTGACATGAAAAAATGTGGGAACCACTGCCTTACAAGACATTGTTGCTGTACTTACCGTATCATCTCAGTACAACTCCTCGGTACTAAAATAAACCCTTTTGAATTGCAGGTCGGCAACAGCACTGTGCCTCTGATCGGCCGCTCGGCGTTGCTCGGCGAGCACAAGGCCAACGTGTTCTGTGGCGTGGCGTGTGGCCATGGCGCAACCAGAGACAGCATCTACTGCATCACCAGGACTGGACTGCTGTGTCTGTTCAACAAACAGAGAAAGCTGACCAACTGGATAGACCTCAAGGTGCTCGTCTGTCTGCTCAAGCACCACACAGGGCTGTCATGGTGACCATGACATTCTGAGTCAAGTTGACATACACATCATTGCAATTCAAATTTAAATTCTGATTGGCATTGCATATTGGAACAATGCCAAGTCTTTTAGGCTTTAAAATAATAATAATTTACGATGGAGCTTTTCAAAAAAAATTCACCTGCTCCTTTACACCTGTAACGTGACAAAGTTTATAAAAGGCTAGCGTATCTATACGGCAGGAAATGCTGTGTGTGCTGCATTTTATACAAATATTCACTTATGGTGCAGTGCATGAAGCCTAGGCTTGGGCAATATACCGATATTACCGTTTACCGCGATATTTTAAATCAATACCGGTAATATCGCAGAGTATATAAAACACCACTCAATAATACCGAATACCGTCATAATACTAATATCGTAATTTTACCGTCATGTAAATATGAGAGGAGAGGGGAGGGGAGGGGAAATTTTGACTGGAGAGGGGAGGAGAGGGGAGGGGAGTGGAGGGGAGGGGACATTTTGACTGGAGAGGAGAGGAGAGGAGAGGGGAAATCAGCCCGTCAGTGTGATATATTAATGTTTTATTAATAAAACCGATAATACCGATTATCGCGGTATTATTCACGATATCAATATCGATATCAATATCGCCATAGATGGCAGCTATGGCCAATCCACATGACACCAACGGTGCATGTTAGGTCAATCTGATTTACATCAAATCAATATCGCCATAGATGGCAGCTATGGCCAATCCACATGACACCAACGGTGCATGTTAGGTCAATCTGATTTACATCAAATCAATATCGCCATAGATGGCAGCTATGGCCAATCCACATGACACCAACGGTGCATGTCAGGTCAATCTGATTTACATCAAACACCCGAGCAGCATAGAGGAGGAAGAACTACCCAGTACCAGTCGAGGCTCATTCATAGTCTGGATTTTCGGTGGTGAGGTGACCACCGCTCCGGTGGTGAGGTGACCACCGCTCCGGTGGTGAGGACGGTGCCCACCACTCCGGTGGTGAGGTGCCCACTGGAGCTGAAATAACGTTGAGCGGTGGTGAGTAAAAACAGAGACCGGCTGGGGCGGTGGCGGTGGTTTGCTCTTCACCGCGGCTCATGACATCATGTTGTAGTTCGGTGGTCACCTCACCACCGAGAATCCAGACTATGAATAACGCTTAAGATTAAAGTAAATGTATGGGATATACTTAGAAAAGATCTGATATATCATACAGCAAATGGCAAGTTGGCAACGCAATAAAGTGTTTATTTTCTTTTTTCATTAGCATTTACTGCCAGACTTTTTTCCACTTCCGGTTCATTTTCTGTTCATCGATCGCATAGCAACCGACAGCTATTCATACGGTGGGGAAGAGCGCGATCTAACTTAATCAATAAAACCCCCAAATAGTGATAAAAGTCGTCCTTGGCAGTCGGGGCCATAGGGGGGAAAAAAAGTTGTAAAAGTTGTCCTTGGCAGTAAATGAGAGGAACAATTTTATTTTGCGTTAAAGATCTCTTTATTTTTGTGCTAGACTTATGTATCATATTGTGAGGTTGTAGGTAGGCAATAGCCAGCCCTACTGTACTAATTCGTTTTTGTGGTGTAGGTGACTTGGGCCAGCGCTGTGTGTGTGAGTGTCGGTCGTCTGTTCTGCGGCTGTTCTGACGGGACCATAAGGGTGTTTCAAGCCGATAACCTGCAGTACATGTCCACCCTGCCTCGACCACACCGCCTGGGAGTTGACCTAACCCAGCCTCTACAAAGCAGGTCAGTACATGGCCACCCTGCCTCGACCACACCGCCTGGGAGTTGACCTAACCCAGCCTCTACAAAGCAGGTCAGTACATGGCCACCCTGCCTCGACCACACCGCCTGGGAGTTGACCTAACCCAGCCTCTACAAAGCAGGTCAGTACATGGCCACCCTGCCTCGACCACACCGCCTGGGAGTTGACCTAACCCAGCCTCTACAAAGCAGGTCAGTACATGGCCACCCTGCCTCGACCACACCGCCTGGGAGTTGACCTAACCCAGCCTCTACAAAGCAGGTCAGTAAATGGCTACCCTGCCTCGACCACACCGCCTGGGAGTTGACCTGACCCAGCCTCTTCAAAGCAGGTCAGTACATGGCAACCCTGCCTCGACCACACCGCCTGGGAGTTGACCTGACCCAGCCTCTACAAAGCAGGTCAGTACATGGCCACCCTGCCTCGACCACACCGCCTGGGAGTCGACCTAACACAGCCTCTACAAAGCAGGTCAGTACATGGCCACCCTGCCTCGACCACACCGCCTGGGAGTGGACCTAACACAGCCTCTACAAAGCAGGTCAGTACATGGCCACCCTGCCTCGACCACACCGCCTGGGAGTTGACCTAACCCAGCCTCTACAAAGCAGGTCAGTACATGGCCACCCTGCCTCGGCCACACCGCCTGGGAGTTGACCTAACGCAGCCTCTGCAGAGCAGGTCAGTACATGGCCACCCTGCCTCGACCACACCGCCTGGGAGTTGACCTGACCCAGCCTCTACAAAGCAGGTCAGTACATGGCCACCCTGCCTCGGCCACACCGCCTGGGAGTTGACCTAACCCAGCCTCTTCAAAGCAGGTCAGTAAATGGCTACCCTGCCTCGACCACACCGCCTGGGAGTTGACCTGACCCAGCCTCTTCAAAGCAGGTCAGTACATGGCAACCCTGCCTCGACCACACCGCCTGGGAGTCGACCTAACACAGCCTCTTCAAAGCAGGTCAGTACATGGCAACCCTGCCTCGACCACACCGCCTGGGAGTTGACCTGACCCAGCCTCTACAAAGCAGGTCAGTACATGGCCACCCTGCCTCGACCACACCGCCTGGGAGTCGACCTAACACAGCCTCTACAAAGCAGGTCAGTACATGGCCACCCTGCCTCGACCACACCGCCTGGGAGTGGACCTAACACAGCCTCTTCAAAGCAGGTCAGTACATGGCCACCCTGCCTCGACCACACCGCCTGGGAGTTGACCTGACCCAGCCTCTACAAAGCAGGTCAGTACATGGCCACCCTGCCTCGACCACACCGCCTGGGAGTTGACCTGACCCAGCCGCTACAAAGCAGGTCAGTACATGGCCACCCTGCCTCGGCCACACCGCCTGGGAGTTGACCTAACCCAGCCTCTACAAAGCAGGTCAGTACATGGCAACCCTGCCTCGACCACACCGCCTGGGAGTGGACCTAACCCAGCCTCTACAAAGCAGGTCAGTACATGGCAACCCTGCCTCGACCACACCGCCTGGGAGTGGACCTAACCCAGCCTCTACAAAGCAGGTCAGTACATGGCCACCCTGCCTCGGCCACACCGCCTGGGAGTTGACCTAACCTAGCCTCTTCAAAGCAGGTCAGTACATGGCCACCCTGCCTCGACCACACCGCCTGGGAGTCGACCTAACCCAGCCTCTACAAAGCAGGTCAGTACATGGCCACCCTGCCTCGACCACACCGCCTGGGAGTGGACCTAACCCAGCCTCTACAAAGCAGGTCAGTACATGGCCACCCTGCCTCGACCACACCGCCTGGGAGGTGACCTAACCCAGCCTCTACAAAGCAGGTCAGTACATGGCCACCCTGCCTCGACCACACCGCCTGGGAGTGGACCTAACCCAGCCTCTACAAAGCAGGTCAGTACATGGCCACCCTGCCTCGACCACACCGCCTGGGAGGTGACCTAACCCAGCCTCTACAAAGCAGGTCAGTACATGGCCACCCTGCCTCGACCACACCGCCTGGGAGTGGACCTAACCCAGCCTCTTCAAAGCAGGTCAGTACATGGCCACCCTGCCTCGACCACACCGCCTGGGAGGTGACCTAACCCAGCTTCTGCAGAGCAGGTCAGTACATGGCCACCTTGCCTCGACCACACAGTACACCGCCTGGGAGTTGACCTAACCCAGCCTCTCCAAAGCAGGTCAGTACATGGCCACCCTGCCTCGACCACACCGCCTGGGAGTTGACCTGACCCAGCCTCTACAAAGCAGGTCAGTACATGGCCACCCTGCCTCGACCACACCGCCTGGGAGTTGACCTGACCCAGCCTCTACAAAGCAGGTCAGTACATGGCCACCCTGCCTCGACCACACCGCCTGGGAGTTGACCTGACCCAGCCTCTACAAAGCAGGTCAGTACATGGCAACCCTGCCTCGACCACACCGCCTGGGAGTGGACCTAACCCAGCCTCTACAAAGCAGGTCAGTACATGGCCACCCTGCCTCGACCACACCGCCTGGGAGTTGACCTGACCCAGCCTCTACAAAGCAGGTCAGTACATGGCCACCCTGCCTCGGCCACACCGCCTGGGAGTTGACCTAACCCAGCCTCTTCAAAGCAGGTCAGTACATGGCCACCCTGCCTCGACCACACCGCCTGGGAGTCGACCTAACCCAGCCTCTACAAAGCAGGTCAGTACATGGCCACCCTGCCTCGACCACACCGCCTGGGAGTGGACCTAACCCAGCCTCTACAAAGCAGGTCAGTACATGGCCACCCTGCCTCGACCACACCGCCTGGGAGTGGACCTAACCCAGCCTCTACAAAGCAGGTCAGTACATGGCCACCCTGCCTCGACCACACCGCCTGGGAGGTGACCTAACCCTAGCCTGGTTAATAAACCAGACCGAATCAGCCGTTGGCAAAAAACAATTTGCCTGCCAGCGGATTAGGGTCTGGCGAGGCTCAGTAGCACGCCTCTTTCCTACAACCGAGAACAGGTCGGGCCAATCGGGACACGGTATGCAATATGGGCGGGCTTTGGTACAGTGACGTTCAATGCTTGAGACCTTTGACTGACAGTAGCTCTGACCAATTGCGTCAAAGAGAAAATGTTTGAACCCGCCCCCCGGGAAATGAAATCCAAGTGGAGCCAGCCCAGACTAATATACCGCGACAGTGTTGTGTGATATTAGTATGGCTTATTAGCCAGGCTAACCTAACCCAGCCTCTGCAAAGCAGGTCAGTACATGGCCACCCTGCCTCGACCACACCGCCTGGGAGTGGACCTAACCCAGCCTCTACAAAGCAGGTCAGTACATGGCCACCCTGCCTCGACCACACCGCCTGGGAGGTGACCTAACCCAGCCTCTACAAAGCAGGTCAGTACATGGCCACCCTGCCTCGACCACACCGCCTGGGAGTGGACCTAACCCAGCCTCTTCAAAGCAGGTCAGTACATGGCCACCCTGCCTCGACCACACCGCCTGGGAGGTGACCTAACCCAGCTTCTGCAGAGCAGGTCAGTACATGGCCACCTTGCCTCGACCACACAGTACACCGCCTGGGAGTTGACCTAACCCAGCCTCTCCAAAGCAGGTCAGTACATGGCCACCCTGCCTCGACCACACCGCCTGGGAGTTGACCTGACCCAGCCTCTACAAAGCAGGTCAGTACATGGTCACCCTGCCTCGACCACACCGCCTGGGAGTTGACCTGACCCAGCCTCTGCAGGTCCTGGTAGGGCATACAACCAGCAGTATTAGAGGTCCTGGTAGGGCATTCAACCAGCAGTATTAGAGGTCCTGGTAGGGCATTCAACCAGCAGTATTAGAGGTCCTGGTAGGGCATTCAACCAGCAGTATTAGAGGTCCTGGTAGGGCATTCAACCAGCAGTATTAGAGGTCCTGGTAGGGCATTTAACCAGCAGTATTAGAGGTCCTGGTAGGGCATACAACCAGCAGTATTAGAGCAGTTAGTTCTCAAACCTTTTCGTGGCCACAACGGACTGACCCCCAACTTGATATGTATTTGGTTGTGTTGTGGACCCCCCCAAATGCAAATGTTTTGTGCCAGGGACCCCCAAAAGAGTAGATTTGTGTTAAACGCATTGACTGCCAAGAGTGGCTATTATATTATGTCCTTTCAAATCCAACGCTTCACTGCCAAAGATGGTGATTTACGTCCTATGGTCTTTTTCGGTGGATTTCTATAGAGTACAGAAGTCTGACGTCAATATCGGTATAGAGGGCGGTGAGATAGTCCAATTAAACATTTTCTTCATGTATAATGATAATTAGGGGTGTCAAAATTCGATTCGAAAAGTCGAAAACGCGATTCCCACTATGAACGATTCAAAATCAATTCATAATTTCCAAAAATCGTTTTTTCTTTTTCGCTTACAGTTACAGGAGTTTTCACTACATGGTGTTTGTGTTATGAAATGTAAGCTTACTCTAATCATAGTAAACATGTCTTCAGTCATTTTCAAGTTACTGTAGTCAGTACTAGTCACTTCAGTTCAGCACAGCTGTATTGTATTGTAGTATTGAATCGAGAATCATTTTGAATAGAGAATAGTTTTGAATCTTGAAAAAAAAACGATTTTGAATCAAATCGTGACCCCAAGAATCGGAATCGAATCGTGGGACACCCAAGATTCGCAGCCCTAATGATGATAATGTCTCTTATTCAATATCCATAATGCCTTTTTCTCGTTTCATTTCTTGTGTCTCAGCAGTCCGCTGCCCGAGGGGGGTGGTGTGGTGGGTTATCCAGACGTCCTGGCGTTATCGTTTGACGCCGTGTCCTGTCAGCTGTCCTGCGTGTATAACGACCACAGCGTGTACGTGTGGAACGTCGCAGAGCTCAACAGAGTTCTGAAGGTCCACTCTGCTCTGTACCACAGCGCCGGGGTCTGGAACCTTCAGGTTGGTCTTCATCAACATCATAATGAAAAGATGAAAATCTATCCAGGATGTATTATAAAATGTATCCTTTATAGAGCGTCGCAGTCCCGCCCCCTACCATGGACCAGGAAATGATTCTCCGTTCATTTTCCTCATAGACATTTCAGAAAGTATTTATTTAAAGACGTTTACGCCGCGGACAAAGCCAACTCGAGTCGTGACAAATCATGACAACAAACTTTTTGGGCCGAACAAATAATTAGAAAGAAGAAAAAACGGGAGGTTACAACACTTTTTTTGTTGTTGTTCTTCTTTGTAATTATTTGTTTGGTCCAAAATATTGTTTGTGTTGTCATGAGTTGTCACGACTCGAGTTGGCTTTGTCCGTGGCGTAACCGTCTTTAAATAAATACTTTCTGAAATGTCTATGGGAAAAATGCATTGGGATTCATTTCCTGGTCCATGGTAGGGGGCGGGACTGCGACGCTCTATTGAGTATACAGTAGGGTATCACTGTAGGGTTCACCATACGATTTTTCACGATATTTTAAACAAAAAATATTTTCCAGAAAAAATAGTATTTTTTATTTTTATAATTTATCCCCCCCCCCCGAGCTTTTATTTAACTACATTGCAAAATAAGTAGCATTACTTCTGAGTGGATAAACATAATTGCCTTCCTTGATGTATTAATGAGCATCAACGACCATCATCACCTGGGCACAGTCACAGACACACACAGCTCCCCTCTACAGTGCTATACTGAAAGTGACTCGGTCTAATTTCTCTCCAAAAGCACTTGAATATGATGGAAAGCTCACAAGCTCACACAAGCTCACACACACACCATAATTCACTAGCCCCCCTAATCTTTTTTTTTTCTTTTTTTTTCAAATTGATTTTTTAAATTTTATTAAATCGATTCATATCGTTGGGATTAATATCGATATATGATATATCGTTACATGCCTACTATATAGTGCACATACATTGTGATTCTAGACCAGTGGTGTACATTGTGTCGACTTCTTGTAAATTAAGTAATGGAGATGTTTAACAATAATTTAACTTTTGAGAGCGTAAAATGAAACTGGTGGATTTGGTTTCATTTTTTACGCTCTCAAAAGTTAAAGATCTATAAGGGTTCACCTTGGTTACTAACTCTCATTTAGCTGGGTTAAGTTGGTAAACTTTCTCCCCCCCCCTCCCCCCACCCACAGACGTATCCTGACCAATCGGAAGGGTCAGAAGCGTATCTTCCAGCTGGTGCTTTCCTGACCTCTTCCTCTGACAACACCATCAGGGTGTGGCACCCAGACCTGCCACCCGACTCCATCCTCTCCAACCTCTACAGCAGGGTACGACTACACTGGTGTGCCACTGGGGGGTATAGCCCCCTTGGTTAGGGATGTCTTCTGATGAAGGGTCCCCTTTGTGACCGAAACATTGATGAATTAATAAAGCATAGAAAATGTGTGCTGCAGTATACAGTATGTATAGTATGATTTGAAGACTAGTCAGATTGGAAAAGGAAGTGCTCGTTTTCTTCGAGTTAACCTCCTCACACTCCCCCGTCAAAGAATGCGATGCACACGCAGATTAGCACGTAACTTTGGGAAAGTGTCATTCAAGGTTCAAGGTCTTTATTAATGTCCCAGAAGGGTAATTAGGTTTACAGCAAGAGTAGTGGTTTAAAACATACAAACAATACAAAGAATACAGGACAACAACAGACATGAGACACCATAGCATAGACAGAGGTCTGGGCGCATCTAGTGCAGGTATAGAATCAAAGATAGAAAAAATAAAAAAGGCTACATTCAGAAAAAGTGCTAGGATATAAAGTGCCGGCATAAAGTGCTTCATAGTAGCTTGTTTACAACTGAAACAGACTTCCCGTGCATAACTTCCTCTTCAAAATAAGAGCCACATGTAATGATTAGTCAACACTAGTTTTATTTCTAAGTCTACTTACAGGACGTTAACATCACATTTGACTTCCTTTTGAATGCCTGTCAGATTTCTCTACATAACTGCCTCAGCTGTTGGTGCGCAAATGAGCCTTGCATGCCTTTGATCTACGCGCAGAAAACATTTTGACGACGTATGCGCACTGGCGCATCGGTTGTGTGCCCCCCTGATTATTAGTAACATGTAAACACAACATGAACATATACTCTTATTATGCATATCGCATTCTCGCCGAGAAATATTTTCGAGTTTAAAAAAGGGGATTTTATTTTTATTTATTTTTTTAGAAAAAACGAATGGTTCAAGCCCATTAATTAAGATTCGAGTGCCAACCCTAACGAGCGAAGGTTCGAACCCTGAATGTTCGGGGACAGCCTTATCGGCCAATGAAGTATATACGTACATAATGTCATAGAAACGGGTGAAGACATAATATGTCTATATTAAAATATTTATATATTATGCCAGCATTGTGCAATATCATTGCACAATGCTGCCATAATATATTAATATTTTAATCAATGACAATGATAAATTTGTGTATTGTTGTTGTTGTAGGATCTGCTGAGAGTGCTGTATGTTGGAGAAGACCTCCAGCACCTCAAGACAGAGCCGGAGGATGGAGCAATGGCGGCAGCAGCGGCTGAAGGGAAGGTTGGGGTGAGGGTGATGGCAGTGAGTCCTGATGGGAAATATCTGGCTGCTGGAGACCGCAGTGGAAACATCAGGTTCGTTTTACTGCCTGTGTTTCTGCCATTTGTCATTGATTAAAATATTAATATATTATGGCAGCATTGTGCAATGATATTGCACAATGCTGGCATAATATATAAATATTTTAATATAGACATATTATGTCTTCTCCCGATTCTGTATTCGGTCTAGGTATCCCTCTTGATATCCGCTTATCCATACTAGGGAGATCTCTCCATTTTGAAAGACATAACCCTGTCACATAAGTGGACTGGATCCAAACAGTCATAATGCTGTGTAGGAGACTGTTGGTCCAACATGTATCAATCACAAGAGTGGCAATAACCTACTTAACCCATTTTGGGCGGGAACCCCTTTTGGTGTTCTAAACACTTATAATTTAGCTATTGAAAAATAGCAGATCTACAAGCTTGTAGGTCTGCTATTTTTGAAAAATCGTGAAAATGTGCCTTAAATCTTTGAATATATATTCTTTCGGTGTTTCAGTTTTTAACTCAAATCGTTGCTTCTGGAGGGTCCCTGTAACAACATATTTTCAGATGGGGGTCGGCGGCATAGTACATATATAATTTTTGGGGTCCTTGTCCGTGACATGAAATATTGAGAACCACTGATGTAGAAACATGAGGTTTTCAGAAAAAATACATTTTAAAAAATGCATTTTTGAAATTTCGACGTCAGGCCTAAATGGGCTAATAGGACAGCATCATAGGATAGAGTGTCTTCTCTATGAAGGGCAGAACATCCTGATTGGCTACGATTGACATCTAAAGTTTGCATCACTGGCCCGTTTAGAAAAGAAAATCTCAAATCATGAACACAGCGTGCGAGAAATGCCACTTAAGATATTGTGTGTGTGTCTGTGTGTTGTGTGTAGAATCTTGGACCTGCAGTTCGTAGAGGAGTTGATGAAGATAGAAGCTCATGACTCTGAGGTTCTGTGTCTGGAGTTCTCTCCTCTGTCTACAGGTAATGATTGATTGATTGATTTATTTATTAACAGTTTGCAGAATTACACTACATTTCAAGCACAAACTCAATACAAAGACTTAACTGTGAGTGGACGACCCAATAAAGCATTACACTTGTTTACAAGAGGGTCCACCATGTTCAATTCATCAAAACATTTAGAGACGTACAAATAGACACTTCTATATAGTCAAAGAACAGAACAGGAATTCATCATAAAATGCCACACCTGATTGATAGAATACTGGTTTCCAGGGATTGTTCAAGTGATGTTTTTATTTTGGTTAGAAAGGATTCCTAAAAGATTAAGGGGGGGGGGGGAAGTTAACAGACTATCTCAACCCAAACACTGGCACTGTTTCATCCGTTTGTCTGGTGTATTACTGTTGCCAGAATGTCTTGTTGAGCAGAGACACATTGAGAGCTTTTACATAGTCCCGTTTCAGTTATTTTAAGCATTCGTAGTGGTCAAACCAGCAATATGTTCAGAACAGCATTTTCCAAACGTTTGTATAAAGGCAAAGGTTAAAGCCTCAGTCTGTGATTTCTTCATGTGGTTTGGCCAGTATGTAGAACAGCAGGAACAATATTACTAAAACATCAGAATGTTACATTGTTGTGTTAATGGTTTAGGAATCTGAAAGTGTTTGTGGGCGGCTTCTTTTCATACCGTTTCACAAATCGTACATTAGGACTTGGTCATTCAAACATGTTTGTGAGATTTTATTTTGCTTTAATCAATGTGTATGTCTGTATTGTATATTACTGTATCTTGTGTGTTGCAGGTGTGAAGCTGCTAGCCTCCGCTAGCAGAGACAGACTGATTCACATCTTTGACATGGAGAACAACTACAATTTACTGCAAACAGTTTATGAGCACTCAGGATCCATCACCGCTGTCTGCTTCACTGGTAAATAATATACATGGTTATACTTGTTGACATGGGTGCCCATTAAAGTCCGAGTTCTACCAAACAGAGGCGTATCTACAATAAGGCGAGGGCAGGCGTCCGCCTGTCCAAATCCATTTCTGGCCTGGCCAAAATCCATACAATGAGAAAAAAAAGAGGACAAAAACAAGACCTGAGAACTATTAGTGGACAGCTGATTGGCCGTCGCGGTAGAGCGCGACCCTCAATCACCCATTGGAATGTAAATGCATGCCTTTCAGCCTTTGTATCCTACTCGTCTGGCAGGTATATCTCTTTGAAAACCTTTAGTGCTACGATTGTGCGCGGGGAGACGACAATTAACATTGCCTGCCCAAAACGTAATTCCTGGATACGCCACTGCTACCAAAGATGGTTAATTTATGAAGATCCGGCTCCATCTGAATTGTAGCCACTAGAGGCGAAACGGTACATAAATTCTACAAATGGTCTCCTAAGTGGGCGACGGTGTCTACAAATCTTGCAGACTTCCTATGTGTACCGGTGCTACATCCTGTGAGTGTTGCTGGGACAGAAAAGGTGGATATAATAAAGTTGATTTTTCTTTGTGTCTCTGGAAGAAAACAAAAAATCCACTTTAATATGAAGCAGAAACATTGTTCAGAAGGTGTGTTCATGTCCGGGTAGCTCAGTCGCTAGAGTGCTCGCCCTTTGGACCACAAGTTCATAGGATCGATCTCGGGCATCCGGCGGCTGGCACCGCCAACTCAGCGTATGAGCAGCACAGCTTGGGTGCAGCAAGTCGTGCGATAAGAACCTGGGAGCTGGCGCTCCAACCTGCTTTCCGGTCTCCTAAAAAGGCAGAAACGTACTCCACGCAAATGCTGGAAGTAAACTGGAGATGGTGGGTCTTAACCCATTTTGGGCGGGGACCCCTTTTTGTGTTTTAAACATTGTTATAATTTAGCTATTGAAAAATAGCAGATCAACAAGCTCATAGCGTGCCACCGAGTGGTGCGCTACGAGCTTGTAGGTCTGCTATTTTTGAAAAATCGTGAAAATGTGCCTCAAATCGTTGAATATATATTGTTACAGAGTGAACATTTTAACTCAATTCTTTGCTTCTGGGTTGGGGTCCCTGGAACTACATATTTTCAGATGGGGGGACGGAGGCATATTACATATTTTTTTTTGGGGTCCTTGACATGAAATATTGAGCACCACTGATACAGAAACATGAGGTATTTCAGAAAACTTTTTTAGATTTTTTTTAAATTTCGACGTCGGGCCTAAATGGGTTAAAAGAAGACCCACTGACCATCATCTTCTAACAGCGTGGTGGTCTCCTTTTGGTCATTTCTCATAGGGTTTATTGTAAAAAACATTGTACCGATTTTCTTTAAAAGGTGGATAATCATACATAGTGTGAACACACCTGTACCTCTTCCCCAGTAGTAGTACACACTTGCAAGTTGCAACCACCTGCAAGTTTGCTTTGAAACACTGTCTGTGAGAGCATTTCCACCACTCCATGATTTGAAGACAGATGGGAAGATGTATGATAAATAATTATAGATGGTTGTTTGATAGTTCAAATGTATTGTCGTGTTTATTATCCCATTTTGGGCGGAACCCCTTTTGGTGTTAGCATTATGTTATGCTTTAGCTATTGAAAAATAGCAGATCTACAAGCTTCTACGAGCTTGTAGGTCTGCTATTTTTGAAAAATCGAACAACGACTGACATAGAAACATAGCTTTTTCAGAAAACTGTCAGGATGTAGAAGACATTTTTAGAATCTGATCTCAGGTCAAAATGGGTTAAAATACAATGAAAATACTGTCCATCTGGTGATCTCTGCCAGTCACTTGTGACTTGTATTTATAATGTATGCATGTACATGATTTCCATAATGCATTTTCTCCACCACCCCTACCCCCTATCCCCTACCCCCATCACCCCACCACCCCTATCCCCTACCCCCTACCCCCATCACCCCTACCCCCTACCCCCATCACCCCCCCACCCCTATCCCCTACCCCCCCACCACCCCTAGGTATATGTCCAGATATCCATATGGTGAGCTGTGGAGCCGATAAGAGTATCTACTTTCGTACAGCTGAACAGGTCAGAAACTTTAATAGTTAGTGTGTGTGTGCGTGTGTGTGGTTGTCATGACTTGTGTGTGTGTGTGTGTGTGTGTGTGGTTGTCATGACTTGTGTGTGTGTGTGTGTGTGTGTGTGTGTGTGGTTGTCATGACTTGTGTGTGTGGTTGTCATGACGTGTGTGTGTGTGGTTGTCATGACGTGTGTGTGTGTGGTTGTCATGACTTGTGTGTGTGTGTGTGTGTGTGGTTGTCATGACTTGTGTGTGTGTGTGTGTGTGTGGTTGTCATGACTTGTGTGTGTGTGTGTGTGTGTGGTTGTCATGACTTGTGTGTGTGTGTGTGTGGTTGTCATGACTTGTGTGTGTGTGTGTGTGTGTGTGTGTGTGTGTGTGTGTGTGTGTGTGGTTGTCATGACTTGTGTGTGTGTGTGTGTGTGTGGTTGTCATGACTTGTGTGTGTGTGTGTGTGTGTGTGTGTGTGTGTGTGGTTGTCATGACTTGTGTGTGTGTGGTTGTCATGACTTGTGTGTGTGGTTGTCATGACTTGTCAAAGTCATTTGTCATTAATATTTTGTTATTCATTCAGACAGAGGAATTTAGTTTCTCTCGGCGCCACCATGTGGTAGAGAAGACCACCCTGTATGACATGGACCTGGACGCCTCCAACACACACATAGCCATCGCATGTCAGGACAGGAACATACGGTAGGTAACTAGGCATGTGTTTATTATAGTTTTTTTGCAATTGTGTCGCCATGCAGTACATTGACAAACAATATTCAAAACTAGATTTAAAGTTTTGGTTTAATTTGCTACTTTGCTGTATTGTTGAGCATTTGACAGTCAAATGTCGTATTCCAAGCTTTCCCTCCACTTACTGTAAGTAAAGACAAATAACCCATTTTGACCTGAGATCAGATTCTAAAAAGGTCTTCTACATCCTGACAGTTTTCTGAATTTTTCAAAAATAGCAGATCTACAAGCTCATAGCTATGAGCTTGTAGATCTGCTATTTTTCAATAGCTAAAGCATAACATAATGCTAACACCAAAAGGGGTTCCTGCCCAAAATGGGATAAACAAGTAAGACAAAGAACAAAACGAATAAGACAAAGTCAAATAAGTAATGTATGAATGAATGGACCATTGTAAGTGCTTTGAGCATAGAAAAGCAATATACAAATGCAATCCATTATTAAGTAAAGATATGCAGGTAAAATAAACTCATTTGAAGTAATATAATCAAGTAATGGGCCTCCCATAGGGTCAAATGATCTTAATGGTGCTGGTATGTATATGATACAGAGTCTCATCATGTGCTTATGTGTATAATATATTTACAATGTGTATAATATATTTACAGGGTTTATGATGTGCAGTGTGGGAAGATGACGAGATGTTTTAAAGGCTCGTCAGCTGATGAGGGAACCCTGCTGAAGGTACGAACGACCTCCTCTTTAATACTACTAATAATATCCAAGTTGTTACTAGTACCGTCATAGAGAACCGAAGTCTGATGTCACTGTCAGTAGAGGGCGCCAGTACACAGGTTCATGTATATATTTTTTTTCATTGAAATCCCCATAGGGGGATTTTAGGTCGCTTCATATAAGAACTGTGTTTGAAAAATAAACCGATCATCCCGGCCTTTCTGTCAGGAGGGTGGCTGTGCGTCGTTAATGATGTCCATTCATATTTGATACAGCCAGTTTCTGGAGAAAATGGAATTAATTTGGCCACAAAAGCCTTGAAACCACATATGAAAGCAATGTCGCTGCTAATATACATCACGCCCAGCTGTCAACACATTGCGTTCCTGAGATTCCTTGTTGACGTAAGCTCAGCTGGCGGTGACTCGACTCGTACTAACCACGAAACATTAAATGTCAATAAAAACGTAACATGTCAATTTATGTTGTGCGACGGGCAGCTGCAGCCACCCCGCCTACCCGGAAATGTAGTCTCTGGGTTGTTTGACTCGTTCCTAGCACTTATTGTGTTACTCTTTGGGTATATTTGTACATTTCCACCTTCAGTCGATGCTTCATATCCATACGAGTGAAAAGGCCGGGGTGATCGGTTTATTTTTCAAACACAGTTCTTATATGAAGAGATCTAAAATCCCCCTATGGGGATTTCAATGCAAATAAAAAGTACACAAACCTGTGGACTGGCGCCCTCTACTGACAGTGACGTCAGGACTTCGGTGCTCTATTTACACTGTTATTAGTTGTATTGTTCCTGAGGTATAATTTAGTATGTTTAGTAGCAATATTAGTAGTAGTGAACTTGATCTTTTTTGAGTGGTACAACCACTCCAAGGAACAGCAATGTCTGACTTTGTGACTCGTGTTAACCTATGTTTGTGTGTGACTCATGTGTCACTCATGAGTACCAGTAGGGGCGCTGTTGTGCCAGAAACAGACAGAGATAGTATTGCACTGTTGCCTGCTAATGAGAGAGAGAGAGAGGGGGTGGGGATTTGCACCACTCGGTGTGATTTTTTTTATATGCTCCATATTGTGTTGTAGTTCTTCTTCTCCATAACGTTTCGCTGTATGTTTCAGGTCCAGATAGATCGGTCTGGGACATACTTGGCTACCAGTGACTCGGATAAGAATATCTGTATATTGGATTATCAAACAGGAGACTGTGTGGCCACGTTGTATGGACACTCTGGTAAACTTCTTTCCCTGATACTAGAATGTACACATACTGATTCACACCCCATAGTGACGCCTTCTGACCGTGTAAGATCAGCTAAAACAATTAACCCATTTTGACCTGAGATCAGATTCTAAAAATGTCTTCTACATCCTGACAGTTTTCTGATGTCAGTCGTTCTTCGATTTTTCGAAAATGTTGGATTTTTTGTGGGACAATGTGCCTGTACTTGCATGTCAAAAATGAGGATTGATTGATTGAATATTTTATTAGACATGAATGTAAACAGTCAAACACTTATTCCAAAATGGATAGCGCAAAAAAAACTTGCGGTCTTGCGGTTTGAGAATAAATTCCTAGGTTTAATTATTGACAGTAAACTTAATTGGAAATCGCATATAAATAATGTAAGGACAAAGTTATCTAAAACCATTGCTATAATGTATAAAGCTAAACCTATTCTAAACCAGAACTCGCTATATATGCTATATTGCTCCCTCGTACTTCCATACATTAACTACTGTGTGGAGGTATGGGGGAACAACTACAAAACGACTATCCAGCCAATCTTTCTACTTAAAAAAAAAGCCATAAGAATTGTCACCCAATCTGATTATTTTGCACCAACCAACCCATTATTTATTCAATTAAACACCTTAAAACTCCAAGATATAGTAGATCTAAATACCGCAATAACAATGTACAAGGCACACAATCACCTGCTCCCGAGCTGTATCCAAGAGCTGTTCTGGCCTAGAGAGAGCCGCTACAACCTAAGGGGCACTGCCATATTCAAACAAACAAATGCTAGAATAAACACCAAAGAGAGGTGCATATCGGTCAGAGGGGTCAAGTTGTGGAATGGACTGGATGACTAACTAAAAAATTGTACTACAATAAATAAATTTAAAAAATTGTATAGATCAAAAACAATAGATACATATAGAACATTGATATGATGTCTTGTTTTGTTTTCTTGTTTTGTTTCGTTTTTGTTGTTTTTTGTTGTTTTTTTTTTTTTTTGTCTTGTTCCTGTTAACTGTTTTTTTTTCTTCCTGTATGTCTTTGTTCTTGTTTTTGCTTTGTTTTTTTGTTTTATGTTGTGTTTGTTTGTATTTGTTTTGTTTTGTTTTTTTTCTCCCTTCTGTTTGCTTTGTTGTATTATTTTACATATGAAAGATAATTATTTGTTAGAAGGGTAGGCACAATAAGCTTAGGCTTCAGCCTACACCTTTTTGGTCAATATTTCTTTTTGCAAAAAAACACAAAGCAGGCACTGTATTGTTTTTAATGACCAAAATAAATAAACTCTACTCTACTGCTTGACACAGTTCTTGCCCTTGTGGTTTCCATAGAGATCATCACGTCCATGAAGTTCACGGAGGACTGTAGATATCTGATCAGTGTGTCTGCAGATGGGTGAGTCTGTCACAACGTGGCATCCTACTTTACCAAGATACAGATTACTGGTGCCAATACTGGTAGCTTTTGATACCTGCTACAAAGTTGAGCAACTTCACACTAGCAGCTACAAAACAACAAAGTGTTTAACCATTCCCACTCACCTTCCCAATACACACAATTCCTGCTTTTTTTTTTATGTAGGACCCCTCTGTCACATGGAACTGTGCTTTGGTGCTGCTGCTAGCGTAGTGACGCTGTACACAAAAATCGGTTCCATGTGACAGAGGGGTCAAAGTTGAACGAAAGTTGCTCTATATGGTAGAAATGGGTCAACAATACGAAATGTCGCGAGTCATGGCCCCCAGACTCCAGACCCCCCCCAAATGACCGGAACTACTTAATATTCACATGGCCCCCAGACCCCCCCCAAATGACCGGAACTACTTAATATTCACATGGCCCCCAGACCCCCCCCCCCAAATGACCGGAACTACTTAATATTCACCAAAACCAGACTCTGGTCTGTTCCAACATGTAACTCAGGCAATCAATTAATACCTTTTGCAACGACTATATTAATGGCAAATGCACCATCATACACGCATTTGTTTTGTAGCTTCCAGTGTAAACGCACCATCATACATACATTCGTTTTGTAGCTTCTAGTGTAAACGCACCATCATACATGCATTTGTTTTGTAGCTTCCAGTGTAAACGCACCATCATACACAGTACATTCATTTTGTAGCTTCTAGTGTGAACGCACCATCATACATACATACATTCGTTTTGTAGCTTCTAGTGTGAACGCACCATCATACATGCATTCATTCATATCAGTTGCAATAAAACATAACTTTTTTTATGTTTTATGATTTTTAATAGAACTAGAAGTCTTCATTTTGGTTTTGTTATGTGTTTAGTTGCGTGTTCATTTGGCAACTGGACCATCAGATGATCAGCGCCATGACGAACAGACTGTCTGCATTAATCAAGCCCTCACCCTGCAGAAAGGAGAGGTACACTAGTACTGTTTCTCCATGTATGTCACCAAATTGTCGCAAACTTTGCGACAATTTTCACCATTTTGTATTTTCTTTTAATAACAGTTCATTAATCATACTTAAAGTTAGAAATAATCGTGATATTTATTGATACGTGACATTACATTGCCCAGCCCCAACTACAGTATCCTGCCATGGAAAACGAGATGTCTCGCCATTACGTAGTGGTTAGCATGGCCAGGTTAACGGTATCCAGCACACTACCATGTGTCCTACAGTACATCCATTACGTAGTGGTTAGCATGGTCAGGTTAACGGTATCCAGCACACTAACCTTGTGTACTACAGTACATCCATTACATAGTGGTTAGCATGGCCAGGTTAACGGTATCCAGCACACTAACCTTGTGTCCTACAGTACATCCATTACGTAGTGGTTAGCATGGCCAGGTTAACGGTATCCAGCACACTACCATGTGTCCTACAGTACATCCATTACGTAGTGGTTAGCATGGCCAGGTTAACGGTATCCAGCACACTAACCTTGTGTCCTACAGTACATCCATTACGTAGTGGTTCGCATGGCCAGGTTAACGGTATCCAGCACACTACCATGTGTCCTACAGTACATCCATTACGTAGTGGTTAGCATGGCCAGGTTAACGGTATCCAGCACACTACCTTGTGTCCTACAGTACATCCATTACGTAGTGGTTAGCATGGCCAGGTTAACGGTATCCAGCACACTACCTTGTGTCCTACAGTACATCCATTACGTAGTGGTTAGCATGGCCAGGTTAACGGTATCCAGCACACTAACCTTGTGTCCTACAGTACATCCATTACGTAGTGGTTCGCATGGCCAGGTTAACGGTATCCAGCACACTACCATGTGTCCTACAGTACATCCATTACGTAGTGGTTCGCATGGCCAGGTTAACGGTATCCAGCACACTACCATGTGTCCTACAGTACATCCATTACGTAGTGGTTCGCATGGCCAGGTTAACGGTATCCAGCACACTACCATGTGTACTACAGTACATCCATTACGTAGTGGTTAGCATGGCCAGGTTAACGGTATCCAGCACACTACCATGTGTCCTACAGTACATCCATTACGTAGTGGTTCGCATGGCCAGGTTAACGGTATCCAGCACACTACCATGTGTCCTACAGTACATCCATTACGTAGTGGTTCGCATGGCCAGGTTAACGGTATCCAGCACACTACCATGTGTCCTACAGTACATCCATTACGTAGTGGTTCGCATGGCCAGGTTAACGGTATCCAGCATACTACCATGTGTCCTACAGTACATCCATTACGTAGTGGTTAGCATGGCCAGGTTAACGGTATCCAGCATACTACCATGTGTCCTACAGTACATCCATTACGTAGTGGTTAGCATGGCCAGGTTAACGGTATCCAGCACACTACCTTGTGTCCTACAGTACATCCATTACGTAGTGGTTCGCATGGCCAGGTTAACGGTATCCAGCACACTACCTTGTGTACTACAGTACATCCATTACGTAGTGGTTCGCATGGTCAGGTTAACGGGGGCAGTGGTGGCTCAGGGGTAGAGTGCCTGGATGGGAACCGCAAGGTTGCCAGTTCGAACCCGGGCTCCCCCAGAGTTAGTGTCGAAGTGTCCTTGAGCAAGACACTGAACCCCTAATTGCTCCCGATGTGCTGGTTTGTGCCTTGCATGGTTTCCGCTGTCATCGGTGTGTGAATGGGTGAATGTAATGCACAATCTATGTAAAGCGCCTTGAATAAAGGCGCTATATAAATGCACCATTTATCCAGCACACTACCTTGTGTACTACAGTACATCCATAATGAAAATGTGACTATAACGCTTTGTGTTCGTAGGAGAGAGACCTTTATTGTCAGCCAGCTGTCCCAGACCGAGGAGGAGGAGGAGGAGGAGGAGGAAGAGACGTCTGCCACTCAAGATGACCCCTTCAGGAGTGTGACTCCTACTGGACTGGATCTGGCCTCAGGTCAGCCTCTGCGTTCATTCAGTGTGACTCCTACTGGACTGGATCTGGCCTCAGGTCAGCCTCTGCGTTCATTCAGTGTGACTCCTACTGGACTGGATCTGGCCTCAGGTCAGCCTCTGCGTTCATTGTAGTGTGACTCCTACTGGACTGAATCTGGCCTCAGGTCAGCCTCTGCGTTCATTCAGTGTGACTCCTACTGGACTGGATCTGGCCTCAGGTCAGCCTCTGCGTTCATTGTAGTGTGACTCCTACTGGACTGGATCTGGCCTCAGGTCAGCCTCTGCGTTCATTCAGTGTGACTCCTACTGGACTGAATCTGGCCTCAGGTCAGCCTCTGCGTTCATTCAGTGTGACTCCTACTGGACTGGATCTGGCCTCAGGTCAGCCTCTGTGTTCATTGTAGCATGTGTACAACCCATTTAGGCCTGATGTCGAAATAAGAAAAACGTTCGCTCTGAAAGAATATATATTCAAAGATTTGTGCCACATTTTCACGATTTTACAAAAACAGCAGACCTACAAGCTCGTAGCGCGCCACTCGCTACGAGCTTGTAGATCTGTGATTTTTCAATAGCTAAAGCATAACATAATGCTTAGTTAAAACACCAAAAGGGGTTCCAGTCCAGAATGGGTTAAAATGACACCGGCACCAGAAACCTATTTTCTTTTAGCCTAATCACTGCGCGGACTGATACACCTTCCAGCCACCGATTTTAAAGACAAATGATTGGCCAACCACACATCCTTCATCTAATCACATGGCGGCATGATGACACCCCTTTCACCACAGTGCACAAAACAGGCTTCAGCCAATCATGGTGCAGGAATCCAGCCAATCATGGCGCAGGAATCCAGCCAATCATGGCGCAGGAATCCAGCCAATCATGGCGCATGAATCCAGCCAATCATGGCGCAAGTTGACCAGACTTTAGCAATTATATAATAAATGGCATTTGAGTGTTTTCACATGGTAATGATCATACGTGTAAGCTCAGATCAATGGCTGGACCCACTGAGAATTGTATAGAATTAATAGGGCTAACTGGTCCTTTGGTATTCATATATTATGTACAGTGTGGTTAATGCAATTTAATAGATAGTATTGATGTATTGTGCCGAATATAAGACATTATATATATGTTGGAAAACATATATAATATATTTTCCAATGAAAATGGCCTAAAATGTCATTACACATCCGGACCACTAGATGGTGCCAGTACAGCTGAAACCAGTGTAATGAATAGAGCAATTGAATCAGAACATTGATTGATTGATTTAAATATTTATTAACAGTTTGCAGAATTACAGTACATTTCGAGCACAAACTCAATACAAAGGCTGTTAACTGTGTGGACGGGCCAATTAAGCATTACACTTGTTTACAACAGGGTGATCAATGCCATTTGGCCGAGTGGCCAAACAGCATTGACCACGCCTCCAGGTCTTAAGTTAAGTAATAAGACCTGGTACTTAAGACACGCATAATACTGCCCGACGTGTGGTAACTGAATTCGATGGGCAACCAACTGTGGTGTAACGCGACGTACCCGGATGTGTGTAGTCAACGGCACGCATGCGCAACAGCGACATTGCCTCAGACAAACAAACATGGACACAGCGACATTGCTTCCCCTCAATAGGCCTATCTCACAGCCCGCTTTCCACGCCCACTTCCGGTAAATAGTGGTGTCTTTAACATGAGCATTTACACGTTTTTTTCTCTGGAGAATCTAAGTACATTTTCTAATGTAAAAATGTGACAGACCAATATTAATATGAAGCAAACAAGATGGTAAATCAGGTCGAACAGATAGAACAAACCTTACCTTGAGAAAACAAAAGTTGTAGACTTCTTAAATTACCTCGGTTAACATGTAGTGTCTATGGAGTGACGTCACGCTATCACCACTAACCCCGAAAGGGGGCGTATTTAGGGGGGCGGGGAAATTCTGTGAGATAGGGTTATTATATGTTGGCTAGGTTGCAGAACCACACTTAACAAAAGTGTTTTTGTTTTTGTTGTAGATATTCCCCCACCTATGGGGACCAACAAGAAAATGCCCATGTGGTTCCGTATACTGGTGAGTCCAAACTGGCCTTCCTGTATAACCATATACTCTGTGTGTGTGTGTGTGTGTGTGTGTGTGTGTGTGTGTGTGTGTGTGTGTGTGTGTGTGTGTGTGTGTGTGTGTGTGTGTGTGTGTGTGTGTGTGTGTGTGTGTGTGTGTGTGTGTGTGTGTGTGTGTGTGTGGAGACTAGATAATTTTGTCCTTCGGTTCCATTTGTGCGCTCTCAGAGTTGAGGCGGTTTTTGTAATTGCGAATGCAATGAGCGATTGCTATGGAAGCCTGCCTGTCTGTGTGTCACGCTGTAACACCGCCCGCCCGCCACCAGAGGGCGCAGCTGTATCACACACAAAAAAACACACACAGTAGAAAACAAAAAATAAATACAAATTAAAAAAAGAAAACTTCAGTGTGTGTCAGACTGCCACAACAGCTGCGTTCGCTTCCCGTGTTCACGCGTCTTACTTGTTAAAGTGTGAGAACTGGCATCTCTCATACTGTGTGTGTGTGTGTGTGTGTGTGTGTGTGTGTGTGTGTGTAGGAGGGCTCGGGGGAGAACGCTCTCTCTGTCCCTGAGCAGCCCTGCTCCACAAGGAGCAGGTGGGAGGGGCAGAGCATCTCGGTGCTCCACATGTCCGATGACGCCTTGGCCACGCCGCCGGAGGAGGACGTGAAGGTTCACCCTCACAGTCTGGACGCCCTGCTGAGAGAGGACGGCAGTCTGGACGCCCTGCTGAGAGAGGACGGCGCTGGCGAACATGACGAAGACAAGGTAGTCATCATGGTACACTGTAGACTAGTTATCCTTCTACCCTAATGGACAGGGGGTACACAAGCACATGGCCGTTTATCCATGCTCCTTCTCCTACCAAACCACACTGTTAGCACACATCTCTACATGCAAAAAAGAATCTGCACGCCACCCGAATCCAGCTGCACTACATTGCATCCACAAAACTGTCATATTTACTGTACAAATGTCTGGGTTCAGCTTGAGGTGGTTGGAGGACATCCACTGTGAGATGTCAGCCAGGCATGCAGTGATGCGCTCTTCCACCTGAGTGGCAGAGGGGGGGGAAGGATAGAAACAGTTGTGTGTCATCGGCGTAGCAGTGATAGGATATATTGTGAGCAGAGATGATAGTGCCAAGGGATTTGATCCACACCAGAATTCGAATGAACCTTTCACACCTGAATGAGAATGAACCTTTCACACCTGAATGAGAATGAACCTTTCACACCTGAATGAGAATGAACCTTTCACACCTGAATGAGAATGAACCTTTCACACCTGAATGAGAATGAACCTTTCACACCTGAATGAGAATGAGCCTTTCACACCTGAATGAGAATGAACCTTTCACACCTGAATGAGAATGAACCTTTCACACCTGAATGAGAATGAGCCTTTCACACCTGCCCAAAACGCAGCAGGCTTTGTTTTAATGGCAGTAAAACATCCTGGTGTGAATGCGCCGCGAAGCTCCGAACCACCACATTTTGGTGGTCAAATGCGGAAGTGCAACCGAGCGCTCAATGTTAAAGCCCAGCTGCACAGGGTTTCCCAGTCATGAATCCACGGGTCCTCTTGTAGTCCCTCCTCTTACCACTAGGGCCCAGTGCTTCAACGTTGGCGCGCCTCACTGGCCCCTTGGAATGCGCCAAGGACTGTCTAAAGAGGACGGGACGCGAAGACCGTACGGGCGACGCCATGTTGCTTATGGTGCTCCATGGAAGGAAAGAAACATGCGCAGTTGAGACCAAGGAAGCTGAACACGGAAGTGTTGGCTGCATATAGCCCATTGCGCATGTTTCTTTCCATCCATGGAGCACCATAAGCAACATGGCGTCGCCCGTACGGTCTTCGCGTCTCGTCCTCTTTAGACAGTCCTTGGAATGCGCCCACAGATTAGCCATTGATCCTGTCTGATCTGTTGCTCTGTTAGCCATTGATCCTGTCTGATCTGTTGCTCTGTTAGCCATTGATCCTGTCTGCTCTGTTGCTCTGTTATTCACAGGCATCATCATTGATCTGATCTGTTGCTCTGTTGTTCACAGGCATCATCATTGATCTGATCTGTTGTTTACAGGCATCATCATTGATCTGATCTGTTGCTCTGTTGTTCACAGGCATCATCATTGATCTGATCTGTTGCTCTGTTGTTCACAGGCATCATCATTGCCAACCAATGAGGAAGGACGTCCTGGTTGTCACAGGAGAGACTACATCCTGTTTCCTTCCCGTTGCTCTCCCCACTCAGCTGCTGATGGGTGAGGATCTACATAGACATATATACATAGACGCCCCTTCCGGCTCTGAGGCGTGTGTCAAAATTGAAGGCACTATTTTCCCGACATTCCTTGCGAAGAATAGCGGAAGCAAAGCGGAAGCTTGTCAAGCTTCCGCGTGCGTAACATAAGTCCCGGAAAAGACACGCTGTGATTGGCCAGTAGTCACTTGAGTGACAGCGAGAGACATGGAGGATTCACATGAGTGACGTCACTCGGGCAGCGACGCAGTCGCATTCAGCAAATGCCTTCAGCACTTCTAAATAAGAAAGCTGCGGAGAACTGTTGCTTTGTGTTCACTCTTTTAATGTTTTCTGTTAGTAATCTAATCCCCCCTGGCTCTGATGTTGTATTGTTAATAACTTTGTTGTTTGTGTTTGTTTGTTTGTCTTGTTTTGTAATGTATATTGTCATGACTGTTATAAAGATTTGTTAAAAAAATAAAAAAGCCTTCAGCACTGCACTTCCGCCTTCATTGGGATACACGTCGCTCCAATGAACTGCAGCGGCAAATGAGGCGTCTATGTATATATGTCTATGAGGATCTACCTCTCTAATGACACATTGACACCAGCTGCATCACTATGCCATTTACACCTTGGATCTATGCATTGTCTATAGTGGTTCTATGCATTGTGTCTATGGCAGGGGTTCTCAAAATAATTAGGTGAGAACCCCTTGTCTATGGCAGGGACAATAATTAGTGTGTGTGTGTGTGTGTGTGTAGTGAGTTTGGTGTCCAGGGTACTAATCAGATGCCTGAGAGGGTGGGACCTCAGCCCTTAGGGGAGGAGTTAAGCCCAGACTCCGCCTGCTGTATTAGCTCCACCGCCAATGACGGTAAGACTACATCTCCCATAATGCACCTGAACGGTCTTTTGCGTCATTTCCAGGTTTTTCTAGACAGCTGGTGGATGGAAATTAAGCTCCACCCACGTGGCAGAATGCCGCCGGGGTCAAGCTTTTCCGGGAATCTGGCCGGCGCGGCAATCTGCCGCCTGGGTGGAGCTCATATTTATAAATGTTTTAATATTTATAGTATCCCAGATTTCCAGGCATGTTAAGTTTTTTTTTTTTTTTTTTTTTAAATGCATCTTCGCTCCTCAGATTGTCTGAGTCAAGGGAGCTCCACAGAGAGCTCAGGATGTCTGGAGGACGACCGAGATGTTGTGCTGAGGAAACATTTTGAGGATCTATGTGACGTTGAGGGCAGCACTGAAGGTACCATCTATTCCTCAGGAGTCCCCATCCCATACATAGAGTATATATATAATAGAGACTGAACTGGCGCGAAGCTCCGCCCCCCCCAGCTATTCATGTCAGTGGAAGTTGCTCAGTGGCGTTTTGAAGCACCCGGAAGACTGCCGGAAGTACCGTCTCAGAACGTCTACTTCCGCATTTGACCACCAAATTTTGGTGGTCAAATGCGGAAATGCAACCGAGCGCTCAATGTTAAAGCCCAGCTGCACGGGGTTTCCCGGTCATGAATCCACGAGTCCGCCTGTAGTCCCTCCTCCTACCACTAGGGAGGAGAGCTTCAACGTTGGAAAGCCTGCCTGCCCCCTTGGTCCCCATCCCATATCAGTAGACGTTCTGCACCCTGCACATTAGTAGACTTTGTTAACCCATTTTGGACTGAGGTCGATTAAAAAAAAAAGGCTTCTAAATCCTAACATTTTTCTGAAAAACCCATGTTTCTATGTCAGTGGTGCTCAACCTTTTTCATGTCAAGGACCCCCAGAATTATGTCTATTGAGCCACGGACCCCCCCCATCTCAAAATATGTAGTTCCAGGGACCTCCCAGAAGCAAATATTTTAGTTAAAAATGTTCGCTCTGAAATATATATTCAAAGATTTGTGCCACATTTTCACGATTTTTCAAAAATATCAGACCTACAAGCTCATAGCGCGCCACTCGGTGGTGCGCTATGAGCTTGTAGATCTGCTATTTTTCAATAGCTAAATTATAACAATGTTTAACCCATTGAGACCTGGAACGCATCCATGTCACGTTAGCGTTTAACCACATTAACCATTAACCCATTTTGGGCGGGAACCCCTTTTGGTGTTTTAAACATTGTTATAATTTAGCTATTGAAAAATAGCAGATCTACAAGCTCATAGCGCGCCACCGAGTGGCGCGCTATGAGCTTGTAGGTCTGCTATTTTTGAAAAATCGTTAAAATGTGCCTCAAATCTTTCCGAAAATTGTCATGATTTAGAAAACTATTTTTTTTAAATTTCGACGTCAGGCCTGAATGGGTTAAAACACCAAAAGGGGTTCCCTCCCGCCCAAAATGGCTTAACCTCGCCTGTCTTTTTCCAGACCCGTTTGACACAGACCTGAGGAGTTTGGAGAATGATGACGACGACGACGAGGAGGACAGGAACTTCCTGAATCCTCGTCTGAGTCTCTCGGCACGATTCCTGTCGCGCTTCCACAACCGGCTGAGGTCAGCACACACACCTTGTTTTTTTTGCTGTCTCGTTTCGTAATTTTATATTTTCTGTGTCTGTGTTTCTGTACCGATATCTCTGTTTTACTGCACCGGTTGTCTTGTCTTTACAGACTTAAAGATTTCTCTTATATAATTTTTATCCCATGATTTTGTAACACATTTTTCACCCCTGTAAATCTAATGTGATCCTGGGCTCTACACACCCACCGCCAACCTAGTCCCCATATATGGGGGACATGGGGAGAGCAACGGACTTGAACTCATGCTTCCTTCATGCCTGAGTGTCCAAGTTGCTCCTTTACACCTGACAGGGGGGAGTTTCCCTTGTTGGACGTAGCGCGTGGAAGGAACACGTTATTCCAACCAGTTCCTTTCCCCTGGCCAGGGGGGAGGCAGTTTTTAAGTAAAAAAAACTTCAGTCCACCAAGAAAACGTTATCCAGTAATTTTGTTTCTGCAACTCCTTTATACAGATCTCACTTAAAGAAATCTTTTCTGACTGGTCTTAACACCTTTTGCGTTAAGGACGTGTCGACACGTCCTCGCAATAGAAAAAAGTCTTTAGGTCCTTTTTAATGATATAAAACTGGGTCGCTGTAATACATTTTTTGACAGCTCCCGTTACTAGGCAACGCCTTGCACACAGCGCCTGGATATGTTTTGCACATGTGCACATCATTCACTTCCTTCTTTACGGGCCGACAAAATCAGAATGGAAGTCCATGGTACGGCAATGTTTTGTCCTCATTTCTGACTTAACCAAGCATCTTGTTTGGAATATAAACGCTTCTAAAGAGAGATGAGACGTGACAGCGCGAGGTAGTAATGGAAGATTATACCTCCCTTTTGGGAGGAAATGGAAGGCGGGGCTTTTCAGAGTAAAATCTGCCTTATCTGCTGGGCACTCTAGGGCCTTTATTTTGACAAACTCTGGCAGCAACATAAGTATTTTAAATGGAGAAGAAAACCAGCACTCATGGCAATAGCTTTTAAGGCACTTGTTTATTTTACCATAGGTAGGTTGGGTATATGGCATGCTGCAAACAAGCAGCACACAACGAACGCGTAGCGGCAGAAGCCTTAACAACGCTGACGCTTCTGGTTATATTAAACCTGATGTTTACCACCTAAAGAAATGAGTTCAATGTCTTCTCTTCTTCCTATTCTATGAACAGGGGAGGAACAAGCCAAGCGCCATCTGCTCAGCACCGCCCCTCCGTTATCTTAGAGGAGCCCAGCGACACGGAGGTCTCTCGTCTCTCATCGTCCCCTCAGCCGCCGCCTCTACCGGGAAACCACAGCTCTGTGTCTGCCCTCCATCTGGATCTGTCTCCTCTACCGGGAAACCACAGCTCTGTATCTGCCCTCCATCTGGATCTGTCTTCAAGGTAACCAAACTGAGTTGGAGCATTTTCTGTCAAAAATTCAATGAATGAATGAATTAATGGATTCATTCAATGTAAATATTCATATATTAAACCTATCGACGCTAAATAAATCCAAGGGTTATTTGTTTATAAAGAAAAAAGAGAGGATCCGGGCACTCAAAGTTAAAAAGAGGTGGAAAGCCTTTATTAAATTAAAAACTGCAAACATTCGACTGTTCGACTTTCGACCTAACCGGTCTTCATCAGGGCAAGAATGGCCTGGTCATTCTTGCCCTGATGAAGGCCAGTTAGGTCGAACCCCATTGATAATCTATGGGGTATTTATTGTCGAGAGGAAAATAAGGGACACCAGACCCAAAAACAAAGAAGAGCTGATAGCAAGCTTCAAGGAAACCTGGGCTTCCAAACTCTTCCAAGCCACAGGCTGATTGCCTCAATGCCACAGGCTGATTGCCTCAATGCCACAGGCTGATTGCCTCAATGCCACAGGCTGATTGCCTCAATGCCACAGGCTGATTGCCTCAATGCCACAGGCTGATTGCCTCAATGCCACAGGCTGATTGCCTCAATGCCACAGGCTGATTGCCTCAATGCCACAGGCTGATTGCCTCAATGCAACGGGCTGATTGCCTCAATGCCACAGGCTGATTGCCCCAATGCCACAGGCTGATTGCCTCAATGCCACAGGCTGATTGCCTCAATGCCACAGGCTGATTGCCCCAATGCCACAGGCTGATTGCCTCAATGCCACAGGCTGATTGCCTCAATGCCACAGGCTGATTGCCTCAATGCCACAGGCTGATTGCCCCAATGCCACAGGCTGATGGCCTCAATGCCACAGGCTGATTGCCTCAATGCCACAGGCTGATTGCCTCAATGCCACAGGCTGATTGCCTCAATGCCACAGGCTGATTGCCTCAATGCCACGGGCTGATTGCCTCAATGCCACAGGCTGATTGCCTCAATGCCACAGGCTGATTGCCTCAATGCCACAGGCTGATTGCTTCAATGCCACAGGCTGATTGGCTCAATGCCACGGGCTGATTGCCTCAATGCCACGGGCTGATTGCCTCAATGCCACAGGCTGATTGGCTCAATGCCACAGGCTGATTGGCTCAATGCCACAGGCTGATTGGCTCAATGCCACAGGCTGATTGCCTCAATGCCACAGGCTGATTGCCCCAATGCCACAGGCTGATTGCCTCAATGCCACAGGCTGATTGCCTCAATGCCACGGGCTGATTGCCTCAATGCCACAGGCTGATTGGCTCAATGCCACAGGCTGATTGGCTCAATGCCACAGGCTGATTGCCTCAATGCCACAGGCTGATTGCCTCAATGCCACAGGCTGATTGCCTCAATGCCACAGGCTGATTGCCTCAATGCCACAGGCTGATTGCCTCAATGCCACGGGCTGATTGCCTCAATGCCACGGGCTGATTGCCTCAATGCCACAGGCTGATTGCCTCAATGCCACAGGCTGATTGCCTCAATGCCACAGGCTGATTGCCTCAATGCCACAGGCTGATTGGCTCAATGCCACAGGCTGATTGCCTTAATGCCACAGGCTGATTGGCTCAATGCCACAGGCTGATTGCCTCAATGCCACAGGCTGATTGCCTCAATGCCACAGGCTGATTGCCTCAATGCCACGGGCTGATTGGCTCAATGCCACGGGCTGATTGCCTCAATGCCACAGGCTGATTGCCTCAATGCCACAGGCTGATTGCCTCAATGCCACAGGCTGATTGCCTCAATGCCACAGGCTGATTGCCTCAATGCCACGGGCTGATTGGCTCAATGCCACAGGCTGATTGCCTCAATGCCACGGCGTATCGAGGCAGTGATGAAGGCATTTCTGTTTTGAAAGTACCATATTTTGATTGATTTGATGTGATCCTAATTTGTGTCATTCAGATCAAAACATTCATGCTCTGCAAAAACTGAGGAGTAAATGGTGATTTCTTCACAGTATTGTCATTTTTTTAATTCTGTTTCAGTGGGTTTTATGAGCTGGAAGACAAAATTGTGTAAAGATAAACAAATAAATACTTGAAATCATTTACGTTGTGTGCACTCACTGAATCTATAATCTATGAAAGTTAAACTTTTTTTTAATGGAATTATGGAAATAAACCAACTTTTCCATGATATTATAAGTCTTATCAGCCAGGTTTCCTTTTAAATCTTCCGCCTCACAATGTGTTGGCCATTGATTGATTTTGTGTTCTCATTCACAGTGGTTCATCGCCCCAGAAGTCTGAGCTGTTTCAAACTTGCCAACAGTCACCATGCCAACCAATGCTGGCAACGTCCCCCAAGATGAGGGAGTCGGCAGACTATAAGGGGAGGCAGGGCAGCAACCTACCTGGCCCTGACCCCCTGGCTTCTAGCTCCGACCCCCTGGCTTCTAGCCCTGACCCCCTGGCTTCTAGCCCTGACCCCCTGGCTTCTAGCCCTGTCCCCGTGGCTTCTGGGCCTGAGCCCATGGCTTCTACCCCTGTCCCCGTGGCGCCTGGGCCTGAGCCCGTGGCTTCTAGCCCTGCTCACCTCGCTAATCGTACCTTTAGCGCCTCCTCCACGATGATTCAGGAAGAACAGACACTTGTCTTCGACGAGAACGCCACAGGTAATGAACATTACCTGGCAGGTAGATTAGATCAGGCTGATATCATGTTGATATATTAAATGTTTCTATACTAACTCTGAACTCTGTTAGAACGCTGGGTTGTACAGCTAACCGGGTTGTAATATAAGTCTGGGTTGTACAGCTAACCGGGTTGTAATATAAGTCTGGGTTGTACAGCTAACCGGGTTGTAATATAAGTCTGGGTTGTACAGCTAACCGGGTTGTAATATAAGTCTGGGTTGTACAGCTAACCGGGTTGTAATATAAGTCTGGGTTGTACAGCTAACCAGGTTGTAATACGCTGGGTTGTACAGCTAACCGGGTTGTAATATAAGTCTGGGTTGTACAGCTAACCAGGTTGTAATATAAGTCTGGGTTGTACAGCTAACCAGGTTGTAATACGCTGGGTTGTACAGCTAACCGGGTTGTAATACGCTGGGTTGTACAGCTAACCGGGTTGTAATACGCTGGGTTGAACAGCTAACCGGGTTTTAATAGAAGTCTAAATATTTTAGATCGTCTTTATCTGCTGCTTCTGTGCTCCAGGAATCGGAAGTAACGATGTTGTTGTCATTGTGTGGCAATGCGGGTCTCACAATTTTGGCACATAATCAAATGCAAGGAAAGTATATAAACTATTGTACTAGTGTGTAATTTTGAGTGAAATGGTTGTATTTATATATATATTATTTACAGTATATATTGTATTTCTATGATGCTCTGTTTGATGTAGACTTATCATTTGCACATTAGAAAACAAATGCACAACGCACATGTATGTTGTGTACTTTAGTGTTGTGTATTGTCTGATTTGTATAGGTCTGTGTCCTGTGGAGGACCCAATCGGTGTCCAGCGCTGTCGGCGCATCATTAACGAATTGACTTGTGCCGCTAAACAAGTTGTGGACATGTACGAGCAGGTAAGCCTCTCACTAAACGACCTCAACACAAAAATACACACAAAATACTGTACATTAAGCATGTACGTACACTATGTATTTGCAGCTATATACATGACATGAGAGGGACATCTATAGTTTTTGGTTGAAGACATTCAGAAGTCCTGGACATGAAACTATTTGGGCACCACTGATATAGAAGTGTTTTTCAGAGCACTTTTAGGATTCATTCTTTTTTTTCTTTTTTATGATCAGTAATTTATTTGGATTTTTTACAAATACAGAAAACCGAAAAAACAAACACAAGCAACAACAACAGAATACGTATGCATGGACATTATGTATGAACACAGAAACATAATATGAAACAAGGATATACAAAAGGAATACAAATAAATCAAATTAAAAGTTTAAATGAGTTTACACGACCAAACACGCAGCATCATCAACCGTATCATATGTATACTAAGACAGTAAACAATCAAAAGGGCATTGCCTGACCATGGATCACATCAAGGACCTGCAACATGACTGAGGAACACGTTCCACTTCCAATCATATTTAAGGATTCATTCTTGTTAGAATCTGCCTCGGGTCTTAATGGATCAATGTGTTTGTGGTGTAGGTGAGGAACTCTGAGCAGCACGGCCAGATGGCCTCCGACCTGAAGGGAGCGGTCTCTGGCGTCCAGTCACAGCTGGCCTCTGTGTCTCCAGCGGAGTTGCCGATACGTGAGGAGACGACTCGGGCTCTGCTGGAGAAATACTCCACCATGTTGGTCCAACACTTCCACAGAAAACTTGACGGTTGAAGGTAAGCAGGTGGACTTTGATGTAAGAGCAGGGACGAATAGTTTTCATAATCCTCATGGGGGCCCGTGGCGTGCCCCCCCCATCTGTCCCGTCAAAAGATGTTCTTACTAAATCGATAGTCCCACATACAGTATAGGCTAGTGATTCTCAAAGTGGGCTCCAGGGACCCCCAGGGCAGTGTTGTTTTAGTTTTAGTCATAGTCTCTTGCATAGTTTTCATTTAGTTTTAGTCACCTGGAATGTTTTAGTTAGTCTAGTTTTAGTCGACTAAATGTCATAAGATTTTAGTCGACTAAATCTACAGTTGATTTAGTCTACTAAAATGTGTTTTGGCGGCCCTTGATGTTGTCGTAATGACTGATTTTATACTTGCTGAAAATAGCCGATCTACAAGATCACAACGCGTCGCAGTGCGACGTGTTGTGATCTTGTAGATCTGCTATTTTCAGCATGCAACCAAGTGTAAAATGACTTATACTGGATCTCTTGTCCACTAGTCCCTTCCTAACATTTTAGTCTAGTTTTTATTTGTTGACGAAATTGACAATATATTTAGTCTTAGTTTTAGTCATCATAGCTTAGTTTTCATTTAGTTTCCATTTAGTTTTCCTCAGTGAAAAAAGGTAGTCGACGAACATTTTTCGTCTTAGTTTTAGTCGACGAAAACAACACTGCCCCAGGGGTCCTTGAGAGGCTTCCAGGGGGTCCCCAGCTAAATTAGTTAGTTAGTTAATTAGTTAGTTTAGTTTGGAACTAAATGGACCCTTAAAGGTCTAGTTACCATGACCTCAATTTGCATACCAAACTGGATGTGATAGTGCTATTTTAAAATGATCAGAGTACTATTTGTTACTTTATATTGATGTGTAGACTGACTATTACAAGGACTAAATCTACATTTGCTTACATCCACTCGCTGACCCCTGTTGTGTTGTGATTCTTGTTCAGGTTACGTCCTTCAAGCTGAGCTCTTTTCAACACTGCCTGAGAGTTGACCCTTACCCTGGACACCCACTACAGGATTCCTCGCACATGCTGATCAAACGGGATGGTTTTGTCTATGGACTGATCTATTGTTGATTAGTTGAATCCACCAGCAGACGAAGCCACAAGTGTTATGTTGTTGTTGTTTGTTACACTTTTATCACACTTAATTGTTAATAAAGTTGTTTTTTTTAATGTTTCTGTGATCATTTTTCCTTGAATGCTCCACATGTAGAGTTACACACACCCAGTGCAACCATTTTCTTTTAACCCATTTTGACCTGAGATCAGATTCTACAAATGTCTTAGCGCCACCGAGTGGCGCGCTACGAGCTTGTAGGTCTGCTATATATCCTGACAGTTTTCTGAAAAAGCTGTTTCTATGTCAGTCGTTCTTCGATTTTCCAAAAATAGCAGACCTACAAGCTCATAGCGCGCCACTCGGTGGCGCGCTATGAGCTTGTAGATCTGCTATTTTTCAATAGCTAAAGCATAACATGATGCTAACACCAAAAGGGGTTCCCGCCCAGAATGGGTTCCCGCCCAGAATGGGTTGACTCATAGTTTTACTCTTACTTGGCAAACAAACATGATACAAACACACATTGGGTGCTAGTTTCTCAACCAGATCTCCACAATCTCTGAATGTTGCAAAGAGTCTGTAACTGTGACTCGACGGGAGGCCATACCTGGTGCAGTGCATAAATGAGCATACTTATGTCGTTTCTGTATTATGTCTTTCTTAAATGCTGTCATCAAGATTAATGTAAGGTTTGGAATATAAATATAAAAAATACCTATTCCACTATAATGCCTTTAATATGGAATACGAGACTGCTCGCCCCTTTACCAACTCGCCCCTTTACCAACTCGCCCCGGGCGTACAGACTGCTCGCCCCTTTACCAACTCGCCCCGGGCGTACAGCCGGCGGAACGGCACAGCCTGGTATTCCTAAAGTAATCTAAGTAAATTATGCTTAAAGGGGCATTCCACTCATTTTCAACATTTTACTATGTCATTAATGTACCTTAGAGCTGTTGTGTGGAAATAATAAAAAAGTTCCCCCATTCTGTGTTTCCTAGAACTAGAGGTCTGAAAATAATCATTAACATGGTGAAACACATCTTGATGATGTCATCAAGATGTGTTTCACCATGTTAATGATTTTTTTCATAATTACAGTTCTAGGAAACACAGAATGGGGGGACTTTTTTATTATTTCCACACAACAGCTCTAAGGTATATTAATGACATAGTAAAATGTTGAAAATGGGTGGTTTTCCCCTTTAAACGGTTAAACCTAACCTTATTCCTAACCGCGTTTCCACCGAGTGGCGCGCTACGAGCTTGTAGGTCTGCTATTTTTGGAAGTCGTGAAAATGTGGCACAAATCTTTGAATATATATTTCAGAGCTAACATTTTTAAGTAAAATATTGGCTTCTGGGGGGTCCCTGGAACAACATATTTTGATATGGGGGTCCGTGGACCAATAGAGATAATTCTGGGGGTCCTTGACATGAAAAAGGTTGAGCACCACTGACATAGAAACATGGGTTTTTCAGAAAAATTTTAGGATTTAGAAGCCTTTTTTTAATCTACCTCAGTCCAAAATGGGTTAACTGTCCTTAATACATGATTTCATTTAAATATGCCAGATTTCACTTCAAGTTAATTTCCCCAGTGTATCCCCAGTGCACACAGGCCGACAACACTATCTCTGGTCATATACTAGCTCTATACAGATCTGTGGACCAGAGCTATAGTGTCTGACCTAGTGTCACGCTGCCACATCCAAAGCTTAAGAAGTGATACTTCCAAGTGATAGTACATACCAAAATGCTGCAATAATGGTATGACTATGATAATAGACAGAAAAGGTGCCATTTTATGAGCATTATTGAGTCAACACGTTGAACAGGTTGATTGCACAGAGCTACTGTAACAGTAGGTGGCAGCATAATCAATGGCATTGAACATGATGCCATTTGTACTGTTGCCCTGTTACTGTTGATCACTGTCTGTCTGGAGCATTTTAATTATTGTTAAGCCTAGATACACGTATTAATATATTAATATTGGAGTATTCTATAATCATGACACACTCACACACACACTTCCCAAAACAAACTGGTCAGGCTCCTACTTGGCCTGATGTGGCAGCGGTGGCCGAACGGATTGCGGAGCGGTCTTGATACCGGAAGGTCGCCAGTTCGAATCAGCGGTCCGACACGTTAAAATTACCACCGCTGAAGTGCCCTTGAACAAGGCATTGAACCACTACGTCGATGAAATGTTCTATGAGCAGGGCCTGGCTGGAAACAAGTTCTTGAGCTTAGCCCAGATACCCTGGGTAAATATAGTAATCATTTCATTTCATGGCCTCACCCCCCTCACCCCTGCTCACTTTGACAGGCTGGAATGGTTTAGGCTCGATGATAGAGTACAGCATCTTGCAATGGGTCTGGTCTAGCCTGGTTTCCAGGCCATAGACCCCATCCACTCGACTGAGGCTAGGTCTGGTCCACAAGATTCGCTACACCACCAAGATACCCATGTACCTGTCTAAATACTTCCTTAATGTCAACGAAGTCCACACCCACAACACCAGAGGGAGTGCAACAAACCATGTGCAACCCAGATTCGGCACAAACAATTGACTAAATAATTTTCGCTCCTATGCCACCAAAATGTGGAACGCCCTACCAACAGTCATTAAGACATGCGAATCCCTTGACTCCTTCAAAACCGCTCTCAAAGGGTACCCACCCCTTTCCCCCCTCAATGTATATATGTTTCTTTTCCCTTTTTACCTCCTTTGTGAATTTTGTTCTGTTCTTTGGCTATATAGGCCTAGAAGTGTCTATTTGTACGTCTCTAAATGTTTTGATGAATTGAACAAGGTGGACCCTCTTGTAAACAAGTGTAATGCTTTATTGGGTCGTCCACTCACAGTTAACAGTCTTTGTATTGAGTTGTGCTTGTCAAAATGTACTGTTCAATCAATCAAAACACTCTCACACACACACACACACACACACACACACACACACACACACACACACACACACACACACAGGCCTATCCTTTTTCCTCCGAAGAGGCGTGTCTCCTTCCCACGTGTTCCGTGTGACGTAAACACCCCGGAAAAGGAGGGTAACAACAACTGCGATTGGCTGATTTAGTGTTACTTTACTTTTCCATCTCTGTTTATGGCATATGGCAGCGCGAGACACTTGTGCGACGATTTATGACGATCAAAGATCGTATTAAAACTAAAAAAGTGATCAAGTTTGTTTGTTTTTACAGACATTTATAAGAGGTTTCAGATGATGATGAGCGGCAGTGTTTTGATGAGAGATCCAGGAAGAATGAAGAAGATGAAGGAGGAGGATGTCTGGAAGAATCACGTCGTCAAACAGCTGAGAAGCAGAGATAAACATCAACACGCCAAGTTCCAAGACCTCGTCCGCTTCTGTACGTCTTTATATTGTATTCATAAGATATAGAAGTGTCTTACCCCAAGATTTAGACTCTCGTAGAGTTTTTTTTCGATTCGTCAGAATCGAAAGAAACTCTACGAGAGTCTAAATCTTGGGCTAGAAGTGTCTATTTGTACGTCTCTAAATGTTTTGATGAATTGAACAAGGTGGACCCTCTTGTAAACAAGTGTGTAATGCTTAATTGGGTCGTCCACTGTCTCACAGTTAACAGTCTTGAAATGTACTGTAATTCTGCAAACTGTTAATAAATATTTCAATCAATCAATCAAAAAGTGGTTGGAAAAAGAACTAAAGTAAAAGTATGAATCAATGTAGAAACACTGTTACAACTTATTGCAAGTAAAAGTCCGATAATAAAACATTCTGTACAAAAGTATTGGCACAAAATATACCCATGAGAAGTTAAAGTACTACTCATTGTGCAGATTAATTGTCACGTTAACGGTATTGTGTATAAATCTTTTGATTAAAATTGTTTTAATAGGGCTTCTTGTTATTTTTTTTTTTAAATAATACAAATATACAAAGTAACTTGTAACTACAGTTTTTAAATAATTGTAGTGCAGTAACAAGTACAATATATACCTCCCCTCCGAGATGTAGTGGAGTAGAAGTAAAAGTACTGAGAAATGGAAATACTCCAGTAAAGTAAACGTACATGTAATTTCCACCACTGCATATTGCACAATATTAATGACGAATTGAATACATAGGATACGGCTAGCTCTGGTCCATATCTCTAATGCCTTAACCCATTTTGACCTGAGATCAGATTCTAAAAATGTCTTCTACATCCTGACAGTTTTCTGAAAAAGCTATGTTTCTATATCAGTGGTTCTTCGATTTTTCAAAAATAGCAGACCTACAAGCTTGTAGATCTGCTATTTTTCAATAGCTAAAGCATAACATAATGCTAACACCAAAAGGGGTTCCCGCATGCAAGGCAGAAAAGGGCATTAGGGCTATGGACCAGAGCTATAGGATAGGGCCACAATGGAAACAAGTTTGATTGATTGATTGATTGAAGTAAATGGTAAATGGTGCATTTATATAGCGCCTTTATCCAAGGCGCTTTACATAGATTGTGCATTACATTCACCCATTCACACACATTCATACACCGATGGCAGAAGAAACCATGCAAGGCACCAACCAGCACATCAGGTGCAATTGGGGGTTCAGTGTCTTGCTCAAGGACACTTCGACACTAACTCTGGGGGAGCCCGGGTTCGAACTGGCAACCTTGCGGTTACCATCCAGCCACTCTACCCCTGAGCCACCGCCGAAGTATTAAAGGGACACATTTTTTTTGCAAAAAAAAAATATATTAATGCCGTTTAGAAGATTTAGAACACTTTCCTGGGGGTCTTTATGTGTGTAATATGTGGTTTTAGATATTTTAGATTTTTAGCAGTGAGCCCAGTGTCTCTGATGTCATCGACACTGGGGCTCATTTACTTCCTGGACTACAATTCCCATAATGCTTTGGTGCACTGCTCCTCCTTGTGGATAGGGGAAGGGCTGTCTTAATGAGACAACATGTAGTCCAAGGACTGTCTAAAGAGGACGAGACGCGAAGACCGTACGGGCGACGCCATGTTGCTCCATGGAAGGAAAGAAACATGCGCAGTTGAGACCAGGAAGTTGTACATGCCCAAATTTGTGCATGTACAACTTTCTGGTCTCAACTGCGCATGTTTCTTTCCTTCCATGGAGCACCATGGAGCAACATGGCGTCGCCCGTACGGTCTTCGCGTCTCGTCTTTAGACAGTCCTTGATGTAGTCCAGGAAGTAAGTGAGCCCAGTGTCCATGACATCGGAGACACTGGGCTCACTGCTAAAATTTAAAATATGTAAAACCACAGATTACACACATGAAGACCCCCAGGTGGTGTAGCGAATCTTGTGGACTAGACCCATTGCAAGATGCTGTACTCGGTCGTCAACCCTAAGCCATTCCAGCCTGTCAAAGGGCAGGGGTGAGGTGGGTTCTGGGAGTGAGGCCAAGTAGTAGCCTGACCAGTTTGTTCTGGGAAGTCTAGAGCCTTGTTTTAAGGGCCTTTTGAGGGTGCTGTGGTACCAGGAGGTGCCCAGTTCCCAGGACTTTTTATCTCAAATGTCTGAATATTCCTCATGCTATTTACATTTTGCATTCATGCAATGTATTTTTTAGTTATAGTTATTCTATTTATAGTGACTCATAGGAATAGACTATGTGACAGCCGGAATGTAGACGGCACCCGGGTGATCAGTATGGGTTAGCGCCCCAGCCAGTGTCCTCCGTGAGGAGGTGATCAGTATGGGTTTGCTTTGCGCCCCAGCCTGTGTCCTCCGTGAGGAGGAAGCCCAACAAACCCTCGGTGAGGCCTTTAGGAGGGCCATTATAATCCACCACTCCTGAATGGAGTGCCTGGTGCTGGGAGTCTGGTGCAACGCACAGGTCCTGGGCCTGGTGAGAGCAGGAGTGGACCTGGTGAGACGTAGGAGGGGCCCAGACAGGAGTCAACCCACAGAGCCTAGTCCTTCCACGCGCCAGAATTTGGTTCTCCCAGTCCCGGCAGAGTAGTTCCGGAGCAACGGATTGTGTTGCTCATTCCCTGATGGACTGATCGAGGGTAGCTACTGGGACATAAGTCGGGATTCGATCAACCCCGGCTGGGTCGCCTGAGTGAGGGGTATGATGTTGGCAGACCCGAAACATCACTGAGGATACGTCCCAGGTGCATCCATGCGATGTATTTTATTTAGTTATGTCTTAAGTTCTAACGAAGTAATCAATCAAGCAATCAATTTCACAGCATCCAGGAATAATTCACACAAAGTGATATTATAATAAGGGTAATAATAATAATAATAGTAGTAGCTCAAATTTAGTAAGTACCCAACGTCTCTTTACATAAGGAAAGGATAGTGTAATAATGATGAAAAGGGCGACCATCTCTAACATACATATATAAAGTTCACCCGACGGCCATCTTACTTCGGGGCTACAGTACAGTATATTCAATGGCAGCTCAAACAAAAACAGTCATAACTCGCTCAAATCTTGACGGATTTACAAACGGGTTGGTTTATTACAAACGTTGTCAACGTGGCTATGATTCAGGACGCTTTTCTGCTTAATTTAGTTTTTTTATATGAACGTCGTATAAAAGCATATAAGTATGCGGACGTCTCTGACGTTTATAACAAACCAAACCGTTTGAAAATCGGTTGAAAATTGAGCAAGTTATGGTTATTTAAAAGTACATGCCCCATAGACACAATGTTATGTGGCCCGAGGTAAGATGGCCGCCACGTAGCGACGTCACTCTCCATTGGCCAGAGCGCGGGTGAGCCATCTAGCTTTCTTATATATATCTATGATCTCTAAGGCCTCTAGAAGTCTCCACCTTTTGGGTGAAGATCCATTGTGAGTCGCAGGCGCGGAGAACACATGACAACATACTGTATATGATATGTTACCCATGAATTCTGAAGTTTATTACACACACAGTAATATATACAGTAGGACAGTAGATCTGTGACATCTCTAGTAGATTATGGAGGCCAACAGACAGAATGAGCAGGAACTCGCTTGCATCTCATTTTCACATGTGCGTACAGTCAGTCCCTCTGATGAAGTAGTAGACAATAATCATGTAATGGTTATCAATATGCTTACAGTATGCAGATAAATGTGTCGTCTGAGTCAGGCAGCTGAGGCCGGATTATTACAGATAAGTAGCCTTGCAGAGCCATGAGGCCCATAGGGCAGGAGCCTATCTCCTGTTTCTGTAGCGTGAGGCAGCTTGATGTACAAGTACACCCCCTGGACATGATGCTAGTATGTCTCAGGGACTTACCCCCAATCCAACCCTTGATGCCGAGTGTCAAGCAGGGAGGCACTGGGTCCCATTTTTAGAGTCTTTGGTATGACCCGGCCGGGGATCGAACCCCGACCTCCCAGTCACAGGGCGGACACTCTAGCCACTGAGCTGTTGGATTATTACAGATAGTATAGTGTCTTTTTTCTGAAGAATGACTATATTGTTCTTCTACATGTGAACATTTCACACATTTCTAAACTGCTGCGGTCAGCTGTTTTCTAATTTCCTGTCCTAGTTTTTCTTCACAGGTTCATAATATGTTCTGTAACACTTTAGTGTTTAGGTTTCTGAGCCAGGAACAAGTATGAAAATAGAACTTCAGCCTACTTGTTACTTAAAACCCATTCTGGGCGGGAACCCCTTTTGGCGTTAGCATTATGTTATGCTTTAGCTATTGAAAAATAGCAGATCTACAAGCTCATAGCGCGCCACCGAGTGGCGCGCTACGAGCTTGTAGGTCTGCTATTTTTGAAAAATCGATGAACGACTGACATAGAAACATAGCTTTTTCTGAAAACTGTCAGGATGTAGAAGACATTTTTAGAATCTGATCTCAGGTCAAAATGGGTTAATACCGGTTAAAAAAAAGAAAACAATAGTAGCGTCCCTATTCTGTGGACGAACATTCGCCGAAATATAGCAGCAATATTCTGCGAAGAGTGAAGACATGTTCTGTGGAGAGAAAAGAAGAGGAGACCTAGAGACCCCTGTGGTACCCTGTGGTACCATGTGGTACTCTGTGGTACCCTGATGGATAAAGTGTATAGGGTTTAGACCCTGTGGTACCCTGATGGATAAAGTGTATAGGGTTTAGACCCCTGTGGTACCCTGATGGATAAGGTGTATAGGTTCTAGACCCCTGTGGTACCCTGATGGATACAGTGTATAGGGTCTAGACCCCTGTGGTACCCTGTGGATAAAGTGTATAGGGTCTAGACCCCTGTGGTACCTGATGGATAAAGTGTATAGCAGGGGTGCCCATCCTTTTTTGACTTGAGAGCCACTTTCAAAATGACCAGCTCAACAAGATCTACCCACCAAAAAAAGTAATTATCGCATTGCTTAGTTTAAAATAGAATAGTTTAAAAAAAACAAAAGACGGGAATGGGAAATAGAGGGGGAGAAATGGAATTAGTATAACTTTGTAATGCTACTGATGTTTGTGCGCAACACTCTTAAAATTAAAGTATTACATTGTGGGTTTAGCTGACAGGCCCTTTTTGATGTCAATCAATCAAGTCACCTTTTTTTTTAATTAATATATTTAAATTATATATATATTTTTAGGGGAGGGTCATGTGTTCTACCTGCACAGCTTTTGTGATCTACTGGTAGATCACGATCTACCTTTTGGGCACCCCTGGTGTATAGGGTTTAAGTGGTTTCTGACGACCAACCACTACCAATACATGACTCTGAGGAAGATGTAGTAACATCAGTCACATCCTGTCAGTCACTTATTATTGTCCTAATACGCGGCACCTTGTTTATGTAAAAGAGGCTAATAAAGTTGTCTGAGCTGCTCTAGTGTCTCCACGGTTGGTTAAGAAAGAGGCAGATTTAAAATAACAAAAGTGAATCATTAAATTGCTGGCTTTCAGTTACTTGTTAATACTACTGAGCCTCGGCTCTGCTTGAGTAGAGCTCACTGCAACAGTAGCCTGGATTCCAGCCTGAAAGCTCCACGGAACGTATTGAATCAGGCTGGATCCCAGAGCTACTGCAACAGTGCTTTTGGCTCACAATACTAATATTAACTCAAGTTGACTGAGAAGGGAAGCTATCTATCCCAAGTAGTATCATAGTTCATAGTAATCCTGTGGTTTTTGCACTGATATGTTGTTTTCTAACGGTGCATCTACTGTTTTTGTGTCTGTGTTCTCTCCAGACACCAGACTATTGGAGAAAACCAGCTTCACCAAAGGATTTCTATGTACAACAAAGTAAGTGTGTGTGTGTGTGTGTGTGTGTGTGTGTGTGTGTGTGTGTGTGTGTGTGTGTGTGTGTGTGTGTGTGTGT
>NC_136792.1:4851434-4881434 GCF_951216825.1 Electrona antarctica | reverse complement strand
CCCTGTGTGTCTTATCTCCAGTCTGTCCGTCTACCAGAGCTGTGTGTCCTCCTTGGAGCGTGAGCGTGGCTCTCTACAGGTCCAGGTGTGTGAGGTCCAGGAGGACAACCAGGCTCTGAAGATGACCTACGACCTCCTGCTGGAGAGACACCGCGAGCTGGACCAGGCCTACCGCCGACAGCAGGACGTCGGCCACGACGTGTTGGAGGAGCTGATCGCCAGCAAAGAGCAGGCAGCCGCACGCCTCAACCGCTACAACCAGTACAAACACTACCACACACCACAAACGTTGTGTTTATAGTCATGTTTTGTCACAACAAGAGTTGGCTTTGTCCGCAGCGTTTTTGTTATATTGGAAGATGACTCTGCACATATTAATAATTTGCTAATTGCTAACCACTGCACATGCTATAATCTTAAAAAATATGAACTGAAAGCAGCCCGTCGTCTTAGTTAGTAATTACTAATTATTTGATCTGCCCAAAACATTGTGTTTATTGTCATGATTTGTCACAACAAGAGTTGGCTTTGTCCGCGGCGTAAACGTCTTTAAATAAATACTTTTTGAAAAGTCTATTGGGGAAAATGAACAAGGGAATTCTTTCCTGGGCCCTTGTCTGGGGCGCGACTGCGACGCTCTATACAACCACCTCAAACACAAGTATAACCTGTTCAGTAAGTAGGCCAGAGTGTGGGAGTCTACCACCATTTCACAGAACTACAGATTGTGCATTTGTGGATGATAATAGCAGTAATAACAACGATACATTATTATGACATTGCTGTTATTGAGGGGCGCTAGCCATCAATAATTGCCCTCTTATCATCGTACATCATATGACGTAAATTCTCCATTCATTGTCAATGGCATTTAATGTTTGTGTTAGGACAAGAACCTACACTACAGCTGAATCAAAAAATGGGGGGTGGGGGCCTGGGCCATGGCTCAATGGTCCAGGCACCTTGGCTGGTAATCCAGTCTGGCAGTGTGCCGCGGGTTCGACTCCCGATCCCGACAGCCTTTACTGCATGTCTTCCCCACATCTCTCTCCCCATTTCCTGTCAGCCTACTGTCTGTCCCTCCATAAAAAAATATAAAATAAAGGCGAAAGCCACAAAAAAACATACAAAAAAAAAATGGGGGGTGGGGTGGATGCCAGTTTAGAATTGCAGCCGTCCGTAGGCAGGGCCACATTGACCATTGGGCCCTTGGCTCTCGGGGGCCCTTTGGGGAAATTGAACCGCATGGTACTGGGTTTGAGGCCCTGAAAAGGGCTCCTGGGGCCCTTCATTGGCTGTTGATTTTGTTAAATTTAGGTCGAAAAGATGATAAAAACACAAAAAAACATGAAAAGTTCACGCACTTGCGCACTATGAGGCCCCCCAAAAACCCCGGCCCAGGGGCCCTCGTCCCGGCCCAGGGGCCCTCGTCCCGGCCCAGGGGCCCTCCTGGAGGTTAATCCGGCTCTGTCCGTAGGTGCCCTTTGAAAGCCTTTCATAGCGATGATTTGATTGGCTGAGCAAAGTACGCATATTGAAGATAAAAGTGAGGGCAGAAAAGTGAGGACGCAAATTGTGATTGGCCAGAATGAGATGATGTATGATGATAAGAGTGCCCCTCACTGTACTGATTTATTTTTTATTGTTATTATTCTGGTAACCGTAACACAAAACTAATGAAAGTAAATGTGTCTTGTTTGTCAGAATGCGAGACGTGAGACTCCAGAGAGACCTGGAGAAAGCTGCCAGCAACCACATCACCCTGGAAATGTAAGAATGTACTTATTTACCCTGTTGCATGATGGGTAATGTAGTTCTCCCTTCTTCATTCTCCACTAGACTACTACACATTCTCCACTAGACTGCTACACATTCTCCACTAGACTGCTACACATTCTCCACTAGACTGCTACACATTCTCCACTAGACTGCTACACATTCTCCACTAGACTGCTACACATTCTTCACTAGACTGCTACACATTCTCCACTAGACTACTACACATTCTCCACTAGACTGCTACACATTCTCCACTAGACTGCTACACATTCTCCACTAGACTGCTACACATTCTCCACTAGACTGCTACACATTCTCCACTAGACTGCTACACATTCTTCACTAGACTGCTACACATTCTCCACTAGACTACTACACATTCTCCACTAGACTGCTACACATTCTCCACTAGACTGCTACACATTCTCCACTAGACTGCTACACATTCTCCACTAGACTGCTACACATTCTCCACTAGACTGCTACACATTCTCCACTAGACTGCTACACATTCTCCACTAGACTACTACACATTCTCCACTAGACTACTACACATTCTCCACTAGACTACTACACATTCTCCACTAGACTACTACACATTCTCCACTAGACTGCTACACATTCTCCACTAGACTGCTACACATTCTCCACTAGACTGCTACACATTCTCCACTAGACTGCTACACATTCTCCACTAGACTACTACACATTCTCCACTAGACTGCTACACATTCTCCACTAGACTGCTACACATTCTCCACTAGACTGCTACACATTCTCCACTAGACTGCTACACATTCTCCACTAGACTGCTACACATTCTCCACTAGACTGCTACACATTCTCCACTAGACTACTACACATTCTCCACTAGACTACTACACATTCTCCACTAGACTACTACACATTCTCCACTAGACTACTACACATTCTCCACTAGACTGCTACACATTCTCCACTAGACTACTACACATTCTCCACTAGACTACTACACATTCTCCACTAGACTGCTACACATTCTCCACTAGACTACTACACATTCTCCACTAGACTACTACACATTCTCCACTAGACTACTACACATTCTCCACTAGACTACTACACATTCTCCACTAGACTACTACACATTCTCCACTAGACTGCTACACATTCTCCACTAGACTGCTACACATTCTCCACTAGACTGCTACACATTCTCCACTAGACTACTACACATTCTCCACTAGACTACTACACATTCTCCACTAGACTACTACACATTCTCCACTAGACTGCTACACATTCTCCACTAGACTGCTACACATTCTCCACTAGACTACTACACATTCTCCACTAGACTACTACACATTCTCCACTAGACTACTACACATTCTCCACTAGACTGCTACACATTCTCCACTAGACTGCTACACATTCTCCACTAGACTACTACACATTCTCCACTAGACTACTACACATTCTCCACTAGACTGCTACACATTCTCCACTAGACTACTACACATTCTCCACTAGACTGCTACAAATTCTCCACTAGACTGCTACACATTCTCCACTAGACTACTACACATTCTCCACTAGACTGCTACACATTCTCCACTAGACTGCTACACATTCTCCACTAGACTGCTACACATTCTCCACTAGACTGCTACACATTCTCCACTAGACTGCTACACATTCTCCACTAGACTGCTACACATTCTCCACTAGACTGCTACACATTCTCCACTAGACTGCTACACATTCTCCACTAGACTGCTACACATTCTCCACTAGACTACTACACATTCTCCACTAGACTGCTACACATTCTCCACTAGACTACTATTCTCCACTAGACTACTACACATTCTCCACTAGACTACTACACATTCTCCACTAGACTACTACACATTCTCCACTAGACTACTACACATTCTCCACTAGACTACTACACATTCTCCACTAGACTACTACACATTCTCCACTAGACTGCTACACATTCTCCACTAGACTGCTACACATTCTCCACTAGACTACTACACATTCTCCACTAGACTGCTACACATTCTCCACTAGACTGCTACACATTCTCCACTAGACTGCTACACATTCTCCACTAGACTACTACACATTCTCCACTAGACTGCTACACATTCTCCACTAGACTGCTACACATTCTCCACTAGACTGCTACACATTCTCCACTAGACTGCTACACATTCTCCACTAGACTACTACACATTCTCCACTAGACTACTACACATTCTCCACTAGACTACTACACATTCTCCACTAGACTACTACACATTCTCCACTAGACTACTACACATTCTCCACTAGACTACTACACATTCTCCACTAGACTACTACACATTCTCCACTAGACTACTACACATTCTCCACTAGACTGCTACACATTCTCCACTAGACTGCTACACATTCTCCACTAGACTACTACACATTCTCCACTAGACTGCTACACATTCTCCACTAGACTGCTACACATTCTCCACTAGACTACTACACATTCTCCACTAGACTGCTACACATTCTCCACTAGACTGCTACACATTCTCCACTAGACTCCTACACATTCTCCACTAGCCTACTACACATTCTCCACTAGACTGCTACACATTCTCCACTAGACTACTTACTACACATGGATCTGTTATTTTGTGTTAGAGATTTTTTTTACTTGATATCTTATTTACCCTGTTGCATGATGGGTAATGTAGTTCTCCTTTCTTCTTATTCTGCTGTTGTAGTTCCGGAAGCTTTAGTTCCGGAAGCTGTAGTTCTGTGAGCGCTCCCAGTTCTCCTTCCTCGGAGAAACCTCGTCTATTCAGGTACCTGTGCTGCTGAGCACCGATTCAGTTGTCAAGCTGTTAACCAGAACTGTACTGTATTGTCCCAATATATGATTTTAGCGGATACCTGCCATCCAATCAGGTGTGTTTGATGATGTGACTTTGATTGATTGATTGATTGATTGATTGAAATATTTATTAACAGTTTGCAGAATTACAGTACATTTCAAGCACAAACTCAATACAAAGACTATTAACTGTGAGTGGACGACCCAATTAAGCATTACACTTGTTTACAAGAGGGTCCACCTTGTTCAATTCATCAAAACATTTAGAGATGTACAAATAGACACTTCTATATAGTCAAAGAACAGAACAGGAATTCATCATAAGGGAGGTAAAAAGGGAAAAGAAACATATACAGTGAGGGGAAAAAGGGGTGGGCGGTTAAATGTTAAATGAATAACAATAATAATAACTTAATAATAAAGGTTTTTCTTTCCCAGATCGTCATCTGCACCGCCATCACGTCTCCTGACCTCTCTCAAGGAGCTGTTTGAGTGAGTTCTGAATGATTCTTATCTGGCCCAGTGGTTCTCAACTTTTCAGGCGGTGACCCAAAATAATCATATATGACCACCCATGACAAGCACTTGGAATTGTAGAAATTTCATTTAATTTGACTCTGTTTCACAGATAATTAATTTGAGATAAATATTGTGGGCTGATTTTACACACCGATATACAAGCTCATAGTGCGTCGCGACACCCGAGCCCAACCAAACATAACATTACTCTTTTAGTTGTACTGGATATTTTAGTCCCTCCCTTTTCGTCAGTGAAAAACGGTAGTCGACAAAACATTTTTTGTCATTAATTTTGATGAATTTGTGTGCGTGCGTGCCTGCCTGCCTGCCTGCCTGCCTGCCTGCCTGCGTGTGTGTGTGTGTGTGTGTGTGTGTGTGCGTGCTTGCAGCAGGAAGAGGAAGGTGTCCAATCAGGAGGAAGAGAATTGCTGTCCAATAGGGTTCTGTCTAGCAGCCAGGGTCCCTACTAGAGCCCTACACGTTCTGGTAAAACCCTACACACACACACACACACACACACACACACACACACACACACAGCCCTCAAACACTCTCTCTCTCTCTCTCTCTCTCTCTCTAGGATGCTCATGAGCAAGGCATTAATGCTGTGAGGTTTAGCTCCATCAACAACGTGTTGGCGACGGGAGGAACAGACTGCCTCATTAAACTCTGGGACGTCCACTCAGGTAGGAGGAACAGACTGCCTCATTAAACTCTGGGACGTCCACTCAGGTACGCATAGAAACGTCACAGTGAGGAACAGACTGCCTTATTAAACTCAGGGACGTCCACTCAGGTAGGAGGAACAGACTGCCTCATTAAACTCTGGGACGTCCACTCAGGTACGCATAGAAACGTCATTAAACTCTGGGACGTCCACTCAGGTACGCATTGAAACGTCATTAAACTCTGGGACGTCCACTCAGGTACGCATAGAAACATCACAGTGTTGTGTGACGTTCAGTGGCTGAAAGGAGAAACCAGGGGCCTTATTCATTCAAATGTATGGATAGTGATTATAGGTGTTAGTTGTGCACAAAAGACTGGCTTCTTTCACAACTGGCCTGTAAAAACATCTGTCCGAAAAATACAAGTGGAGATGGAAATACGGGACATACGTACGCTGCCGCTGTTTTTTCATTTTCCTTTTTCTCGTCTGTAAGTATACCTATTGTGTTGACTCATGTTTAACGACATAAACCCTCAATGCTTTTGTAAACGTGACCTTTTGGTTCGGTACTTGGTCTGCTCTTTTTTTCCTTGTACATCAAACCTCTTTGCCGACAATAGCAGATCTTGCAAGCTCACATCGCTCATTGTGTTATCTGTTAATAATGGTATTAATGCAAGGTTATCTAATACAAGGCTGCGTGCGTTTGTTTTTCAGGCTCACTGAAGCACAGAGCAACACTAGATGGCAACACTGAGGGAATCACCAGTATAGAGTTTAACCATTTGGTAGTACTCACTCACTCACTCACTCACTCACTCACTCACTCACTCACTCACTCACTCACTCACTACTCACTCACTCACTCACTCACTCACTCACTCACTCACTCACTCACTCACTCACTCACTCACTCACTCACTCACTGACTCAATCACTCACTCACTCACTCACTCACTCACTCACTCACTCACTGACTCACTGACTCAATCACTCACTCACTCACTCACTCACTCACTCACTCACTCACTCACTCACTCACTGACCCACTCACTCACTCACTCACTACTCACTCACTCACTCACTCACTCACTCACTCACTGACTCAATCACTCACTCACTCACTCACTCACTCACTCACTCACTCACTCACTCACTGACCCACTCACTCACTCACTCACTGGCCCACTCACTCACTCACTCACTCACTCACTCACTCACTCACTCACTCACCCACCCACCCCCTCCCTCCCTCCCTCACTCACTCACTCACCCTAGTTAGTGGTGTCATTTAACATTAGCATTTACACGTTTTTTTCATACATTTCCTAATGTAAAAATGTGACAGACCAATATTATTATGAAGCAAACTCACTCACTCACTCACTCACTCACTCACTCACTCACTCACTCACTGACTCACTCACTCACTCACTCACTCACTCACTCACTCACTCACTCACTCACTCACTCACTCACTCACTGACCCACTCACTCACTCACTCACTGACCCACTCACTCACTCACTCACCCACCCACCCACCCCCTCCCTCCCTCCCTCACTCACCCACCCACCCACTCACTCACTCACTCACTCACTCCCTCACTCACTCACTCACTACATAGATAGAGTTTTTATTAAAGTGTCCTACATCATAAGATGCCCAGCCCACACAGGCTTACAAGACACTCACAAAATTGTACATATATAATGATACATATACACAAATAGACAGTTACTCCTGGATACATCGTTCTCCAACGTAACTGCCATGCCTTCTCTATGAATTTTCCAAAAACAAAAACTTCATTACTGAACAACCAATTTAACATAAAACACTCCAAAACAGATCTGGGTTCTTATCCTGAATTTTTTCAAATAAAAAGTTTCTTAAATCATGATATAGTGGACAATAGAAAACAAAATGAAACTCATCCTCTACAATTATGACTTTACTGGAGACGGATACTAACTGTGTGTGTGTGTGTGTGTGTGTGTGTGTGTGTGTGTGTGTGTGTGTGTGTGTGTGTGTGTGTGTGTGTGTGTGTGTGTGTGTGTGTGTGTGTGTGTGTGTGTGTGTGTGTGTGTGTGTGTGTGTGTGTGTGTGTGTGTGTGTGTGTGTGTTCTCCAGGGCACTAAGGTCATAGCTGGATCCTATGATAAGATACTAACTGTGTGTGTGTGTGTGTGTTCTCCAGGGCACTAAGGTCATAGCTGGATCCTATGATAAGTCGGCTCTTCTGTGGTGTCTCAACGATTCCCATCCCAAGGTAACTATACTGTCAGTTCTTCCCATAATCCCCAGCCATGCTGCAGTGCATGCTGGGATATCTGACAAGTAAACACAATCAGCCACGATATCGTTGCTGTCGAGCAACGATATATTTTAAGTTTTCCGAAAATTAATGCCACACTACTATACTACAGCGTCTAACGGAAGCATCAAAAGTAGACGATTTACGAGGCTCAAACCGCGCTTTGAGCCTCGTAAATCTACTTGATACTACAGCATTGAGCTTTGAGCTCGTAAATCTACTTGATACTACAGCATTGAGCATTGAGCATTGAGCTCGTACATCTACTTGATACTACAGCATTGAGCATTGAGCTCGTACATCTACTTGATACTACAGCATTGAGCTTTGAGCTCGTAAATCTACTTGATACTACAGCATTGAGCTTTGAGCTTTGAGCTCGTACATCTACTTGATACTACAGCATTGAGCTTTGAGCTCGTAAATCTACTTGATACTACAGCATTGAGCTTTGAGCTCGTAAATCTACTTGATACTACAGCATTGAGCTTTGAGCTTTGAGCTCGTAAATCTACTTGATACTACAGCATTGAGCTTTGAGCTCGTACATCTACTTGATACTACAGCATTGAGCTTTGAGCTCGTAAATCTACTTGATACTACAGCATTGAGCTTTGAGCTTTGAGCTCGTACATCTACTTGATACTACAGCATTGAGCTTTGAGCTCGTACATCTACTTGATACTACAGCATTGAGCTTTGAGCTCGTACATCTACTTGATACTACAGCATTGCACAAAAGTAGCACATTTATTTTGCTATTTATTCATTAGAATCCTGAAAAGTAACAGTGTTGCACCTACAGTATGAGGTTTGCACCCGACAGAGACCATATACTGTTCTACTGCCAGAAGAGAAGGTTCTAATAGAGTGTTGCAGTCCCGCCCCCTACCAGGGCCCAGTCCCGCCCCCTACCAGGGCCCAGTCCCGCCCCCTACCAGGGCCCAGTCCCGCCCCCTACCAGGGCCCAGTCCCGCCCCCTACCAGAGCCCAGTCCCGCCCCCTACCAGGGCCCAGGAAATTATTCTCCGTTCATTTTCCTCATAGACTTTTCAGAAAGTATTTATTTAACGACGTTTACGCCGCGGACAAAGACAACTCTTGTCGTGACAAATCATGACAACAAACACAATGTTTTGGGCCAAACAAAGAATTAGAAAGTAGAAAAAAACGGCAGGTTACAACACTTTTTTTGTTGTTTTTCTTCTTTGTAATTGTTTGTTTGGTCCAAAATATTGTGTTTATTGTCATGAGTTGTCACGACTCGAGTTGGCTTTGTCCGTGGCGTAACCGCCTTTAAATAAATACTTTTTGAAATGTCTATGGGAAAAATGCATTGGGAATCATTTCCTGGGCCTGGCGTCTGGGCCTGGAAAAGGCTATGTTTCTATGTCAGTCGTTCTTCGATTTTTCAAAAATAGCTAAAGTATAACATAATGCTAACACCAAAAGGGGTTCCCGCCCAGAATGGGTTGAAGCAGTGGTTCCCGAACACAGTGGGGGTTCAAGGGAAAAATCAAGTTTACTCTAATGAAAGTTAGAACAAAACAAAAAAAAGTTAGAAGGTTAGAGACAAAAACATTGCATTAAAAAAAAACAAGGCACTTTATTTATGGAGAAGGAAGAATACATAATATTATATTGTGTGTGTGTGTGTGTGTGTGTGTGTGTGTGTGTGTGTGTGTGTGTGTGTGCATGTGCGTGTGTGTGTGTGCGTGCGTGTTTGCGTGCGTGTAGGTGTGTCTGACAGGTCACAATCGTAAGGTGACATCGGTCAGGTTCAGGCCAGGTGTTCATCAGGTTGTAACGGCCAGCGCAGACCGCACACTCAAGACCTGGGATCTGCACAGAGCAGCATGTAAGAACTGACTGACTGACCTGGGATCTGCACAGAGCAGCATGTAAGAACTGACTGACTGACCTGGGATCTGCACAGAGCAGCATGTAAGAACTGACTGACTGACCTGGGATCTGCACAGAGCAGCATGTAAGAACTGACTGACTGATCTGGGATCTGCACAGAGCAGCATGTAAGAACTGACTGACTGATGCTGCATCCATGCTGCCAGCATGGATGCAGCATGGAGCTCAAAAGGCTTCCAAACCCCAGAGAAAACTCCAGACCACAGAAAATCCACTGAATGTTCAAAGTTCGCGTTTTTGGGGTGTAATAAAATAAAAATAAAATGGGAGGTCATAAAACCTTAAAGAATAACGAAAAATATAAATGTATGAAAATGAATCATGAAACCTTTTTAACAGTTGTGTGTTGCTGCTTGTGGTCCAGGTGTGCACACGGTGGAGGTGTTGTCGTACTGCAGCGATGTGGTGTGTTCAGTCAACAGTCTGATCAGTGGACACTACGACGGCAAGATCAGGATGTGGGACAGCAGGTACACACACACACACACACACACACACACACACACACACACACACACACACACACACACACACACACACACACACACACACACACACACACACACATATATACTAGGGCATTAACCCATTTTGACCTGAGATCAGATTCTATAAATGTCAGAAAATGTCAAAAATAGCAGACCTACAAGCTCGTAGCGCGCCACTCGGTGGCACACTATGAGCTTGTAGATCTGCTAACCCAATGGGTTAAGCAACTAGTCAATCAACATTAAGCAACTAGTAAATCCACTAGTCAACCTTGTTGGTACTACTGTAGTTGATAAGGGGAAAAAAAGTATTTTCTTCCCGATTTTGTAGGCCTCAAGATCAGGTAGATTATAGTTATAGTCACCAATGTACACAGTTTTTAAATGTCCAAATATTTATTTCCAATATATATATATATATTTTTACATAATAGGTGGTTAAACAACTAGTCGACTATTCGACTAGTAAACTAGGCAACTAGTCAACTAGTAAAAATGACTAGAAGTGAATGCCCTAGTACACACACACACACACACACACACACACGTATACAGTACACTCAAATATACACACGTGCACATATTAATTCACACTCCCCCCCGCCGCACCCACACACACACCCTTCAGCCTCCATAACGACAACTCCCCGTCTTGCCCTGTTGCCTAGCAACAAGTCATACACCCTTAATGTGGAGAGAGAAACAGATGAGAGACAGTAGACAGAAACACAGACGACAGTTCCTAGTTTCATTTCAAAGGGAGAATGAAAAAGAAATGCACAATTATCCCATTCTGGGCGGGAACCCCTTTTGGTGTTAGCATTATGTTATGCTTTAGCTATTGAAAAATATCAGACCTACAAGCTCGTAGCGCGCCACCGAGTGGCGCGCTACGAGCTTGTAGGTCTGCTATTTTTGAAAAATCGAAGAACCACTGATATAGAAACATAGCTTTTTCAGAAAACTGTCAGGATGTAGAAGACATTTAGAATCTGATCTCAGGTCAAAATGGGTTAGAGAATGTCGACCATAAAACAATTGTGTGTGCGTGTGTGTGCGTGTGCGTGTGCGTGTGCGTGTGTGTGTGTGTGTGCGCGCGCGCGCGTGTGTGTGTGTGTGTGTGTGTGTGTGTGTGTGTGTGTGTGTGTGTGTGTGTGTGTGTGTGTGTGTGTGTGTGTGTGTGTGTGTGTGTGTGTGTGTGTGTGTGTGTGTGTGTGTGTGTGTGTGTGTGTGTGTGTGTGCGTGCGTGCGTGCGTGTGTGTGTGTGTGTGTGTGTGTGTGTGTGTGTGTGTGTGCGTGTGTGTGCGTGTGTGCAGGATGTGTAGTTGTACTCAGGAGGTGTGTGTTCAGGAGAAGGTGACATCACTGGACATCTGCCCCTATCAGAGGCAGCTGCTCTCCTGTTGCCGTGACGACAGCCTCCAGCTGCTGGACCTCAGGACCAATGGGACGCTGAGTTTCAGGTACACGCCCCTGCCTGCCTGTCTGTCTGTCGTCCAATAGAGTTTCAGGTACACGCCCCTGCCTGCCTGTCTGTCTGTCGTCCAATAGGAGTGAAGCTTCCTCCTAAAACGTACATGGAATTCCTCAATGGAAAGTTGACTTGTTCTTATGTTTCTTCTAAACTTTAGTCATGTAAGTCATCTCGCACTTTGTTTTGTCAAAGTAAGCTGTTAGGTATGTAATTGAGCGTATAATAATAATAATAATAATAATAATAATAATCACACCCGTGTGAAGTGAGGGGCGCTCTTATCATCGTACGTCATCATGACGTAACATGTCGATTTGCTCAGACGTAAAGTTCTCCAATCATTGTCTATGGGAATTTCCTTTAATCCACCCGACACTAATCGACATATACGTCACCATCGAAAGCCGTCTCTTACCATACTTAACAATACTACTTGTTTACCTCCAAAAACTAGGTACGTAGCAAATAGCTAAACCTAATAATTCAATATTTCAAACGTTCTTTCACAGAGAAGCTGAGATTTGACAGTTTGTAGCGGTCGACAGTACTTGCGCGCTCTGCTTGCGCACTAGTAGGCCATTTATGGTCTACTAGTGTGCAACAAGCAAGTAGGCACTCGACAGAGTGCAGTTCTAGTTACTTGCGCAAGCAGAGCGTGCAAGTCATGTTTTCAGTCAGGTGCTACGATGCGCGTGTTTGGAGCCAGCATATGACGTCATAACATGTGACACAGCTCAAAATAAGTGACACAGCTCTGCCAGTAACAAAAAAACAGGACAGACATACAATGCTCATAAATACAGAACCCACTACCGAAGAAGCTCAAAGGGAGAACAGGAACGTTTAGTAACGCGACCAATAATTAGGACTAATAAATAAAAACTAAGCAACGGAAATTGCTAGTAGACTAAAAAGCAAGCAGACATTTGCTATACGTCAAAGCAGGAGCAGTGTATGGGAAGTGTGCCCAATGCTGCCCATGGCAATCCTTTTGAAGCTCACTAGGGGAATCACAGCAGCCAGTTTGAGTCTGGTCTGTAGGTCATTCCAAGACCAGGGTCCAGTTTGAGTCTGGTCTGTAGGTCATTCCAAGACCAGGGTCCAGTTTGTGTCTGGTGGTCTGTAGGTCATTCCAAGACCAGGGTCCGAAATAAGCAATGCTTTTTTTTTTTACCATTATTACCATTATTATTATTACCATTATTATACTAACATTTCTGTCCCAACTCTATATTTCTCTGTCTCTCTGTCTCTCTTTCTGTCTCTCTGTCTCTCTGTCTCTCTTTCTGTCTCTCAGGGCTGATGGGTTTAAATGTGGAAGTGACAGCACCAAAGCTATTTTCAGGTCAGTGCATGAAATTAAACAATTAATTAAAATGTTTCCACTAATGGAGTCAGTGTAGGAACAATGGTTAGGGATTAACAGGGTTAGGGATCCAGAACCGAAGGAACTGGGTCAATGGTTAGGGATTAACAGGGTTAGGGATCCAGAACAATGGTTAGGGATTAACAGGGTTAGGGTTAGGGATCCAGAACCGAAGGAACTATGGGTCCAACATTGGCTTCTTTTCCACCGAGGTTGAACTGGTTCGGTTCTTTTTCCCCTCCTAATATTGAACCAGTTCCGAGTGTTTACACTGGAAATGAATCCGTTCAGAACCCTAAAAGTTGGTTTAGAAGTGGAACCAAAAAATGGCCGCCGGTTCCGTAAAAGCACCAAGGTTCCAAGAATCTAGAGCGGAACCAAATCTAGAAGAACCACATTCATTTTGGTGGAAAAGCGGCCATTGGGGAACCAGAATCCGTTCCATCACATTTTGGAACCGGAACCGGAACCAGGTTTTATCACGCTGTTCAGAGCTGGTATGTGGACTGAACGTCTGCTATACAATTCCAATAGGATTACAAAGGAACCGGAATCGTTAAAATCCTAACGCCGGGGCACCACCGGACGCGTTGCGTCTCCGTCGCGTGCGTCAAAAAACGAACCAGGGCAATTTTAATGCAGTCACGTAACGCGGGCAGTGGAGCCACCCTTCATTGATTAAAAAGGGAACATTCCCTGACGGTGACGGAGACGCGACGCTGACGCGCCCGGTGGAGCCCCGGTGTAATGGAACAAGAGCTGTTTTCCCTTTCCACATCAGTGCGATAACTTCTAAATGTCTCCCCTTCAATGTTGGTGTTTTATGGATCTCCATTTCCAAGTTAATTAAAGTATTCCACGAGTGTATTTCTGCAATGCTATAATCCCAAACACTCCAATCACATGTCATTTACCTTCCTTCTGGATCACCCACATACTAAACGGTCCACAGGAGAAATCTCCCAGAGTCAGGTGATTTCCCTTGTGGACTATTTAGTCATATACAATGCTGCCTCTGTAACAGAGAGCAGCATTATACTTGGTTTTATATTGTACTGTCAATAGAACCTGTGCTGGCTCCGTAAAGTGAGATTGGAATAATAAACACTCAACAGAATACGCACGCACGCACTTTTTATGATTTTTCAAAAGTAGCAGACCTACAAGTTCATAGCGCGCCACTCGGTGGCGCGCCATGAGCTTGTAGATCTGCTATTTTTCAATAGCTAAAGTATTACATAATGCTTAGTTAAAACACCAAAAAGGGGTTCCCGCCCAAAATGCCGGGTTAGACAGGAACAGTTCCACTGAAACTTGGGAAATGTTTGTACCCAAACGCCTCCGCTTGTATTAACACTATATTTGAATATTAAATATTGCTGTATGATATCCTAATACTAGTCTTACTGTTATGCAGTCCTGATGGGTGCTATGTCGCGGCTGGTTCTGCTGATGGAGCTGTTTATATTTGGAATGTCACCAGCGGCAACCTGGAGGCCCACCTCCCAGACAAACACAGGTAATGATCCACCTGGAGGCCCACCTCCCAGACACACACAGGTAATGATCCACCTGGAGGCCCACCTCCCAGACAAACACAGGTAATGATCCACCTGGAGGCCCACCTCCCAGACACACACAGGTAATGATCCACCTGGAGGCCCACCTCCCAGACACACACAGGTAATGATCCACCTGGAGGCCCACCCACCTCCCAGACAAACACAGGTAATGATCCACCTGGAGGCCCACCTCCCAGACAAACACAGGTAATGATCCACCTGGAGGCCCACCTCCCAGACACACACAGGTAATGATCCACCTGGAGGCCCACCTCCCAGACACACACAGGTAATGATCCACCTGGAGGCCCACCTCCCAGACAAACACAGGTAATGATCCACCTGGAGGCCCACCTCCCAGACACACACAGGTAATGATCCACCTGGAGGCCCACCTCCCAGACAAACACAGGTAATGATCCACCTGGAGGCCCACCCACCTCCCAGACACACACAGGTAATGATCCACCTGGAGGCCCACCTCCCAGACACACACAGGTAATGATCCACCTGGAGGCCCACCTCCCAGACAAACACAGGTAATGATCCACCTGGAGGCCCACCTCCCAGACAAACACAGGTAATGATCCACCTGGAGGCCCACCTCCCAGACAAACACAGGTAATGATCCACCTGGAGGCCCACCTCCCAGACAAACACAGGTAATGATCCACCTGGAGGCCCACCTCCCAGACACACACAGGTAATGATCCACCTGGAGGCCCACCTCCCAGACACACACAGGTAATGATCCACCTGGAGGCCCACCTCCCAGACACACACAGGTAATGATCCACCTGGAGGCCCACCTCCCAGACAAACACAGGTAATGATCCACCTGGAGGCCCACCTCCCAGACACACACAGGTAATGATCCACCTGGAGGCCCACCTCCCAGACACACACAGGTAATGATCCACCTGGAGGCCCACCTCCCAGACAAACACAGGTAATGATCCACCTGGAGGCCCACCTCCCAGACAAACACAGGTAATGATCCACCTGGAGGCCCACCTCCCAGACAAACACAGGTAATGATCCACCTGGAGGCCCACCTCCCAGACAAACACAGGTAATGATCCACCTGGAGGCCCACCTCCCAGACAAACACAGGTAATGATCCACCTGGAGGCCCACCTCCCAGACAAACACCTGGAGGCCCACCTCCCAGACACACACAGGTAATGATCCACCTGGAGGCCCACCTCCCAGACACACACAGGTAATGATCCACCTGGAGGCCCACCTCCCAGACAAACACAGGTAATGATCCACCTGGAGGCCCACCTCCCAGACAAACACAGGTAATGATCCACCTGGAGGCCCACCTCCCAGACACACACAGGTAATGATCCACCTGGAGGCCCACCTCCCAGACAAACACAGGTAATGATCCACCTGGAGGCCCACCTCCTAGACAAACACAGGTAATGATCCACCTGGAGGCCCACCTCCCAGACACACACAGGTAATGATCCACCTGGAGGCCCACCTCCCAGACAAACACAGGTAATGATCCACCTGGAGGCCCACCTCCCAGACAAACACAGGTAATGATCCACCTGGAGGCCCACCTCCCAGACAAACACAGGTAATGATCCACCTGGAGGCCCACCTCCCAGACAAACACAGGTAATGATCCACCTGGAGGCCCACCTCCCAGACAAACACAGGTAATGATCCACCTGGAGGCCCACCTCCCAGACAAACACAGGTAATGATCCACCTGGAGGCCCACCTCCCAGACACACACAGGTAATGATCCACCTGGAGGCCCACCTCCCAGACACACACAGGTAATGATCCACCTGGAGGCCCACCTCCCAGACAAACACAGGTAATGATCCAACCTGTCAATCATCCAGAGCCCACATGTTTTATTTATGAGTGCAAATCTCATACCAGACACCTGCTGGCAAGATATACATTACTAGTCAAACTTTAATAGTTGATACACTACATTGAAGTGCATTGATCTATCTATGTCATTAACAGTGTTGCCAGGTCTGCTTATTATAAGCGACCTTTGGCTTGTTTTTCTGTAAGTTGCTTGTTAAATATTGGTAATTGTGGGTTTCGGTTTTTTTGGGCTTGTTTCTAAAGTATAATTTCTTATTTGGGCTTGTTTCCTAAATGCTGTTTGAACCAGTGGTTCTCAAATATTTTCATGTCAGGTGGTTCGGTCGGTGTTTTTTTGGTTTTCTGTGTTCTGAATCCTTTTGAGCTGCAATGAACACAGGCAAATAGGCCTCAACAGTGACATCTGCTGGCAAATGGGATTTGTAGAGTCTTACCTCACAATTCACAGGCAAATCAGAGCACTTGTTTGAGCCAGACCTTAGCTATTGCAGACCTTAGCAGACTTTAGCCATTGAAAAATCTGCAACAAATGCATTTCTGCACGTTTTTTTCTTTCGGATGCCAAATAAAAGCATCAAGTCACAACCTCAACAGATGATACATTTTCTCTCTGTCACCCTGTCTTTATCTGCCTGTCTCTCTCTCTCTCTCTCTGTCTCCCTCTCTCTCTGTCTCTCTCTCTCTCTCTCTCTGTCTCTCTGCCACCCTGTCTTTATCTGCCTGTCTCTCTCTCTCTCTCTCTCTCTCTCCTCTCTCTCTCTCTGTCTCTCTCTCTCTCTCTCTCTCTCTCTCTCTCTCTGTCTCTCTCTCTCTCTCTCTCTCTCTGTCTCTCTCTCTCTCTCTCTCTCTGTCTCTCTCTCTCTCTCTCTCTGTCTCTCTCTCTGTCTCTCTCTCTCTCTCTCTCTCTCTCTCTCTCTCTCAGTTCGTCTATTAGTTCTCTCTCTTGGTCTCTCTCAGGAGAATTTGTCGTCAGCGTTGACAAGAGCCGACGGGCTGTTCTGTGGAGTGACCTCTGACCTCAACGGATTGTCACTTTGAACACCCTGTACTGTACACTACATACTTCCTTATTTATACACCGCAGACGACGACAAATGGCAACACTAATTAAACAACAACATTCAGTTGTTAGATAAACATTACTCTCTGCAGGCCGTTGTCCTGCTGAGACTCCAGGGAGGGGACAGAGCTAGTAGCTCGGTCCATTTTCACTACTTTTGCGATGAAGTAGTAGGGCATTCATTTACAAAAACAATACAAAAAATAATAATATGGAGACACGAGGGTTCTGCCTCAAAGCACTGATATATATATAAACTCTAGATAGCTCACCCGCGCTGTTGGCCAATGGAGAGCGACGTCGTTACGTGGCGGCCATCTTACCTCGGGCCACATAACATTGTGTCTATGGGGCATGTACTCTTAAATGACCATAACTTGCTCAATTTTCAACCGATTTTCAAACGGTTTGGTTTGTTATAAACGTCAGAGACGTCCGCATACTTATATGCTTTTATATGACGTTCATATATAAAAAATTAAATTAAGCAGATAAGCGACCTGAATCATAGCCACGTTGACAACGTTTGTAATAAACCAACCCGTTTGTAAATCCGTCAAGATTTGAGCGAGTTATGACTGTTTCTGTTTGAGCTGCCATTGAACATACTGTACTGTAGCCCCGAAGTAAGATGGCTGCCAGGTGAACGACGACAGAAACTCCGCCTTGAGCCATCTAGACTTTATATATATCTATGCCTCAAAGCACTGATATGTGGAATCTGTCTAACATATCCCCACTCTGCTGTCTCTCTCCTTCATGCATTGTTTGTTTGTAAAATACATATATTTATAATTATTGCCCACCCTGAATTGTATTAGTAATGCCATATGAAGTGCACTTTTGTGGATGTTTGAAGATGATAACGGAGCTAACTGAAGTGCTGTCTTAACACACAATAAATGTCCATTGTATTTTAATTGTCGTTTGTGTGTGTGTGTGTGTGTGTGTTAGGGCATTCACTTCTAGTCATTTTTACTAGTTGCCTAGTTTACTAGTCGACTAGTTGTTTAACTACTATTATGTAAAAAAGAACAAACTTTTTTTCTTTTTTTGGAAATACATATTTGTACATTTAAAAACTGTGTACATTGGTGACTATAACTATAATCTACATGATCTTGAGGCCTACAAAATCGGGGAGAAAAAAAAATACAGTATATATATATTTTTTCTTATCAACTAGTCAACTAGTACCAACAAGGTCGACTAGTGGATTGAATAGTCGACTAGTTGCTTAATGCGTGTGTGTGTGTGTGTGCGTGCGTGCGTGCGTGCGTGCGTGCGTGCGTGTGTGTGGGGGTGTGTGTGGGTGGGTGGGTGTGTGTGTGTGTGTGTGTGTGTGTGTGTGTGGGGGTGTGGGTGGGTGGGTGTGTGCACGCTCTGACAGCTGCGTTTGGGTCCCATGTGTGTCTCCATGGAGCCTTTGGGCGTTTCCTCCAGAAACCGTCACTAGAGGACAAACTGTCTATCAATCATTTATTTATAATACATGTCACTAAAGGTGTGGCAGAATGTTAACATCACAGAAGATACGTTGAAATGGTACAATAAATACAATATCAAAATATCAATGCCTGGCTTTTGAAATTACGTCATATGGCAGCCAAGTGGCCTGGGCCATGGCTCAGCGGTCCAGGCACCTTGGCTGGTAATCCAGTCTGGCAGTGTGCCGCGGGTTCGACTCCCGGTCCCGACGGCCTTTACTGCATGTCACCCCCCCCCCCCCATCTCTCTCCCCATTTCCTGTCTGTCTGTCTGTCTGTCTGTCCGTACCAAAACAAAAATCACACCCGTGTGAACTGAGTGGTGTAAGGTCTTATATAGACTGATCAGCTGTGGTCTGACGTAATGTCTGACGTAATGAAATCACACCCGTGTGAACTGGGTGACCATAGCAACCGTGCTCATTTTTTGAGCACAGACAGACAGACTAACAAAGCCAGTTGTAGGAGTGGTTTACACCACTCAAAAATGAGCATGGTTGCTATGGTCACCCAGTTCACACGGGTGTGATTTCATTACGTCAGACATTACGTCAGACCACAGCTGATCAGTCTATATAAGACCTTACACCACTCAGTTCACACGGGTGTGATTTTTGTTTTGGTACGGACAGACAGACAGGAAATGGGGAGAGAGATGGGGGGGGGTGACATGCAGTAAAGGCCGTCTATATAAGACCTTACACCACTCAGTTCACATGGGTGTGATTTTTTTTGGTACGAACAAACACGTGGACACGTAAACTAACAAAGCCAGTTGTTGGAGTGGTTTACACCACAAAAAAATAAAAGGCGAAAACCACAAAAAAAAGATATATATGGCATAGTCTATGAACTTTTATTTTTAAAGATGTTTTTTTTTTTGCCTTTATTGATAGGGTACAGTAATTAGCAGTATTTACTTTAATGTACAGTAATTACAGTAGAAAGGGCGAGAGAGATGGGGAGTGACACGCGGCAAAGTCCGTCGGGCTCGGGAGTCGAACCCGCGGCACGCCGTCCGGCTGGCTTGGCAGCCTGGGTGCCCAGACGGTTGAGCTAACCTCCCGGGCCAAGTCTATGAACTTTTAATGTTTGTTTAGGGAACTAAATGTGATGTCATGTGGCAGCCAAGTCTATGGACCTTTAATGCTTGTTCATAGCATTTAAAGGACCTATAACGTAAAATTCAACTTTTTCTATTTATGTTGTGTTTTTGGGGCTCCCATATGTGTTTTCTATCCCCACAAATAACCAATTCTGAACAATCAGGCTTTCATATCATATGGGTGCTTTAATGGAAATTGCTCTCAGGAACAGCTCGACTGATTTTGGCCTCATCGTGATGTCATCAATGTCACCCTACTTTGTATAATTCCACCTCTTCTTCAGTCTTCAGTTCCAAATTTGCATTTCCACTTTGTTTACAATGTCCGCCATTGTTGATTTTCCAAGCTGGCATGGAATGGAAACAAGCCTGGATTTATCTAGCATCAGTATTATAATGACTCAAATATTAAATAATCTGCATATCAGCGCCCCCGCCACCTCAGGACATTGTGGTACTGCAGCTAAAACTGCTTTCAAAGTCCAGAAAGAAAAGACAAGGACTGGTTATATCAGAGTGGTGATTGAGGCTCAAACATTAGAATTAAGTTTGAGGGACATAGACAATATGATATTAAATATTAAAAACAGTTTTAAAATGCATGTTATTTGCGCTTTAAACAAACATTGACGACGTGAGACGTCATGTGGAGAATATAAATATTCTCCACAGTCGTTCTTCGATTTTTCAAAAATAACAGACCTACAAGCTCGTAGCGTGCCACTCGGTGGCGTGCTATGAGCTTGTAGATCTGCTATTTTTCAATAGCTAAAGCATAACATAATGCTAACACCAAAAGGGGTTCCCGCCTCAAAATGGGTTAAGCAGTGACGTCATATGGCAGCCAGACACAGTGGGCGCCCCTCACTTCACAAGAGTGTGATTTATTCTTTTTTTTTTACAGAATGGGTTCCCAGATTGAGATAAGATGGTCAACATAAACTGCAGCAGAAATTGCAGGTATTACAGAGAAAGCAAGAACAGCAAGTAATGGCCCTAAACAATCAAAGGAGAAAAATAGATATAAAGAAAAGCAATCTATTTGAAGGGGGACAAACTTGTGCTTGTTTCCATGGCGATCCAGACAGTAGTTTTGGAGATGCAGTATGTTTTCCAGAGCACAGTGTCACGTAAGAGCTGCCTCTCTGAACTTGGATAGGAATCTATGAAACGCTAACTGATCTGAGGTCTGACAGAACCATCAGTATCAATCATATATTGTTATTAACCCATTTTGTGTTTTAAACATTATGTTATAATTTAGCTATTGAAAAATAGCAGATCTACAAGCTCATAGCGCGCCACCGAGTGGCGCGCTACGAGCTTGTAGGTCTGCTATTTTTGAAAAATCGTGAAAATATTTATTTCAGAAAACTGGAGGATTTAGAAGATTTTTTTTAAATGTTGAGGTCAGGCCTAAATGGGTTAAGATAAGTTAGGTTTTTGTCTGCATAGTGTATTTATTGATCACAGAATAGTGACATTGCCAGTTTGATTCAACCTGGAGAAGCTGCATTGCTTTAGTTTTAGCCCCCCTGTCTCTGTATTATCCTATCTAAAACAACACTTCACCCCAATTAACCTTTTGGCCATTCAATATGTTTGAGGGCCTATATACAGGTGTATTGTTTGTTTTAAAAACTCCATTGACAATGAAGGGAAAATGTACGTCATCGTGTCCCCAACACAAACATTAAACATTAACAACAGGCTCTGAGCACACCGTTTTTAAAAGCTCCCAACGTAATTTGTTGAAGACAGAGCGGACAATGAAATACAAAGCACCTACATTTAACACACTGGTTATTATTTTAATTAGCTGTCACTGTGTTGCTTACTTGTGCTTATGCTCCTTTAAGTACACATTGGTAATGTGGTTTTTGAAACTATTTATCGGATACAACTCCTGATGTGATTGTTGTGAATATGCACAGGGTTTGATCTTAACTTGTGGGATTAATTATGTCCAAAATGTTTGTAGGGTACAGTAAGAACAATATGTACACGTGCCAGTGACCACAAATCATTTGAACCCATTTAGGCCTGACATCGAAATTTAAAAAAAGGTCCTCTAAATCATACCAATGTTTCTATATCAGTGGTGCTCAATATTTCATGTCAAGAACCCCAAAAAATGATCTGTATTTGGCCGCCGACCCCCATCTGAAAATATGTTGTTTCAGGGACCCCCCCAGAAGCAAAGATAAGAGTTAAAAACGTTCGCTCTGAAAGAATATATATTCAAAGATTTGCCCCACATTTTCACGATTCACGAGCTTGTAGATCTGCTATTTTTCAATAGCTAAAGTATAACATAATGCTTAAAACACCAAAAGGGGTTCCCGCCCAAACTGGGTTAAAGTGTTATAGCATGCAAGTTCTCAAATGCAGTTGATATGAAAATATCAAATATAGAGATACTATATCTTCAGAATGTGGATTTCAAGATGGTTTTGTCTATCCTATAATAACAAATAGCACAAGAAAATCAAATGTTCACAAAGGTGAGCATCCATGCACAAGGTGTGTGTAATATGGCTTATCTGCTCCTTGACCTCGTGGCTCCGCTGGCTAACCAAGCAGGGCTTGATATGAGGAGCGACCCGTAGATTTATCTCTGAGAGTGACAAGCATCTTATAATCATCGCCATGATGAAGATGAGCAGCCACGTGCGTCCCGCGGCTGCGAGGGACAAGAAAAGGCGAGTGGCGTGTGGTGACATATTGACTGTACTGAGCTGGTTCCATGCTGAGGAGGACAGCTGCTCTTCAGCCTCTGGTGAGATTGACAAGATGGTAGATGGAGGAGAATAATAAAGGAGAGAGATTATTTGTCACTCACTCAAACCAAGGACAAGGCAAGAAGCAACATGTTGGTGGGACAGTGTTGGAAAAGTTACTCAAAAACGGTAATACAGTATATTACTTATTACTATAGTTACTTAAAAGACGTAATATTATGACTTTACCTATTACTCCCTACCAAAAGTAACTAGTTACTTACTACTTTACTTTGTGTTTCTCGCCCCCAGTAATTGTATCTCTTGTCCCTATAAAAGTGTCTCACTACCCAGTTTGTTTTGGACGTTGTAAGGCCTGCCCTTCTCCGCATCCGATAATTCACACATACAGACGAGTGTGCATAGTTTCTGTATCCGCTCTAGAGTCTATCCATAGTTTCTGTATCCGCTCTAGAGTCTATCCATAGTTTCTGTATCCGCTCTAGAGTCTATCCAGACAGATCAGCAGCCTGCAAAGCAACCCAGTCTACCATTTATAAACACATCAAGCCCACAGTACCACCAAGGCATGTGAAAAGGTTACAAGTTACTTTTAGAAAATGGTAACATATTAGTAATAGTATTGCTCAAATTAAAGTAATTAATTATATTACTAGTTACTGGAAAAGGGTAATTATATTACTTTAAGTAATACGTTGCTTTAGTTTCTTTCCAACCTGTTGATGCATGTTCCACAAAGACTAGCACTAAAAACCATTATGTACCGTACCATACTTTAGCTATTGAAAAATAGCAGATCTACAAGCTCATAGCGCGCCACCGAGTGGCCTGCTACGAGCTTGTAGGTCTGCTATTTTTGAAAAATCGTGAAACTCGGCACAAATCTTTGAATATATATTCTTTCAGAAGACTTTTTTTGTTTGTTTCGACACCAGGCCTAAATGGGTTAAGTAAAAAATAAAATATGAAAAACTAGATCAGATAAAATTAGTACAAGTGACGTATGGCAAGAACGGCAGGTATGATAATCCCTGTTTAAGGCAGACATACAGTGGCGTGCACAGATAGACACTAGGGGGTGCTAGAGCACCCCCTGCCCTTTTGGCAATGTGCCCTTTTTTTTGATTTTTCAAAAATAGCAGACCTACAAGTTCATAGCGCGCCACTCGGTGGCGCGCTATGAGCTTGTAGATCTGCTATTTTTCAATAGCTAAAGCATAACATAATGCTAACACCAAAAGGGGTTCCCGCCCAAAATGGATTAAGGCAACCGGCCGGTTCCACGCGCTGCACAAGGTGCCCTTTTTTAACTTGAGCACCTGCCCCTCTAAATGTCTGTGCACGCCACTGCAGACATACATAGTATAAAATCTAGCAGCAATGGGGAATGCACAGAAAGGGAGGGGGGAGGATCATTTGGAATCAGAAAGAAAATGAGCACATGTATGTGCTTTGATGAATTGAACATGGTGGACCCTCTTGTAAACAAGTGTAATGCTTCATTGGGTCGTCCACTCACAGTTAACAGTCTTTGTATTGAGTTTGTGCTTGAAATGTACTGTAATTCTGCAAACTGTTAATAAATATTTCAATCAATGTGTCAGATATTGACCCAATTAACTTGACTACGTATACGTTGTCATGTGACAAATAGCAGTCTCTTTTGCTACATCTCATTAAGAAAATAGGAAAACTTAAACTTCACAAAAGGAATGACTTTAATTACCTTAACTGTAGATGTGGCTGCACTTCAATCAGAAGGTAATTAACCTAATGCCATGAGAGACTTACAGTCTCATCACAAATGACAAGGTAGTACACAGTCCAAATGACAAGGTAGTACACAGTCCAAATTACAAGGTAGTACACAGTCCAAATCCTCAGTGTTCATTTGACCACCTGTAACCCCCGAGACTGCTCCAAATGATTCCATTTACACTCTTGAGTTTAAATTAGCATTCATGGTTTTTCCGTGCGGACTGCGGACAGACTGTGGCATTTGATTTCCAATTGACCCGAGGTGCCCCATCACCCTGTGGCACACTGTAATGAAGACCCGAGGTGCCCCATCACCCTGTGGCACACTGTAATGAAGACCCGAGGTGCCCCATCACCCTGTGGCACACTGTAATGAAGACCCGAGGTGCCCCATCACCCTGTGGCACACTGTAATGAAGACCCGAGGTGCCCCATCACCCTGTGGCACACTGTAATGAAGACCCGAGGTGCCCCATCACCCTGTGGCACACTGTAATGAAGACCCGAGGTGCCCCATCACCCTGTGGCACACTGTAATGAAGAGCACGAGTGCAAAGATGTCTCCTAGCCCATTCTGGGCGGGAACCCCTTTTGGTGTTAGCATTATGTTGTGCTTTAAGTAGCCTTGCCGAGCCATGAGGCCCATAGGGGCAGGAGCCTATCTCCTGTTTCTGTAGCGTGAGGCAGCTTGATGTACAAGTACACCCCCTGGACATGACGCTAGTATGTCGCAGGGATTTACCCCCAATCCAACCCTTGATGCTGAGTGTCAAGCAGGGAGGCACTGGGTCCCATTTTTAGAGTCTTTGGTATGACCCGGCCGGGGATCGAACCCCGACCTCCCAGTCTCAGGGCGGACACTCTAACCACAAGGCCACTGAGCTGGTCGTTGTTATGCTTTAGCTATTGAAAAATAGCAGACCTACAAGCTCGTATCGCGCCACCAAGTGGCGCGCTACGAGCTTGTAGGTCTGCTATTTTTTTTTAAATCGAAGAACGACTGACATAGAAACACAGCTTTTTCAGAAAACTGTCAGGATGTAGAAGACATTTTTTTAGAATCTGATCTCAGGTCAGAATGGGCTAGACTCCTACAGTCATAACTCTCACTGTGTATACTCTCGAGAGTCCAAATGCACTCTGAGTTACAGATGGATCAATTCTACTGATCTGATTTCTAAAGATGTGTCTCGGTCTGGATCAGACTGCAAAGACGCATCTTTAGAAATCACATTTTAACCCGTTTAGGCGTGACGTCGAAATTAAAAAAAATTGATTTATTTTCTGAAAAACCTCGTGTTTCCATAGCAGTGGTTCTCAATATTTCATGTCGAGGACCTAAAAAATGATCTGTAATATGATATGTAATATGATCTGTAATATGATATGTAATATGATATGATATGCCGCCGACCCCCATCTGAAAATATGTTGTTCCAGGGAAGATTTGAGGCACATTTTCACGATTTTTCAAAAATAGCAGACCTACAAGTTCATAGCGCGGCACTCGGTGGCGCGCTATGAGCTTGTAGATCTGCTATTTTTCAATAGCTAAAGTATAACATAATGCTTGAAACACCAAAAGGGGTTCCCGCCCAAAATGGGTTAAATTTGAAACCATAGCCTTGGAATGTGGGTGAAATCTGAACAGGTCAAAAGCAGATGTTGGGCTGCCAGTCTGAACAAGAGTTAAAGGGACACTTCACCCTTTTTGCAAAACAAATATTATATAATATTAATGACGTTTAGAAGATTTAGAACACTTTCCTGGGGGTCTTTATGTGTGTAATATGTGGTTTTAGATATTTCAGATTTTAGCAGTGAGCCCATGTGTCTCTGATGTCATGGACACTGGGCTCACTTCCTTCCTGGACTACAATTCCCATAATGCTTTGGTGCACTGCTCCTCCTTGTGGATAGGGGGAGGGCTGTCTTAAGGCTCATTCATAGTCTGGATTTTCGGTGGTGAGGTGACCTCTTAACTTAAGACCTGGAGGCGTGGGCAATGCTGTTTGGCCACTCAGAATAGCCAAATGGCATTGACCACGCCTCCAGGTCTTAAGTTAAGTAATAAGACCTGGTACTTAAGACATGCATATTACTGCCCATAGGCTCACTGCTAAAATCTAAAATATCTAAAACAATGACAAGCAATGACACTAGGATGCATAAAACAAAAGAAGTAAAACAATAAGACTGTTACAGTGCAGAAGAAAAAGGCAAAGTAACTCAATCAAAGGTATAGAGGCAAATAGAAAGTCTTTAGTTGTTTTAAAAGAAATAAAAGTGCCAGCAGAGCTGCAGTTCATGGGAGTTTGTTCCAGATATGTGAAAAACAAAATGCTCCTTCCCCACATTGACTTTAGTTTTTAGGGACAGAAAGCAGATCTTTCCCAGATGACCTGAGACGTCTGGATGGTTCATGCTGTCCTACAAGATCAGTAATGTATTTTTTACCCCAAACCATTTAAAACAATAGTATTTTAAATCAACTATGTGTTAAATTGTCACACACAGAGCCAGAATTTGAGTCATATGCTCCACTTAATTGTCAAGCTGCGAGCAGCAGCATTCTTAACCCATTTTGGGCGGGAACCCCTTTTGGTGTAAGCATTATGTTATGCTTTAGCTATTGAAAAATAGCAGACCTACAAGCTCATAGCGTGCCACCGAGTGGCGCGCTACGAGCTTGTAGGTCTGCTATTTTTGAAAAATCGACAGCTGACATAGAAACATAGCTTTTTCAGAAAACTGTCAGGATGTAGAAGACATTTTTAGAATCTGATCTCAGGTCAAAATGGGTAATCAACTACACTCATCTGATGTTTTAGGGAAACCTGTAAAAACACCATTACAGCAGTCAAGTCTACTGAAGATGAATGCGGACAAGTTCTTCTAGATCCTGCTGAGACAGTATAATGTTACCACATTGGATAAAACATATTTGTTCAAGTAAAAGTCCTGAAGTCAAAATCTTATTAGTCAAAGTACAAAAGTATTAGTACCAAATTATACTAAGTATAAAAGTGAAAGTTCTCATGCCCATTTCAATCATATCTATCATAATTACTAACCACTTAAGCCCTATTTGAAAAGAGCCCATCTACTGTACAGCTCCATCACATTGGCTGTGTTTGGAAATGTACTGATTTAGCATTTGAATCATTATTTAAAAAAAAAGAAAATCTAAATCTGCAAAGTAACTATAGTAACTGACTGGAGTAAAAAAATAAAGTACAATATGTACTGTACAATAATGTACAATACGGGCGGCACTGGCTCAGGGGTAGAGTGGCCGGTTCGAACCCGGGCTCCCCCAGAGTTAGTTTCATTTATTTGTCCACGTATGGAAATTTGTCTTCGGTCTCAACAGTAAAAAACAAACAGTTACAACAACAGCAACAACACTTAGCACAATTATTTTCTAGAGTTAGTGTCGAAGTGTCCTTGAGCAAGACACTGAACCCCAAATTGCTCCCAATGTGCAGGTTGGTACCTTGCATGGTTTCCGCTGCCATCAGTGTATGAATGTGTGTGTGAATGGGTGAATGTAATGCACAATCTATGTAAAGCTCCTTGGATAAAGGCGCTATATAAATGCACCATTTACCATTTATTTGTGTGTGTGTGAATGTAATGCACAATCTATGTAAAGCTCCTTGGATAAAGGTGCTATATAAATGCACCATTTACCATTTATTTGTGAATGTGTGTGTGAATGGGTGAATGTAATGCACAATCTATGTAAAGCACCTTGGATAAAGGCGCTATATAAATGCACCATTTACCATTTATTTGTGTGTGTGTGTGTGTGTGTGTGTGTGTGTGTGTGTGTGTGTGAATGTAATGCACAATCTATGTAAAGCTCCTTGGATAAAGGCGCTATATAAATGCACCATTTACCATTTATGTGCCTCTTAGATGAAGCATACAGTAGCCTATATTAAACATGTAAATACAGTATACTCCGGTAAAGTATACACACCACTGCTGCTGGTCTGGCAATGGAGTCGATCTGACCTCTGGCTGTGAGGATATACTCTGATTACTCTCTCTCTACTCTGATTACTCTCTCTACACAGGATAGGATTGATGAGGCTTAATCCAGTCTGGGCGGGAACCCCTTTTGGTGTTTCAAGCGTTATGTTATACTTTAGCTATTGAAAAATAGCAGATCTACAAGCTCATAGCGCGGCACCGAGTGCCGCGCTATGAACTTGTAGGTCTGCTATTTTTGAAAAATCGTGAAAATGTGCCTCAAATCTTTGAATATATATTATTACAGAGTGAACATTTTAACTCAAATCTTTGCTTCTGGGGGGTTCCTGGAACAGCATATTTTGAGATGGGGGTTGGAGGCCAATTACATATAATTTTTGGGGTCCTTGACATGAAATATTGAGCACCATGCACTGATACAGAAACATAGGTATTTCAGAAAACTGTCAGAATTTAGAAGACTTTTTTTTTTAAATTTCGACGTCGGGCCTAAATAGGTTAATAAGCTGCATGTCGTGCAGGTGATCAATGCCTGCTGTCTGGAGCTCTTGCCTCGGCTGCTGGTAGCACTTACTCCTCATCTCTACAATAAGTACATCCTCATAAAACGGATCCGTCTGTTGTACCTGACAGCTTTGCGCTCGGCTCATTTTCAGCTGGCTTGTGTACGATGGAGCTGCTGTTGGTGGTAGTGATGTGTGTGGAGCCGTTTAAAATGCCCTTTCAGATTTCATTTCTCACTAATAACTGTGGCATTCGTTCCCTTTCCAACTGCAATATTGTCTTTATGAGGATGGATGGTGCGTTCATTCTTTCATTACATTTGTTTATTCTGTGTAACCCTCCACACGAGTCTGCACGTACGCACGCACACACGCACACACACACACACACACACACACACACACACACACACACACACACACACACACACACACACACACACACACACACACACACACACACACACACACACACACACACACACACACACACGCGACTGTGGCTCAGGAGGTAGAGCAGATCGTCCAAT
>NC_136792.1:4828091-4851234 GCF_951216825.1 Electrona antarctica | reverse complement strand
GGAGAGAGAGAGAGAGAGAGAGAGCAGAAGAGAGAGAGAGACACAGAGAGAGAGAGAGAGAGCAGGAGAGAGAGAGAGAGAGAGCAGGAGAGAGAGAGAGAGAGAGAGAGAGCAGAAGAGAGAGAGAGAGAGAGAGAGCAGAAGAGAGACACGTACTGGACCCTGCTAGACCACGACGGAGAGAAGAGGCTGAGTTCTCTCTCTTTCCGTTCTGTCGACTGACAGCGTTCCTATCTCTCTCTCTCCCTCCATCTATCGTTCCTATCTCTCTCTATCTCTCCATCTATCGTGTTCATTCCTATCTCTCTCTCTCTCCCTCTCTCCATCTATCGTGTTCATTCCACAGTCGATCGTCATCACCATGGGAGATAAAGGCACAAGGTAAGTGTGTGTGTGTCTGTGCTCCATCTCCTGTAATGGTTGCTATGGGTTACAGAATAATTCTCTGCTAATTCTCTCCGTACTGCTTTCTCTCTGTGTGTGTGCGTGTGTGTGCGTGCGCGTGCGTGTGTGCGCGTGCATGCACTCTAGATGTATGTGTGTATGTGTGTGCATTTTAGACATGCATGCGTGCGTGCGTGCGCTCTAAATGTATGTGTATTTGTGTGCATTTTAGACATGCATGCTTGTGTGTGTGTGCGTGCGTGCGTGCGTGCGTGTTCAATTATCATCATCATGACGATGACATCTTAAACTCCTCCTTCTTCCCCTCTTCAATTTCCCTCTTCAGCTCCTCTTCCTCCACCATGTTCGTTCCTTCTTTCTTTCTTTCTTTCTTTCTTTCTTTCTTTCTCCTTCCCTTGTACTATTGACTGATCTAGGATCTGATCCTTAACGAACATCTCAAACATTTCCGTGTCAAGGACCCCCACACATATATACTCTAGTCTATTTGGCCGTGGACCCCCCTCTGAAAATGAGATAGGGACCCCCAGAAGAACAGATGTGTGCTAAATGTAAATATAATATATTTTTTAAAATGTTAAAACAAACAAATCTAAGAAATTCCATAAAAAAATAAAACAATGTAGAAGTAGTGAAAAGCCGATCTAAAAGCGTTTTCACTAGTTTGGGTCTAAACTTTGGGTCTTTAGGGTCTCGACCTGAAGTTTGGGAACCAGGGATCTAGTAGGATCTCATCCCTCAGTCCCACCCCCTTGAGAGACCGAAATCCCCGTTAATTTTCCTCATAGACTTTTCAGAAAGTATTTATTTAAAGACGTTTACGCCGCGGACAAAGCCAACTCTTGTCGTGACAATCATGACAACAAACACAATTTTTCGGGCTGAACAAATCATTTTGTTGTTTTTCTTCTTTGTAATTATTTGTTTGGTCCAAAATATTGTGTTTGTTGTCATGATTTGTCACGACAAGAGTTGGCTTCGTACGACGCTCATAAGGTCTTTAAATAAATACGTTTTGAAATGTCTATGGGCAAAATGCATTGAGATTAATTTCCTGGGCCTGTTGTCGTCATGAAAGGGGGCGGGACTGCGACGCTCTATTGGTACAGCATATTGTTCTGTTATGGATCTCATCCTTGTCTCTACTATTGGTATTGGTGATCTATAGAATCCGATCCGACTCGTTCCTATTGGTAGCCTGTATGTAGTGATCTAAGAGAGAGGGAAATAAAGGACTGATCTGGGAGCTGTAATGTGGCTCTGCCTGTATGTAGTGATCTGAGAGAGAGGGAAATAAAGGACTGATCTGGAAGCTGTAATGTGGCTCTGCCTGTATGTAGTGATCTAAGAGAGAGGGAAATAAATGACTGATCTGGGAGCTGTAATGTGGCTCTGCCTGTATGTAGTGATCTAAGAGAGAGGGAAATAAATGACTGATCTGGGAGCTGTAATGTGGCTCTGCCTGTATGTAGTGATCTAAGAGAGAGGGAAATAAATGACTGATCTGGGAGCTGTAATGTGTCTCTGCCTGTCAGTTGCCGTGGTAACGGCCTGCTGGGTAACTAGATCATGTTTAAAACATTTCACCCATAATGCAGCTCTACTGTACTCTAATGCAGAGAGGATGGATTGGATGTTTTTTCCTCCAGAATCCACCTCTACTGTCTCTACTGTATTGTGCCTCAGCCGCTGGCTACAGTATATGGCGTGCGTGCGTGCGTGCGTGCATGCGTGCGTGCGTGCGTGTGTGTGTGTGTGTGCGTGTGTGTGTGTGTGTGCGTGTGTGCGTGTGTGCGTGTGTGTGTGTGTGTGATGTCCAGTCATCAGATAAATGCCTCAGTTTATTGGCAGCCGTTTGTGTTCATCCATTGATCTGCTGTGAATGCTCCTGAGGGTTTAGAGGAGGGGGGGGGGGGCTTCGACCCTGTGCCACCACGAGTACTATACTACTAGCTAGTAGGCTATACTAATATAATACTAGTGTACTATAGGATATAGGTGGTTACTACTTGCCCGTCGGGCCATGGCTCTTTAGCCGATTGGTAACGCTCACGGCTTGTTGATTTGAGATCCCGGGTTCGCCTCCCCCTCCCGGCCGAGGCGTGCATGGTTTCTGTATCCCAAGGCGGCACTGCAGACTATAGCACCGTTGAGCGTATAGTCGACAGCACGTTACCTGCCTGGGGTGGAGGTCCCCCCAGTCAGTCGCGCCTATAGCTCCTGGCCGCCGCTTCCAGGTGGGGCGGGGGGTGGGGGTGACTGTAGGCTATAGGTGGCTGTCGGGCCATGGTTCTTTAAAGGCGTAATGAAATGAAAAATACGTTTTTCACACTTTTAGACCATATCCGTGGTCATCATATATGGATGCCAAAATCGATAAAAGCCAATAAAAATGAAGCTCACCCGTTTAATTCCCCATATCTGCGCATCCTTCCAACACTGTCCAGCACAGCTGCTACTGATTACAGAAATCCTTTTTATTCCCATTCAAGATAACATCCAGACAGTGTATTACTCGGTTTCAACTTAATCATCACGCTAAAATATGTATCTGAAAACATTATAGGGTAGAAATAAGCCACATAACAGTAAACTGGTACAGCTGGCCGTCTATCTGACTTGTAAACAAACAATCCATGCGTCCTGTGTTTAGCATAGCTACCGTCCCTAGCTACCGTCCCATCGCCTGAAGGGATGCAACGCTCTGATTGGTTCAGAAACTTCAGAGCGGTGTTTCGAGATGAAACCGTCTGAAACTTCAAAATAAAATGCCCAGCATTTCCGTTTCCCTACACCTTTAACCGATTGGTAACGTATACACGGCTTGTTGATACGAGGTCCCGGGTTAGCCTCCCGGCCAAGGCTATACACTAGTATTAGTGTACTAGTTCTACTACCACTACTATTATTATTCACGGTGTAATGTAGACTTAGAAATGTACGCAGCTAACTAACCCCATTCATTGTGGAATCACTATTTTGGGCAAATTCATCAAAATCTGTCAAAATCTCAAGCTCGCTGTTTGTTATACGAAATGCCACAAATCTTTTCCCCCCCATTTTGTTTCTTTTTACAATAGAAACTCTGGCATAGAGTCTGCTAACCTGTCAGCTTCGCATGATCTCATTTACGTTGATACACTGACCTGTCACTCACTTTATTTATAGGCCTATCTGACTGTAGATTCATTCCCATACATTGTATGTACCGTATTTTTGATATATGCTGTTATTTGATAGGTTACAGATAAGAGGCTTGCAGGACTATTTATCATTTTTTTAATCAACTTTCATTAACTGTATCATTAGCCTTTGAGACAGCGTGAGGTTTTTTTAATGAACTTCTCCAGCTGTGAATCCCTCAGCCCCCTCTGCGTTGTGGGACGGTAGTGTTTATCCACACAACACTTCAAAACCCAGTGATTTTCCAGTGTGAAACACGCTTAGAATCTGTATAGTACTGGGATATAGTAGGCCTACTGGGACACGGCTATATATAGGCTTTGGCTTCACTCACACTGTCACAACAGAATGTTGTATAGCTGATGCATGAGACTTGTTGACTGTTGCAAGCTCGCAATTCATTTCCAATGGGAGTCACGTGGTTTGAAGAGACAAACGTGTTGTATGAGGGGGAGGGGGGCAGTCGAAACACAGCCGAAAGCCGTACAACAGCATCAAACAAAAATGTTGTGTCAAACCATGTGACTTCCATTGGAAATGCATTGGGGCGGCCATGGCACTTACAACTTGTTTACAGATACCATGCAACATTGTTGTATGCTAGATGTGAAGGTGTGAGTGAGGCCTTTGTGTGTGAGATGTTTGTTGATGCATGTGTTTGACAGCGTTGGTTTGGTTATTGAATAGTTTGTGTGTGTGAGTGTTCACACGTGTGTATGTGGGGGGGGGGGGGGGGTCCTGTGTATTATGTCGGCTAGATGGATATGCAAGCAATAAAGTCAGATTTGGTGTTCTCTATCGTACATCAGAGCTTTTTGAGATGTAAGACTATAAACCTCTCATCATAGGCAGTGTGCTGGGCTGGACATGAGCTACTGACAACAACATCTCACTATAAAGAGCAGGAACTACAGTACATAGCTACAGAAAGAAACATGTAGCCTGCTATTTGAAAGTGCGTGCGTGCGTGCATGCGTGCGTGCGTGCGTGCGTGCGTGTACACATACATAGGGACACACATAGCTGGTCATTGGAGTGGTTAGGCACTCAAAAGATAAGAGATACAACCGGGTGACTGGGAGGTTAGCAATGTGCATCGATGCACCTCATCTGGATGTGTGCTATAACCACTCATACACAGCCATCACAAACTCTGAATAATTAACTTGGACTGAAAGGATAGAGAAAGTCTGCTTTTTTCCCCCTTTTTTCACCATTTTGCAACCCATTTTTTTCACCCAGTGTCAATTATCTAATGTAATCCTGGGCGCTATACTTCCTCTGCCAACCTGGGGGGGCAGCGGACTGACCCCATGCTTCCTACTATGCATGAGGAGTCCAAGCTGCTTCTTTTCACTTGACAGGGGGGAATTTCGCCGGACGGACGTAGCGTGTGGAAGGAACACGTTATTCCGAGAGTTCCAGAGGGCATGGGGGCTGCCACACCGAACACTCTATCGCCTATACTAGGGTCCGCTTTTTGCTCATGGATTAGTGACTAGGAGTCCCAAGTCAGAAGACCTCAGGTTCTGCGCTGGGGTGTTGTAATCCTGTAGTTCTGACAGGTCCCGTGCTATAGGGCATGGAGAGCTTTATAGGTGATGCGGAACTTAACCGGAAGGCGTTGTTTGAGGGTACAGGGGGTGATGTGCTGCCAGGGTTTTGGTACGGGTGAGCACTCTGGCAGCTGCATTCTGCACATACTGCAGTCTACTGTCCAGGGCTATGTTGGGGAGCCTGAACAAGACACAGTACAGTACAGTACAGTAATCCAGGTTGGGTGAGATGAAAGCGACTGAGAAGAGTCTGTGAGTGGTGGCCGGAGTTGTAAAAGATGGACGGAGTCCTCTTTAAGCAATATGAACGTGTGTTTATTAACAAGAAAGGTTGGTGATACAAAAGGTGGTTACGTCTCTGTCTGTCTGTGTATGTATATGCCTGAACGGACATCCTGTCTGTCTGCTTTGCCCCTGTCCTGTACCGTAGTACCAGCTCTACTGCGCAGTGCTGCGCAGGTACAATTGTGCAGTCACAATGTTACCGTATATGACAGGAGTCAGGAAATGTTTTTGAGGTGGAAGAAGGCAGATTTGAGTACTAAAAGAACATTCAACACAGATTTACAGTAGATATGTATATGGAGCTATAGACAATTTAAGGCCTTGTAGGTAGTACTTTGAACACAATACTTTATTGTATAGAGAAACCTGTGGGTTTTGAAAATTATGGAAAATGGAACCCAAGCGTTTACATAGTCCTATGTATAGTATGCATAAACTTTCCTTAATGATTATATCTGATTTCAGTATTCATTTATGGTGTATTTTCTCTATTATTAAGGTTATTGTAGCCGTCATTCAATCTGTATTGTCCCCAGCCAAAACGGTTGAGAAGCTGTGGTATAGGCCAAGGAGCTAATGATCCAAACGGTTGAGAAGCTGTGGTATAGGCCAAGGAGCTAATGATCAAAACGGTTGAGAAGCTGTGGTATAGGCCAAGGAGCTAATGATCCAAACGGTTGAGAAGCTGTGGTATAGGCCAAGGAGCTAATGATCCAAACGGTTGAGAAGCTGTGGTATAGGCCAAGGAGCTAATGATCCAAAACGGTTGAGAAGCTGTGGTATAGGCCAAGGAGCTAATGATCCAAAACGGTTGAGAAGCTGTGGTATAGGCCAAGGAGCTAATGATCCAAACGGTTGAGAAGCTGTGGTATAGGCCAAGGAGCTAATGATCCAAACGGTTGAGAAGCTGTGGTATAGGCCAAGGAGCTAATGATCCACGTATAGGAGTGTGTGTTCCAGCAAGAACTGTGGCTACAGAATTTGGAATGAGCTGGAGTATTGCCACAGTTTGGGGGGAAATCCAGTTAAAAGTAATTGTCATTACTTGTGGAAGAAGGCAGATTTGAGTACTGTAGACATTTTTAAAGCTCAGCTCAAGACCCACTTCTACACCCTTGCTTTTAATTGATTTATTTGTCTTTTTAAAAAAATGTCCTCACTGTATTGTTTATGCCCTGCCTTTCTTTTCTTTTTTGTGTAAAGCACTTTGAGCTGCATTTCATGTCATGAAAGGTGCTATACAAATAAAGTTTTATTATTATTATTATTTATTAATTGTCCAGTCAGTCATTCATAATGCGCTGGCATGTCAGATGGCGGATCGACTAATATTCATTTAACTTCTGCCAGTATTTTATTATAAAAAATATTATTATATATGTTTTGTTTTTTTACTATTATTATTTTTTTGTTTCCCTTTATTTTTGTCTTGTCTCGTCTTTTTTTTTTTTTTTTTTTTTTCTACAGTATTTGTCTTTGTGAAAGTCTTGTTTAATGTTGTTAATTGTTGTCATATTGTCTTGATCACTTTCACTGTTTAATGGTCTTTTTGTAAACAAAAACATTTCAATAAACATGTTGTGGGGGGGGGGGGAAAGCATTTCAGTCATCTAACCTGTTGGAGATGCACATGGACCAGTTTTTCAGAGTCAGGCTGAGACGTGGAGCGTACTTTGTAGAGAAGGCTGCAACACAGTCACATTTCATTCACTGTGCGTCACGTAGACTAGCAGGAGCCATGATGGAACATGGTGTTAAAAACACACGTATTGACCGTATTGAAGGTAGTCGATATTCCATCCAACTAGACAAAAATACCAATGTTGTAAATTGATTGATTGATTGGTTGACATCTTGTTGACAAAATGCATTATGCATGAACATATATTTGTATTCTGTCAAAAGGATGAAGCACAACGAGAAAGATTCAGCAATTGTAAGTGTGGTTGCGTCTTGTAATACATTTTACCAGACTTTATTGAGAGGCGCTAGTCCCCTCCTATGTAAAGCTTTGAGGGTCTGTGTAAACACAAACATTGAAGACATTGAAGACAAAAGTGAGGACGCAAATTGTGATTGGCCAGAATTAGATGATCTATGATGACGCATGATGATAACCGAAGTTCTAGGAAAGCCCTGCTGTGATTGGCCATGGCCAGTAGTCATTGTGATTGACAGTTTTTGCGACCAGTCATTAGTCCTACAACTACAACCTATCTCAAACCCTCACCCTAACCCTAACCTCCCACGGGGCAGCACACCTAAACCTAACCTTAACCCATGTCTAACCAATGACTAGTCTAAACTAAGTATGCACCCCCCTAAACCTAACCCGAACGGCCTAACCTCAGTAAAACGATGCCTTCCCGGGAGCCAATCAGACACATGGTGAGGCGGGTCTACCCTAGAACGTTGGTGGGATTCATAATCACGCCGCATTTACTATTAAATTGTGTATTTCCTGTCAGGCAGTCAGTCAGTCAGTTGTTTGGCTGGTTGGTTGGTCACCCCAGGCATCACCATACATGGTCATGCTTTGTGACGTCACATGACATCATCAGGGATGGAGATCAATATTAAGCCCATATAGTTTCCAGCAGCAGGTCTCATCACAGAGAGCCCCCTCTCTCTGATCTCCGCCCCCTCTCTCTGATCTCCGCCCCCTCTCTCTGATCTCCGCCCCCTCTCTCTGATCTCCACCCCCCCTCTCTGATCTCCGCCCCCCTCTCTCTGATCTCCGCCCCCTCTCTCTGATCTCCGCCCCCTCTCTCTGATCTCCGCCCCCTCTCTCTGATCTCCGCCCCCTCTCTCTGGTCTCCGCCCCCTCTCTCTGATCTCCGCCCCCTCTCTCTGATCTCCGCCCCCTCTCTCTGATCTCCGCCCCCTCTCTCTGATCTCCGCCCCCTCTCTCTGATCTCCGCCCCCTCTCTCTGATCTCCGCCCCCTCTCTCTGATCTCCGCCCCCTCTCTCTGATCTCCGCCCCCTAGCCGTGTTGTGGGGCAAACTGAACCAGAGCTGAACTGTGAATGACAATTCACACGCTTTGCGTTTGTAAAATTACTCATTTGCCGACTAAAGATTGAACGGAAAACTAATGTAAAATACGAGGCTTACGCTCAACATACGTACAGCTATTAGGAAGAGAGCTTTATCTCTGCAAAATCGGGGATATTATGACACACTCACACACAGAATGGAAAGATTATTTTGACAGCTACTGCCTCACTTTCAAGGCTACAACAACTGATGCAGCGCAGTAGCCTATACCTTATTGAAGGAACGAACTAATATACATGTAATTGTTTATTTTACATCTGCTGGTGGGTGCTCAAACTGTATGTAAAATGTATTTGATTGCCCATTTGCCTTTGATAACACATGGTAGGCACTAGGCTATGATTCAAGAACACTTATTAACCCATTCTGAACGGGAACCCCTTTTGGTGTTTTAACTAAGCATTATGTTATACTTTAGCTATTGAAAAATAGCAGATCTACAAGCTCATAGCGCGCCACCGAGTGGCGCGCTACGAGCTTGTAGGTCTGCTATTTTTGAAAAATCGTGAAAATGCGGCACAAATCTTTGAATATATATTCTTTCAGAGCGAACGTTTTTTTTATCTCGACGTCAGGCCTAAAATTAACAATAATATATAATAGGCCTACAGTACCTCTAGATCCAGTGCGTTTTTCTATTGATTGTTAATCTCCACATTAACTCTGTTCATTGAAAACAGCTGATCTGCAGCTCACCAGGGTATAGATTGGCTATTTTAATAAGCTACAGTTAATTGACAGTTGACCTACTTTTACGTCCTTTGCAGTGCAGTGACGATTTTCTGGGTGTTAATTTTAAACGAATGAATACATTAATCAAGTACACTTTAACAAGATACAATACAATGTAGATCGGGTGGTTTTTAACTGTTAAATCTGTTCGTTGAAAATAGCTGATCTGCAAGCTCACTACTAGGTTGTAGATGGATTACAATTATACTAATAGTGATATATGAATACTATATTTATATATAGTGAAATATATAAATAAAATCATGACATGACCAGCTAGACACCCAATTCAAATAGAAACCTCATTGATTATATAAATGTGTATGTGGCTTAATTAAATGACCAGTGCTTGGCTGTTATGCATCCATGGTTCTGCATTGCGCGTCAGTGCACATTTGCTTGAAACTTGATTGTTTGATCAAGACAAGTCCAGACAATAAAATCCTTCCTTCTAAAGTCCTTCTGTTATGGCACAAGTATGAACAGAGCAAATCTGCACCATTGAAGTATAGTGTAATAGCATAGAAAAGTCACTGTCTAGGCTACAAGCTCGTCATGTCACTCTAGCAAAGTGATTGATCTGTGTCTCGATCTCCTAGGGTCCTACTTGCCCCACAACAAGGGGAGAGAGAGAGAGAGAGAGATGCTGGAAGCGACAAATGTGTACGCCCCTTTTGGGATATTTTGCTGGGCCCTATATGGGAATGCCCATATATGGAGATCCCTGGTGCCATCAATATTGGCCAGCAACTCTACATCTGACCTCAAACCTCAAACCCTTAGATCTCCAGCTAACCTGTTCTGACATTCCATATGTTGATCCTTCCTCATCCGTCCTTTCTCTTCGATGTCTCCCTTTTGACTGATAACCTGTCCATTTAAACTCTAGACGGGCCTGCCCCAAAGTTATTAGTGCAGCCGGGCCCGGCAGCCGGTGAAAACTAGAGTTCTCAACAGGACTGAAAATGAAGGCCTGGGCCCTACCTGGGCCCTCATCAAACCCTGTACACTCAAGACACTGCCCCCCGCTGCCACCCTTAGATCTCCATATATGGAGCTGACCTGACATTCCATATGTTGATCTGACCACATCAAACCCTGTACACTCAAGACACGCTCCATATATGGCCAGTACAGAATTCATTCCATATGTTCCATAAAGTTTGAGAGCTAATTTGCATCACTCACTGTCAGTGGACAACAATGAGTCACAAGACACTGACTGTCAGGCAATCTTAGCCAATCATAATTATGTAAAAGCGCTATAGGGGAAAAATATCTCTCAAGAGTCGTGAAGGTGCACAAAAAATATCGTGGCAATCCAGACGATAGTTTTCAAGATGTTGTTTGGAACAAAACAACAAAGGCTTCTATTTGTCAAGTGGCAATGGTTGCCGTGGTAACAACATAGGTGTGAGAACCCCCCCCCCCAAATAAGCAGATATAAAAGGTTGCAATGTGCCACATCGCGTTGCGAGCTTGTAGATCTGCCATTTTCGGCAAGAAATGCAATTGTATGACAGAGTGTATAGTGTGAATCTGTCCTCAGTGTCTGAGTGTCCAGACTGACACATGTCCATGTGTTTTTAAGCTGTTCAGACGTGATGAATACCAATCTGATTCAAGGCCAAAAGAATCTGATTTGGGCCAAAGTGTTGGTCGGACAACGTGATGGACTGACTGTATGTCCTTTAGTGCACTAGCATGTTCTCTACAGTACTGTATGTACACAGGGACATCGTTTCCTATGGATAATGACATCACATCCTTTGTTTTTCCAGAATCCCAGGGGCCAATTCTTCTGGGAAGGGGGGGGGGGGGGGGGGGGTCTGAAAGCTAATGGACGCTGGGCAGCAGATATGGAGGGTAATTTATGATAGCATTAAGACTGAGAGAGGGAGAGAGAGAGAGAGAGAGAGAGAGAGAGAGAGAGAGAGAGAGAGAGAGAGAGAGAGAGAGGGGGGGAGAGGGAGGGGGGGAGAGGGAGCGGGAGAGGGAGGGAGAGAGAGAGAGAGAGAGAGAGAGAGAGAGAGAGAGAAGGCAGGGACATAATTGTATCGGATGTGCATTAGGCTGAGAGACTGAATGACTAACCTACTGACTGCCTGACTGACAGGGATGACATTTTGGGGGCAGGGGCTCAAGCAAAAAAAAAGAAAACCCTACCAACACGCACTATTCACACACTGCCTCCATCCAAAAGAAAAACATCCACACACACCCTACCAACACGCACTATTCACACACTGATGTAGCCACACTGCCTCCATCCATAATCACACAGTATATTCATACCTGACTGGTGTAGGTGTGTGTGTGTTTGTGCATGCGTGTGTGCGTGTGTGCGCGATGTGGACACAGACCAAGATAAAGTGCATCTCTGTTTGTGTTTTGTTACAGGGTTTTCAAGAAAGCGAGTCCCAATGGAAAGGTGAGTTACGCAACCCTTCACAACTGACACAACTCCATCTACACAGCAGCTCCATTTTTGAGTGGTGTAAACCACTCCTACAACTGGCTTTGTTAGTTTACGTGTCTGTCTGTACCAAAAAAAATCACACCCGTGTGAACTGAGTGGTGTAAGGTCTTATATAGCCTGATCAGCTGTGGTCTGACGTAATGTCTGACGTAATGAAATCACACCCGGTGAACTGGGTGACCGTAGCAACCATGCTCATTTTTTGAGCACAGACAGACAGACACGTAAACTAACAAAGCCAGTCGTAGGAGTGGTTTACACACTCAAAAAATGAGAATGGTTGCTATGGTCACCCAGTTCACACGCGTGTGATTTCATTACGTCAGACATTACGTCAGACCACAGCTGATCAGTCTATATAAGACCTTACACCACTCAGTTCACACGGGTGTGATTTTTACTTTATTTCTAGTTTTCAATCATTTCAATGAGTATTTGAATATAGCCGATCTACAAGCTCACAGCGCGTCGCAAGGTGCCGAGTTGTGAGCTTGTAGATCTGCCATTTTCACAGGATGTTTATATGTACATTATTTGTATGCATTTGAAAACTTGTGAAATGGGACTTTTGGACTAATTTTGGTAGGCCTACTTTAAGTATATTTTAACTTCATTTCAACTTGTACTTGTAACAGGCTATTTCTACAATATATAAGGTATCAATAATACTTTTTCCTAAGTAAATCCTGTGAGTACTTCTTCCATCACTGTAAGAGGCACATAACCCCATCTACGCAACGCAAAACTGATCAGAGTCCGATCAGATTACAGTGATTATGATCACCTGTTGAACCCTATATAGTGTCCCCATTCTGACCTGAACATTTGATGATAGTCGCCGAGCTCTATCGTCTATGTTTGATGAAGAGATACGGTGTAGAGGGTTATACTAACAGACCTGGTGTAGAATCCTGGGATACCCCGGTCAACTAGAGCGTTGCAGTCCCGCCCCCTTTCATGACGACGCCAGGCCCAGGAAATGAATCCCAATGCATTTTTCCCATAGACATTTCAAAAAGTATTTATTTAAAGACCTTTTAAGCGTCGTACGAAGCCAACTCGAATCGTGACAAATCATCAATCAAATGAATGAACAAATGAAAAACAACAAAAAAAAGTGTTGTAACCTGCCGTTTTTTTCTACTTTCTAATTCTTTGTTTGGCCCAAAACATTGTGTTTATTGTCATGATTTTTTTCACGACAAGAGTTGTCTTTGTCCGCGGCGTAAACGTCTTTAAATAAATACTTTCTGAAAAGTCTATGAGGAAAATGAACGGGGATTTCTTTTCCGGGTCTCTCGAGGGGGCGGGACTGCAGCGCTCTATAGGTACACAACCATGGGTTCCTAAGTGGTTACATGTAAAGGGACCCTAATGTTCAAAGGAGGAAAGTATTTTATACTAACAAAGTTACTTAAGTCATAACATATTAAAAACTTTGACTAACCGTGTTACACACTAACTGTGTGTGTGTGTGTGTGTGTGTGTGTGTGTGTGTGTGTGTGTGTGTGTGTGTGTGTGTGTGTGTGTGTGTGTGTGTGTGTGTGTGTGTGTGTGTAGCTGACTGTGTATCTAGGGAAGAGAGACTTTGTTGACCAAGTAAACTTAGTGGAGCCAGTTGGTAAGGACACTCATGCACTCACGCACGCACGCACACACACACACATGCATGCACACACATACACACACACACACACACACACACACACACACACACACACACACACACACACACACACACACACACACACACACACACACACACACACACACACACACACACACACACACACACACACACACACACTAATGTATGATGACATACCCTTGGTAACAAAAAATATCAGACCTACAAGCTCACAACATGTTGCAAGACGCAACGCAACATGAATTTGTAGAAGAGATTTGGTGTCGGCCTAGAGGGGAAAAAAGATGAGACCAAGTAGCCGACCACAAACTAACTGTTGTATAAATAATATATTTATATATGCACAAAAAAGATACCTTTAACTGATATGAGATATATTTCAATGTTTTTGTACAGTATGTAATCATTATTCTCTCTCCTCTCCTCTCCTCTCCTCTCCTCTCCTCTCCTCTCCTCTCCTCTCCTCTCCTCTCCTCTCCTCTCCTCTCCTCTCCACCAGATGGTGTAATTCTCATTGATCCAGAGTACTTGAAGGAGAGAAAAGGTTAATGTTATGTTTCTGTTCTTCTGCTGTTATAGATTATAGGAATCAGTTTTATAACTGCATAGATATAGTGGACCCAAGATCGTAGCTAACATACTACAGTCGTATTACAGTTGCTACGGAGTAATTACAGTTTTACACGATTGAAAACCTTCACTTCATGTATCTATAATCGCTTGATATGACACAGTTTGCACTACATCACACTCCCTTATCTGCATTTAGACTTTACACTCTGATTACACATAAATTACACATCACCTTTGTTGTCCAAACACTACACACACAATGTTCAGTTGTTGCACACACTTATCACGTAAAATCTCAAAGCAGTTTGAGCAGGTTTGAGCAGGCCGGTTTACAGTAATGTAAAAGATAGATAGATAAATAAATAAATAAAACTATTTGTGGCTGCATATTGGTGGGCTGTTTGACTATGAAAAAGTAGGCATACACTGAGTCATTTTACAAAAGGGGAAATGGCTCATTCTCCATAGTCATTGTCATTCGTGTGTGTTTCATTTCTATGATTGTGTTTTCAATGTTGCACTTCATTGTGCTGTAAATGCTTGGTAGTGTGCAGCAAATGCTTACAGTGGTGGAAAAAGTACTCAATTGTTTTACTTAAGTAAAATAACCAATACTGCAATTTAGAACTACTTCGTTACAAGTAAAAGTACGGATTTGAAAATGTACTTGAGCAAAAGTATCGGCATCAAAATGTACTTAAAGTACTAAAAGTAAAAGTACTCATATTGCAGAATGTCCCACTTCACAAGTTCAAAATGTGTACAAAGTCTATTGAAAATAGCAGTTTTCAAATAATTGTAGTGAAGTAAAAGTACAAATTTTGGCTCCGAGATGTAGTGGAGTAGAAGTAAAAGTACTGGAAATTGGAAATACTCAAGTAAAGTACAAATACCTCAAAATTGTACTTAAGTACAGTACTTAAGTAAAAGTATTGAGTTACATGATTCCACCACTGAATGCTTAGTTGTGTGTACTCAATGAATGGTATTGTGTGTTGTTTGAAAATATTGCTGTGTACCAAATGGAAACACAAGTTCCATTTTGGGAACAGTTAAGAGATTTGATGGGAAATCATGGAAAAGGAGTGTCAGGGTTTAGCATTTTGTTTAGCATTCAGTTTTGTGTGTGCAGTTTTGAGAATGCCGTTATTGTTGTGGAAAAACGTGTGTTAACAATCGTGAAAAAACTGTAATCTACAACTATGAATGCTATTATTATAGAACTAGGGTCAGTGGCGTGCACAGATAGACACTAGGGGGTGCTAGAGCACCCCCTGCCCTTTTGGCAATGTGCCCTTTTGAAAAAAAAAAACGAGAAAAAAAAAACATTTTTTTCTCTTTTTTTTTTGATTTTTCAAAAATAGCAGACCTACAAGCTCATAGCGCGCCACTCGGTGGCGCGCTATGAGCTTGTAGATCTGCTATTTTTCAATAGCTAAAGCATAACATAATGCTAACACCAAAAGGGGTTCCCGCCCAAAATGGATTAAGGCAACCGGCCGGTTCCACGCGCTGCACAAGGTGCCCTTTTTTAACTTGAGCACCTGCACCTCTAAATGTCTGTGCACGCCACTGACTAGGGTGAGTAACTCAGGTAAGGGTTCAGGTTCAAACCCAAAGTCTTTCACTCTGTGTTCAACTAGATTTCCTCATGGACTGTATAGTGGCATTTCCAGGAATTACATTTTGGACAGGCAAGATGTGTTAATTGTCGTCTCCCCGCGCACAATCGTAGCACTAAAGGTTATCAAAGAGATATACCTGCCAGACGAGTAGGATACAGAGATATACCTGCCAGACGAGTAGGATACAAAGGCTGAAAGGCTTGCATTTACATTCCAATGGGTGATTGAGGGTCGCGCTCTACCGCGACGGGCCAATCAGCTGTCCACTAATAGTTCTCAGGTCTTGTTTTTGTCCTCTTTTTTTCTCATCTTATGGATTTTGGCCAGGCAGAAAATGGATTTGGACAGGCGGACGCCTGCCCTCGCCTTATTGTAGATACGCCTCTGGTACTGTAGTGTAGAAAGTAGTAACATTCTTTAGTCAGACACTGGATGTGATCACTAGCTGAGTTGGCTGCCTCGTGCTCCTAATCGTTAGGATGAGTCTGAGTTGGCTGCCTCGTGCTCCTAATCGTTAGGATGAGTCTGAGTTGGCTGCCTTGTGCTCCTAATCGTTAGGATGAGTCACGTACAGTGGCGCCACAATTAGTACAACTGTTACTACAACTGCTAATACAAAAACTGGATAAACGTGTCTCTCATGTTGTGTTCTGTGTGTTATCTGCTGGTAGTGTTTGTGACGCTGACCTGTGCGTTTCGCTACGGCCGGGAGGACCTGGATGTCCTCGGCCTGACCTTCAGGAAGGACCTGTTTGTGGCCAACATCCAGGCCTTCCCTCCTCTGGTGGAGGACAAGAAGAACCTCACCCGCCTGCAGGAACGACTGGTCAAAAAGCTGGGGGAACATGCTTATCCCTTCGTCTTTGATGTGAGAACCATAATCACACTTGTGTCTATAGTCTCTGGACTCTGAACCGCATTCATTAATTAATTGTAAAGGAGAGAGTGGTCAGAAGAATGTTGTCTTTATTTAGCGGAGAGACAATGTAATAAGACAGCGTAGGAGAGAAAGAATGTGGAAGAGACCGACAATAGGACAGCTGGGAGACAGACGGTGTACTGTGTAGCGGAGAAGGTAGGACAGCTGGGAGACAGACGGTGTACTGTGTAGCGGAGAAGGTCAGTAGAACAGTTGAGATGCAGACAGTGTATAGAAGAGGCCGACAATAGGACAGCTGGTAGGTAGACAGTATAGGAGAGACAAACAGTAAAACACCTGATGTTGAGACAATGTAGCAGAGATATATCCATATCATGACCCATTTTGACCTGAGATCAGATTCTAAAAATGTCTTCTACATCATGACAGTTTTCTGAAAAAGCTATGTTTCTATGTCAGTTGTTCTTCGATTTAAAAAAAATAGCAGACCTACAAGCTTGTGAGCTTGTAGATCTGCTATTTTTCAATAGCTAAAGCATAACATAATGCTAACACCAAAAGAGGTTCCTGCCCAAAATGGGTTAAACCGGATATTGTCTGTGATTTTGGATATTGTACTATTGTGATATGGCATACGTGTTCTATAAAAATATAAATACCGGATCGGAAAAAAATCGGTACCAGCAGATACTCAAAATCAAATGATCGGAATCGGATCGGGAGCAAAAAAACATGACCGGGACATTCCTAATAATGGGTAATGCATAATGGATTGTGCAGTCTTCTCTTAACCCATTTTAACCTGAGCTCGATTCTACAAATGCCTTCTAAATCATGTCTTCTGAAAAACCTAAGTATGTCATTGGTGCTCAACCTTTTTCATGTCAAGGACCAGCAGAATTATCAGAATTTTGGCCGCCGACCCCCATCTGAAAATATGTTGTTCCAGGAACCCCCCAGAAGCAAAGAATTGAGTTAAAAACGTTCGCTCTGAAAGAATATATATTCTTCAAAGATTTGTGCCACATTTTCACTATTTAAAAAAAATTGCAGACCTACAAGCTCTATGAGCTTGTAGATCTGCTATTTTTCAATAGCTAAAGTATAACGTAATGCTTAAAACACCAAAAGGGGTTCCCGCCCGAAATGGGTTAAAGGCAATTGTATGTGGCTGGTTTCATTATTGTAACGCCCAAACAACACCGATGTATAATGTAACGGGTAGCGGAGGTGTTTTAGGTGATTTCGGCTGGGGTACAAGAATAAAAAAAATTACGGGGGATGCAATTCTGAATCTCCAAATTTCGGATTTCGTGTCTCTGACTGCAAGATAGAGGGCCCTGAGAGTGAGACAGCTGAGAGTCGACAGTGTGTAGGAGAGACAGACAATGTATTTTTGGCGGTCCAATAAACAGTGTTTTGCTTTTTATTCAGATTCCTCTCAACTTGCCGTGTTCAGTGACTCTCCAGCCAGGTCCAGACGACACTGGGAAGGTGAGGATTAGGTTTAAAAATACTCTATTCTATGCCTATAGTATGTATAAGTATTAGTAACGCCTGGGGATCGAAACCTGGGAACAGACACTATAAAGCCAAACATGTTAACCACTAGCGACTAGCCCCCTTGGCCAGGGGAGATATTAGGCCTTTTGATCTTCTGTGTATAGAGGGTATGCGGGTACCTGGCAGTTATGCAGGAACGCCCACTGGGTGGCAAAAAACGACTTTCTGGCCTTGACAGCCCAGACATCCAAACAGAAAAGTCCTGTCTGATTGCATTCAACAATGTTAAACTCACCAACATTGCAGCTGAACGAAAAGCTTGAACTATCCTTTTTCTATCTGCAAAGTTTTTGTTTCATGAAAATCCACCATAGAAACGTTATGAGCTACTTTCTGTCAAGAAATGCCCGGCATTTGATTATTTATTTATTTATTAAGTGTCAGAGTTTTGAAGTGCTTGTTTTCAATAACACAACATTTTGCTGCCTCCTGCATTATGTGACATTTAGAAACAGGTGGTACGGCAGGACGGTTGAGTGATTTCCAACGAGCGCTTCCAAACTCCAACACTCCATGCTGCTCAATGTTTTGCCACTCAGTCTAGATGAGGGGGGGCGTGTCCTGATGGGAAAACCATGCATGTGCATACTCTCTATTGCTTATGCATTGTGTACTGTACTGTACTGTACTGTAACGTGATTGTGTGCATTTGTTTCTGCATACATAGTTACATGACATCTGACCTCTTCACACTTCCCTGAACTGTCTCTGATCGTTCTCTGAAAAGTATTGTGTGGTATTATTGGTTGTGGCCTAATTTACCAGGTGTGAAATTAGACCATCTCCCACCTGGTGCCATTTCACTCATTTCTTCCTGACGATGCTTGGACTGTCTATCCATTTACTATCCTCTGATCTGTAGCAGGTTTACTGTATTGGCCGGTGTGTGTATACTGCCGTATACTGTCGGATTCATTGTTGATGTTTTTTGTAGTTTTTTTTTTGAGTGGTGCAACCACTCCCTTACGGAGTTATGTGTGTGGCTGAGTGGGTGCCTGCCTGGCTGGCTGGGTATGAGCACAGTAGAGGGTACAGTAGAGGGACCGGCACACAGTAACTCTGTCATTTATCAACCGTTTCGGACGCGGGGCGGCATGCCGGAACCGGCCCGGCCCCCTGGGCGCGTTCCTGGGGGTCTGGAGCTCCCCCCCACCCCACCCCACCCCACCCCCGGGGACCCCCACATGGTAACTCTGTCATTTCTCTACCGTTTCGGACGTGGGGCGGCTCGCCGGAACCGGGCCGGCACCCTGCGTGCGTTCCTGTGGGTCTGGAACTCCACCCCTCCCCCCCCCCCCCCCGGGAACCCCCACACGGAATTCTCTCACACTGTATCTGTATACTTTAACTGCTGTGCCGCCTCTGGCGATTACAGAACACGTGTACAGTTTGTACAGGTAAATGTTACCTTTATGAATTTAGTACTGGCTGGTTGCCATGCTGCCAAAGTGACTAGTTGAGCATCGCCATTACGCTGTGTTTCATTAACACTAACAGGTTCCCAGCTGAAGAAGATGAGGCGGTTAAAATGGGTGGTTGCAATTAAAAGAGCCATGATTTTAGAAGCGCTAAGTGGGTCGGAAGCACTCCACTCAGCATTGTGCCTCACCATGTCCTATTGAGCCTTATTGCTTTAGTAGGCATCAATACTTTGAAATGCCTTTAGAGGCTTCCTGGTGAAATGTGACTGACAAGAGGTCGTGGTGTCAGCCAGGCACAACGCCTGTCTGACAGTTGACTGAAGCATTGTTGAATGCAAATTATGAGGATCCTGAACTCCAGCAATCAAAACGTTTTGTAACATAACATGCTTTTTGTTCATTGTCCATGTTGGAAAAGCTATGCCTTTAGAAGGATTTTTGTCTTGAAGAGACTTTATACATCAGCTCACAGTCTTTATTACATAAGATCACAGACTTTATTACATCAGATCACAGCCAGACATGTGATGAATTGCCCTCTTGTCTCGGGTGGAGACAAGAGGAAGTTACCTCTAGGGCTTCGTACACACCTACACAACAAATGTTCGGTCCGTGTGTGATGTCTGATTGCTGTTTGATTGCTGCTCCAATTCATTTTCAATGGGAGTCACATGGTTTGACCAAACATTTTTGTTTGATGAGGGGGGAGCAATCAGCAATCAGCAATCAAACACAAATGTTTGATCAAACCATGTGACTCCCATTGGAAAAGCATTGTGGTGGCCCAAAAAAACAAAAAAACTACCAAACATTGCTTGATTGGTGTTTGGTACGTGTGAATGAGGCCTAGGCACCCATCTAGGAAGTTACCTCTAGGCACCCATCTAGGAAGTTACCTCTAGGCACCCATCTAGGAAGTTACCTCTAGGCACCCATCTAGGAAGTTACCTCTAGGCACCCATCTAGGAAGTTACCTCTAGGCACCCATCTAGGAAGTCACCTCTAGGCACCCATCTAGGAAGTTACCTCTAGGCACCCATCTAGGAAGTCACCTCTAGGCACCCATCTAGGAAGTTACCTCTAGGCACCCATCTAGGAAGTTACCTCTAGGCACCCATCTAGGAAGTTACCTCTAGGCACCCATCTAGGAAGTTACCTCTAGGCACCCATCTAGGAAGTTACCTCTAGGCACCCATCTAGGAAGTTACCTCTAGGCACCCATCTAGGAAGGTACCTCTAGGCACCCATCTAGGAAGGTACCTCTAGGCACCCATCTAGGAAGTAACCTCTAGGCACCCATCTAGGAAGTTACCTCTAGGCACCCATCTAGGAAGTTACCTCTAGGCACCCATCTAGGAAGTCACCTCTAGGCACCCATCTAGGAAGTTACCTCTAGGCACCCATCTAGGAAGTTACCTCTAGGCACCCATCTAGGAAGTTACCTCTAGGCACCCATCTAGGAAGTTACCTCTAGGCACCCATCTAGGAAGTTACCTCTAGGCACCCATCTAGGAAGTTACCTCTAGGCACCCATCTAGGAAGTTACCTCTAGGCACCCATCTAGGAAGTTACCTCTAGGCACCCATCTAGGAAGTTACCTCTAGGCACCCATCTAGGAAGTTACCTCTAGGCACCCATCTAAGAAGTTACCTCTAGGCACCCATCTAGTGGAGAAAACATAATGCCTCAACACTAGCAGACTCCGGTCATTACAGTACGTGACTGACATGCTCTGGAATCGTCCTGAGATCGTCAGGGTCACTGAAGTCGTTTTTGTGGGAACAAATTCGACAGGAATTCTTGATTATAAGAGTAAGCACGGCCTGGTTAGCAAAAGCAAAACCTCTAGCCTCTATCCATTCCATGCTGAAACAACAACAACAACACAGGTACGTGTTGACCAATCAGTGGGCATCACTGGTGCAATGAAATGCTGCTGTGCAGTGGCATAGAGGTAGATCTAAGATTAACTTGTAATACTTAAATCATAACCCAAACATTATACTCATGATACAGTTGTAAATATAAGCATTGTTAGCTTACAGCAAAAATATATAATAAATAGACTTACTTACTCCAGTGGGGGGAATTCAGTTTTCAGCTTTACCCAGCTGATTTCTGCCCCACAGAGGCATACACAGTGCTCCCTTGATCCCGCCTCTAGCTGCCGCTGATTGGCCAGGCAGTTTGGTGGCCGGAGCATCAAGTCTGCCTGAGAGTTCCCAGATGTGAGCAGGAGGAGGGAACCCAGTGTACTCTCTGCTGCCCCATCTGGCGGAGTCAGGTTAGCGCGGAGGGGGAGCAGCTATTAAAGGTTAAGTGTCTTGCTCAGGGACACTTTGACACATGGCTGTCCTGGCCTGGAATGGTACCGGCGGCGGTTACAATTACAACCACCGCCTTTGGCTCCACAGGCGTCAGGCGGGCTTCTATCTAAACTCATTCACTTGGAAAATGCACCTCCGGCCTTTGGCTCCACAGGCAGACACAACAATATCAACAGCAACAACATATGACAATAGAAATACAGTGAACATGTACTTTGTTATACTTAATAAAAAAAGAAAATAAGTATAGCTTATCTTAATTTTGCAAATAGACTTGAATTACATGACCTAAATGATATAAATGCTAATCTTTGACATACACGTTTACATAAAACGATGGCTTTCGCTGCCTTCATACAAAGTTGGAGCTCAGTTGTAAAAAGGAGGCCCTGGAGGAAATGAATGTCAAAATCAAAAGACTGTTTCTTTTCTTTACAGGTCAAGACACGGCATGTTTCCGCTGACTCTATAATTCACATGACCTCATGTGTTTCATGGGTTCATCTCATCAAAACTCAACCGATCTATATTTGTTGTGACTCTACAGGCCTGCGGCGTTGACTTTGAAGTGAAGGCTTTCTGTGCAGAAACAACAGAGGAAAAAATCCACAAAAGGTTGGTGATGAATCAATGAATTCTGATTGAAAGGGAACCAGGCTGTGGTTATAGTGATAAATCAATGAATTCTGATTGAATGTGAGGTGGGCTAGGCTTTGGTCTGTCTGTCTAAAGGCTCATTCATAGTCTGGATTTCCGGTGGTGAGGTGACCACCGAACTACAACATGACGTCACGAGCCGCGGTGAAGAGCAAACCACCGCCACCGCTCCAGCCCTTCTCTCTGTTTTTACTCACCACCGCTCAACGTTATTTCAGCTCCGGTGGTCACCTCACCACCGGAGCGGTGGTCACCTCACCACCAGAGCGGTGGTCACCTCACCCTGAAAATCCAGACTATGAATAGGCCTTAAGTATCCTTAAAGGCCAAACCACACCAAAGGGTCGGGACGATTTGTTTTTTAAGATAAACCACACCAATGCAACTCATTGAGTTGCAATGAGTTGCATTGGTGTGGTTTACCTTATAAACTGTATTGTCCCGACCCGACCATTTGGTGTGGTTTGGGCTTATATGGCTGGCAAGGAATATCACTTCAAACACATGTCATGTTTTAAGGTCAGTCAGACTACAGACTACTGGTCATGTTTTAAGGTCAGTCAGACTACAGACTACTGGTCATGTTTTAAGGTCAGTCAGACTACAGACTACTGCTTTGCTTCTGTAACACTGGTCATGTTTTAAGGTCAGTCAGACTACAGACTACTGGTCATGTTTTAAGGTCAGTCAGACTACAGACTACTGCTTTGATTCTGTAAAACCCACCTGGCTGTTCCGCTCCTCCAGTGGA
>NC_136792.1:4705591-4823091 GCF_951216825.1 Electrona antarctica | reverse complement strand
ATAACACTCTGATTTCAGTGATGTGTCAGTGGAGCTGCCTTTCACCCTGATGCAACCCAAACCTTCAGAGGACTCTCTCTACAGAGACGGTATGTTACTGACGGTTTGTATAGTCCATATTTCAGAGAAGTGCTACACACACCAAAGCCTTTGGAAAGCAATGTTCAAATGTGACCAGATTTGACTGAGAGCCTGCCATCGCGCAAACTCCAGCTTTTCACCAGAGGAGTTTTTCTTTTTTTAGTTAATAGCACAGGCAGACTCTTCACATACTAGAGCATGTCTGAAATAAGTGTCAGAGCTGAAATCGACATGTAAATGAAATAAATGCTTAAACATGTAGCTATAGGTGTAATGTTAGAGTCGAGACCACAGAAGTGAACCTTTCAAGCCTGTTTTCTCAACTCGCTGTTTTCTGCAAGACATTACTCTATAAGCCATATCTCCAAAACTGGTGGGTCAAACTGACAATTTTAAATGTATTTTTGGGGACGCAAACATATAAGACAGCTTGCTTCAGTTCTGGGCGTTTCTAGAGGTGTAGTTCCAGACTGTCTCTATGTAGCATTCAGAGAGGTGTAGTTCCAGACTGTCTCTATGTAGCATTCAGAGAGGTGTAGTTCCAGACTGTCTCTATGTAGCATTCAGAGAGGTGTAGTTCCAGACTGTCTCTATGTAGCATTCAGAGAGGTGTAGTTCCAGACTGTCTCTATGTAGCATTCAGAGAGGTGTAGTTCCAGACTGTCTCTATGTAGCATTCAGAGAGGTGTAGTTCCAGACTGTCTCTATGTAGCATTCAGAGAGGTGTAGTTCCAGACTGTCTCTATGTAGCATTCAGAGAGGTGTAGTTCCAGACTGTCTCTATGTAGCATTCAGAGAGGTGTAGTTCCAGACTGTCTCTATGTAGCATTCAGAGAGGTGTAGTTCCAGACTGTCTCTATGTAGCATTCAGAGAGGTGTAGTTCCAGACTGTCTCTATGTAGCATTCAGAGAGGTGTAGTTCCAGACTGTCTCTATGTAGCATTCAGAGAGGTGTAGTTCCAGACTGTCTCTATGTAGCATTCAGAGATTGAGGAATAGTTGTCTGGCTATACATCACGTGCTGCCTGCCTTTCTCAGGGTAGTGATTACCCCGAGGAAGGCAGCAGGCCTACCCAAACGTGGTATCCACCAGGTGGCACTGGATGATTATTATTGTTGTTGTTTTGTTGTTATTATTATTATTTTACCATTATGTAATATGATGTTTTATCTGCAGCTCCAGATGAAGATCCTATTGACGCAAACCTCATAGAGTTCGACACAAAGTAAGTAACCAACTCTATTTCAGTGCTGGGCCATAATATGACTGAGAGAATAGTACTGCCTGTAGCAGTACCATAATATGACTTCCAATCAATGTCAGGGGGATTTAAAAACGGAAGAAAATGGTGAAAACACTGTGTGTACGCCTCCGATGTACAACAAACTAAGTATAATACAGAGTTAAGTGGTTAATCAGTATAATCGATTTAGTCAATAAAAAGAAAAAAAGAAAACTGCTTCTCGAATAATCAATTAGCCAAGATTAAGTTGGTCATTGGTTTCGATATATTATCAATTAATTGCCCAGCCCTAGCTGGTTCTCTCTCTCTCTCTCTCTCTCTCTCTCTCTCTCTCTCTCTCTCTCTCTCTATCTATCTCTCTCTCTCTCTCTCTGTCTGGCTGCCGTTGGTCCTTGTCAATAATACATGTCAGACTTCCTGTTGTTTGTCTTCCTGTCAGTAACAGCAGTTTAATAATTCATCCACAGTGATGTGAGAAATCTGTTGTGCAGTCAGTGCTTTATAAATCTGTTGTGCAAGTCAGTGCTTTATAACTACATCAATAACGCAGCCAGCCAGCTCTCTCTCTCTCTCTCTCTCTCTCTCTCTCTCTCTCTCTCTCACTCTCTCTCTCTCACTCTCTCTCTCTCTCTCTCTCTCTCTCTCTCTCTCTCTCTCTCTCTCTCTCTCTCTCTCTCTCTCTCTCTCAATGTTTTATTATTAATTATTTATTTTTCATTCATGATTCATTTTCTATCACCCAATCTCTTTGTTGTTGTTGTTGTTTTAACCGATTGACCCTAGAACACTAAACATCCTTTTTGTCAAACCATATACATACACAATGTAAAATATTCCATACAAAATATTTCTCATCATATATTGAAGTGCAGCAATACATGGCAACTTGAGGTACTCTTCTTTAATATTTCATCATGACTTTTCACACAAAAAGTGAAAAATAGATTTAAAAAAATATTCTTAATACAAAACTGGGAGCTGGGAACAAAATGAAAAAAAAAAAAAAAAAAAAACATTGTGGCTCTAATTTTTCTCTATGACTCTATCACTAAACTCGGGTGAAATTCACCCAAGGTACTGAAAGACCCTAACCTGACTCCGCCAGATGGGGCGGAGTCAGGTTAGAAAGACCCACCCACCTCAGACAACATTATGAACATTACAAAAATATAATTGTCCAGGTGAAAATCACCCGTGTTTAGTGTTCTAGGCCTAGGGTTAAAGGTATATTCAGTGATTTCACTTCATTCAAATATCACTTCTTTTTTTGTTTTGTTGTGATAATCCACCCTACTATATAGAGTGTGCTGACCATATAAGGAGTTCCTCCCTGTCCCCAGTTAACCCCTGGGGTAAAAAAAACCTTGGCTGCTGTTGGCGTGCTGTTGGCCTGTCGCGTGTCCCCCCACTGTAGAGCGTGCATGTGCACATCTTGTTACCGGGGCGGACAAGGTTTTTTTCCAAATCAACCAAATCACTGAATGCTCCTTTAAGACCTGGAAAGCATCTGTGTGTCATTTTAGAATTTAACCAATTCATATTTTATATTTTGGCTATTCAAAACAAATGCAGATATACAAGCTCACGTCGTGCCACGCTACACGCTTGTAGATCTTTAAATCTTTGCTTCTGGGCGGTCTGTAACACAATATTTTGATATGTGCGTCAGCAGCAAATACATGTAATTTTGGGGCATCGTTGTTGCCCTATATCCAGTATTGACACTATGAACTTTAAAGCACAGCACAGCACTGACATTATGCTGCCCCCCCCCCCCCCCCCCTCTCTCTTCAGCGATGACGACATCGTTTTCGAGGACTTTGCACGGCAGAGGCTGATCGACGCCAAGGACGAGGAGGACGAGGAGGGGCCAGAGTCACCCATGCTCAACACCAGATAGACCTCAGACACACAACAACACAGACATACATACACATGTACAGAAGGACGGACGGACGGACGGACGGACGGAGAGCCTCTTGTGCTGCTGTTTTGTTTGAGGAATCTGGACTCCCAGGGATGCCAGTGTTCATGTTCTCATGGGGAGACGCTGTTTCGGCTTGTGTTTCCCGGCCTGAGCGGCGGCGGCAGCGAGTTTCAAAGTTGTTAAAGAGGCTAGTGGTCCCGCTGCTGGTAGAGCTTGGAGAGAGCATGCTTCAATTCACCCTTTTGTTTTACCTGCTTTCACGCACATGAACCCTAGCGTCTCCTATTCTGTTATAATAGCAGATCTACAAGCTCACACGGTGAGCTTATGCATTTAGTGATAGATTTAGGGGTAATGGGGGAGGAAGGAGAGGACCAAGTATATATAGACACGGTCCTGGTCAACAAAGTATATATTTGGTGGTTTTTAGGTGGTTAATCGTATCACGATCGGACTTGGCGGATTCTCAACAGGCAGGCCAACCAACCAATCAGGATTTGTTTCAAAGTGGGAGTCACATGACTCATTCCGTGAGTGAATCCCATTGGAGGAGAGAATGTGATGTAAAGACTGTATAGCAACAGAACATCTTGCTTAACTGTTTATATCAATGGGTGGGATTGTCTGCATGGATACACGGCAATCATTCATTCATATGTTTTGCGAGTACACTTCGTTTATTGGACATTCATTATTTTGTGGACTGGATGCTTTACAGAAACACCCCTAGCCGACAGTGAGTGTTAAAGCTAGGAAACTGTAGGTAAATTAATTAGCCTGCCGTGTAAGGGGCGACTCACACGTGCACAACAGATTGATGTATGCTTGTTGTATGAGATGTATAGCTGATGCAAGCTCGCAATGCATTTCCAATGGGAGTCACATGGTTTGACACAACATTTGTGTTGTATGAGGGGGAGGTGGGCAGTCGAAACACAGCCGAAAGCCATACAACACAACTGTTGTGTCAAACCATGTGACTCCCATTGGAAATGCATTGCGAGCTTGCATCAGCTATACATCTCATACAACAAGCATGCATCAATGTTGTATGCTAGATGTAAAGGTGTGAGTCGGGCCTAAGGTAGATACACAACCTTACCATGAATACCATGTTAGAGCGTTGTCTTGTCAGGACACTGTATAGATTGAAGACTACTTGTAGGGCATTAGAACATGATGTAATGAGCCAGTAGTTTTTAACCCCATGTTGGTCCTCTGTGTGTGCGAGTGTGAATCACGATTAACAATGTCTGATTTATCACCTTTTACAGCTGTCTGAAAAAAGAAATGAAAAACATACTGTATTTATTATAGCGATTATAGATATTATTGGTATACTGTTTTATCTGAAGGAAAGCTGTATATTCAATTTCATCTTTAATAAAAAGGATATTTGTGGAAACCAGTGTTAGGATCAGTGGCGTATCCAGGAATTACGTTTTGGGCAGGCAAGATCATGTGTTAATTGTCGTCTCCCCGCGAAGTACAGTTTATACGTGTGGTGTGGGGCTCAGAGTGCTCCCACTAAGGAAAGTAGGCTTTCTAATGACACGACCCGTCTTTGTTTTGGTGAGTAGCAAAAACGTTCTTTTCATTTACGCTAAAGAGGAGAGGCTGGTCTGCATTCATGGGAGCGGCGGAAGTTGAGAGTAACATAGCTCTAAATGCAACGCATTAGAGGCGAGCTATGGACCAGAGCTAAGTCAGCGCTATGAAAAGCCAACCCAGTCCCTATGCGTTGTCGGGCTGTACTAACTCCATTTGCGTCCCACTTTTCAAGTGCATTTTGTGGTTGAACTTGAACACTCAGAAACACTAAACAGGTTTTCAAAGAGATTGTTCCTGCCAGGCGAGTACAGGTGATGGATGGTCCACTCAGAACAGAACCCCTCACCTGTAGCACCCCATGAGACAGAACCCCTCACCTATAGCACCCCATGAGACAGAACCCCTCACCTATAGCACCCCATGAGACAAAACATGAGACAGAACCCCTCACCTATAGCACCCCATGAGACAGAACCCCTCACCTATAGCACCCCATGAGACAGAACCCCTCACCTATAGCACCCCATGAGACAGAACCCCTCACCTATAGCACCCCATGAGACAGAACCCCTCACCTGTAGCACCCCATGAGACAGAACCCCTCACCTAGCACCCCATGAGACACTCAGTCAGAACCCCTCACCTATAGCACCCCATGAGACAGAACCCCTCACCTAGCACCCCATGAGACACTCAGTCAGAACCCCTCACCTATAGCACCCCATGAGACAGAACCCCTCACCTATAGCACCCCATGAGACAGAACCCCTCACCTGTAGCACCCCATGAGACAGAACCCCTCACCTAGCACCCCATGAGACACTCAGTCAGAACCCCTCACCTATAGCACCCCATGAGACAGAACCCCTCACCTATAGCACCCCATGAGTCAGAACCCCTCACCTATAGCACCCCATGAGACAGAACCCCTCACCTGTAGCACCCCATGAGACAGAACCCCTCACCTATAGCACCCCATGAGACAGAACCCCTCACCTATAGCACCCCATGAGACAGACCCCCTCACCTATAGCACCCCATGAGACAGAACCCCTCACCTAGCACCCCATGAGACAGAACCCCTCACCTGTAGCACCCCATGAGACAGAACCCCTCACCTATAGCACCCCATGAGACAGAACCCCTCACCTGTAGCACCCCATGAGACAGAACCCCTCACCTGTAGCACCCCATGAGACAGAACCCCTCACCTATAGCACCCCATGAGACAGAACCCCTCACCTATATCACCCCATGAGACAGAACAGAACCCCTCACCTATAGCACCCCATGAGACAGAACCCCTCACCTATAGCACCCCATGAGACAGAACCCCTCACCTGTAGCACCCCATGAGACAGAACCCCTCACCTGTAGCACCCCATGAGACAGAACCCCTCACCTAGCACCCCATGAGACAGAACAGAACCCCTCACCTAGCACCCCATGAGACAGAACAGAACCCCTCACCTATAGCACCCCATGAGACAAAGGCATGCATTTGCATTCCTATGGGTGAGGCTTGCGCTGCGCGGAACGGGTGAGGAGCCAATTCACTGCCAACTAATAGTTCTGGATTGGTGTTTTTCCTCTCTTGTGTTTTTCAAATGGAGTTCAGGAGGCAGCTGCCTGCCTTGCCTCTATCCAGCCAGCTGCCTGGCGTGCCTCTATCCCAGCCAGCTTCCTGCCTTGCCTCTATCCCAGCCAAGCACGGTCAGGACCTGGACAAATCGTCTTGATTGGGGCCAGCTCAGGCCTCATTCACACGTACACAACAAATATTTGGTCCGTGTGTGATGCCTGATTGCTTTTTGATTGCTGCTCCAATTCATTTTCAATGGGAGTCACATGGTTTGACCAAACATTTGTGTTTGATGAGGGGGGAGCAATCAGCAATCACAAATGTTTGATCAAACCATGTGACTCCCATTGGAAAAGCATTGTAGTGGCCCAAAGAAACGACCAAACATTGCTTGATTGGTGTTTGGTACGTGTGAATGAGGCCTCAAGTCAAACCAAGACTAGTCATATCTGGCCCAGAATATCAACTGATTTCAACCAATATAAATTCTGAGAGAGTCCGAACGAGGCCAAATAAACGGGGTAACACTTTACTCTAAGGGACAAATTCATACACGTAATTAAGGCTTAATTAGGCCTTAATTAAGGCTTAATTAAGCCTTAGGTGATGCATTAGTTATCATGAACTATCATTAAATCATCATTAATTAAGTCATATCATAATTCATAACTAGTCAGATCTGGCCCAGAATATGCTATATTATTTCAACTGGTGAAGACGTCGTGGAAATGACGTAAAGATCATCCCCATATGGGCTGAGATCTGGCCTAGTCCTGAACGCCACCGGAGGGTATAGCTATGGCCTTTTTAAGCCCAAGGAGTGTTTTCCGTGCAAAACTAATGCTTGGAATGGATTCAGAATCATGAAAACCCCCTAGTTTGACCCCTAGTTTGGCCATAGACCCCCCTAGGGTGGTTGAATATAAACCAATGTGGGATATGTTAGTAGATACCTTTACAAACACATTGGTGAAGAAAATTCTTGGTAAGAAATGTATTCCCAGATTGTATTAATATCCCCCTAGTAGGAAACCACAATAAAATAATGCGTGTGATGTTTGCCTCAAAGGACACTGGAAAACTGCAGTGACCTACTATGGTTATTATGGATCCCACCACAGCTCCAGGAAAACCCCACCCCCGCTGCTCAGAAGTTTTTGAGGGGCGCTAGCCCCTCCTATGCCCAGCTTTGTGTTTGTCGGTACCACATTTTTGATGATTTGATTGGCCAGTTTTGTGTGTTTGTGTGTTCCACATAGTGATGATTTGATTGGCTGACCACGGAATGTGTGTACCATATTTGTGTTGATTCGATTGGCTGAGCACGGAATGTGATGTACTGTATAATGATGCATGATGATAAGAGTGCCCCTTACTTCACACAAAAGTGTGATTTTTATTATTATTAACATTTTGGAACAAATGGCCAATTTTACATCAGGTGCCCACTCCTCCTTAGAACTCACTCTCGGGAATATTTTGAGCTTGTAGGTCTGCTTGTTATTGAAAATACATACCGTAATATATACCGTTTCTCTTCAGTCGAAGGCATTGCTGAAGTCAAGCGTAAATTAGGAATTTGCCATGAGAATGTAATTATTCTTCTATGGAAGGCGTGTGTCTTTGCAGTTCACAGGTGGGACCATGGGATAAATCAGCTGGACGCAAGGCCAGAGCAGCAGGGGGGATGGTTTTCCTGCGGGGGTTATGAGCACCGGGGGGGGGTGGGGTATGCCTGGAGCTGCGGTGGGATCCATAATAACACTTCAGTGACCTACTATGGTTCATATTAGCCTCGGTCCCAGGCTTACTTATCTGCGAATAGAAAAGCCTGGTCACAACGTAAGGCAGAGAAGCTATCGGCAGATGTATCCTCCGGAACATCCGTCAGCTGTATTTCCCCCGGATACGATATTTTCCCGACCAATCACAACACTTGTTTCATTCGCGGAGAATGTAAACTGATTTGTAAAGCATCAACATAATTTCCTTTGGCGATACTTCCGCTAAAATCCCGCAACTTCCGATGATAGTCTTTTCAGCGTAGGTCTTGCAGGGTGGGTTCATACATAAAAACATGGATGAGGCCTACCAGAAGGGTGCATGCTTTTGGATAGACATACCATCATTGGTCCGATATCTCAAACCCTCACCCTAACCCTAACCTCCCACGGGGCAGCACACCTAAACCTAACCTTAACCCTCTCCCAACCCTTAACGCACCCCTCACCAACCTTAATCCAGTCGGACCAATGCTATGTCTAACCAAAATATGCCTCCCCCACCGGAAGCATCTACCATGTTCCTCAGTGACAGTAACTAAACCGGGCATCAGCCTACTCGGGAACGCTCAAACCTTTATCCTTTTGAAAGAAGGACAGTGAAAGAATACCCTCAACATACACATACAACCTGTTGTCACAGTTCCTGTTTTCTGTCTGTATGTGTCCCTTTGTCCCTGTGTCCCTTTTCATGCCCATATACAGAGATGTCTGTATGTGCCCATCTGTGTCCCTTTTGTGCCCATTATGGAGTTCCTTGTCAGGCATGCTCAACTATGAGTAATATCAATGAAATCATGGTACATGGTGTTGCACTGGTTGTCTACTTTCTTGGGGTGTGAGACTTCTGGTGCGAGGTGAAGAGTAGCCTAGTGTGAAACATTATTCTAGTTACTTAAGTGAGCAACTTTAGTTTTTGGGCAGCAGTCACACTTATTTGCTGCCATGTACAAACCGTGATTACAGGAAGGGGTGTGTCAGGGTAGATTTGCTTGGATGGACACCACTGAAAATAATTGAGAAAAACAGGCAATTCTTGCCAATTGTTTGCCTCTAAATGACAAAGTAGCAAAAAAAGGAAAGAAAAAAAATCATAGTAAAGGAGAAAAAAAACATAAAAAAACACAAAGGTCTCCACCCCTGCAGTCATTTCTCTGCCACTCCCAGTTCTTCTTATTTACAAATATCTGTTTCCTGAAGTCTCCTCTGCCGTAACTGTCAATTCCTTTGCCCAAAGATTCTGTTTGTTTCTACATTCCTTATAGGTATCAACTGGGTGTAGAAGTTTCTATTCGTAGAGATCTTCTCTGCAGTCTGCCCTGGTGCAGGTAGTAGAGCGCTCTATTCGGTCTGCCCTGGTGCAGGTAGTAGAGTGCTCTATTCTCCTGTATGATGCCCTGGTGCAGGTAGTAGAGTGCTCTATTCTCCTGTATGATGCCCTGGTGCAGGTAGTAGAGTGCTCTATTCTCCTGTATGATGCCCTGGTGCAGGTAGTAGAGTGCTCTATTCTCCTGTATGATGCCCTGGTGCAGGTAGTAGAGTGCTCTATTCTCCTGTATGATGCTGCCCTGGTGCAGGTAGTAGAGTGCTCTATTCTCCTGTATGATGCTGCCCTGGTGCAGGTAGTAGAGTGCTCTATTCTCCTGTATGATGCTGCCCTGGTGCAGGTAGTAGAGTGCTCTATTCTCCTGTATGATGCTGCCCTGGTGCAGGTAGTAGAGTGCTCTATTCTCCTGTATGATGCTGCCCTGGTGCAGGTAGTAGAGTGCTCTATTCTCCTGTATGATGCTGCCCTGGTGCAGGTAGTAGAGTGCTCTATTCTCCTGTATGATGCTGCTTAGTTCCTGGTGCAGGTAGTAGAGCGCTCTATTCTCCTGTATGATGCTGCTTAGTTCCTGGTGCAGGTAGTAGAGTGCTCTATTCTCCTGTATGATGCTGCTTAGTTCTGGTGCAGGTAGTAGAGCGCTCTATTCTCCTGTATGATGCTGCCCTGATGCAGGTAGTAGAGTGCTCTATTCTCCTGTATGATGCTGCTTAGTTCTTAGGTAGTAGAGTGCTCTATTCTCCTGTATGATGCTGCAGTCTGCCCTGGTGCAGGTAGTAGAGTGCTCTATTCTCCTGTATGATGCTGCAGTCTGCCCTGGTGCAGGTAGTAGAGTGCTCTATTCTCCTGTATGACGCTGCTTAGTTCTTAGTGCTCTATTCTCCTGTATGATGCTGCTTAGTTCTGGTGCAGGTAGTAGAGTGCTCTATTCTCCTGTATGATCTTCTCTGCAGTCTGCCCTGGTGCAGGTTCGTTGGTAGTAGAGTGCTCTATTCTCCTGTATGATGCCCTGGTGCAGGTAGTAGAGTGCTCTATTCTCCTGTATGATGCTGCTTAGTTCCTGGTGCAGGTAGTAGAGTGCTCTATTCTCCTGGTGCAGGTAGTAGAGTGCTCTATTCTCCTGTATGATGCTGCTTAGTTCCAGGTAGTAGAGTGCTCTATTCTCCTGTATGATGCTGCTTAGTTCCAGGTAGTAGAGTGCTCTATTCTCCTGTATGATGACCTGGTGCAGGTAGTAGAGTGCTCTATTCTCCTGTATGACGCTGCTTAGTTCTTCTATTCTCCTGTACGATGCTGCTTAGTTCTTCTATTCTCCTGTATGGTGCTTAGTTCTTGGTGTGTATCATTGAGCACATTCATGTGCTCTTCTTTTCTTCCCAACTGAATGAAGGGAGGGTTTCTAAGGAAGGCGATGACATGTTGTCCCTTCTTCTGTTCCATTGCCTGGACACTCTTCTCTCTTCTCTCTCTGCTCCGTGTTCTTTTCTGTTGCTGGTGGTAGAATCATCGATGCGAGTTCCCACCTGATGTCGTGTGGGAGTTCCGACTGCTGTAGGCCGTGCTGAATAACTGCGAGCTTGCATATCGTCTTTAGACTGGGACTTAAGTCTAAGATGTACAGGTCATCGGGTGTGTACCCTCCGAAGAGGATGATACGTTCTCCAACCATGCAACAGCACATTCTAGAATTCATTGTATTTGGGCCCGTCCCCTTGGGCTTAACCTTCGTCCAGGAGAAGCTTTCTGGATTGAACTTCCACACATCATTGAAGGAGCGGTCCTGCAGAGGATAGTTTTTCTCACCGCCAAATATGTACAGCTCTCCGTTGTAGGCAAATACAGAATGACCCCTGCACGCTTCCGGAAGAAACTGTGCAGAAGGCGTGCTCAGCCAACAGTTGCTCTCGGTGTCAAACACTCTGATGTTGTTGTAGTTGACCTCGTCCTCGTCCCCTCGCCCCCCATATACAAACATCTTTGTCCCGATGATGGTGGCAGAATGGCAGTCTGAAACCAGCGTGGCCATGCCATTGGTATCGATGAAAGACCAGACCATCGAGCCGGTGTCGAGCTTGTAGATGTCATTAGTACGTCCGGTCAGCAGGTTGAATCCTCCAAAGATGTACATGACCTTCCCCAGGGAACAGGCCGAGTGGCCGCACCTCGCCTCCGGGACAGTCTTGGGAACGATCCGGGGATTGAACCATCGGTGGGTCTCCACATCAAATGCATAAAGCACGTTGCACTTATTCCCACTGATAGTAATAACCCCATTGCCGGTTTCCTCCGTCTCGATGTTAACTATTCCCCCCCAGATGTAGATGATGTCTTCTATCAGCACAGCTGTGTGGCACACGCGCGTGGAGGGAACCTCCAGGGGAACCTCTCCTCCTGCAGTTATCACTCGGGGCAACTTTGTCCAGCGCAAAGACAACGAGTTGAAGACGTGCACATCAATCTGGCCCATGTTGTACATGTAGGTCTCCCCGATAGAGTACCCTCCAAAGGAGTACACCTTATGCCCCACTGCCACAGCAGCATGGAGCGTCTTATTTGGTCCTCCTTTCAGATATATCGCCCAGCGCAACATTTCACACACCAGCGGATCGAAACGGATTGACGTCTTCCTCCTGTGTAAAATGGGGTTCTGTCGCTCCCCCTACTGCTACTTATGTCGTTACGTAGACACAAATGTCATTCGAACCTCGGCCAGTCCACGGGGATGATGGTTTGGATTGGCCAATCAGGGAAGCCGCTGCCTGTTGTTCTCCCTAATATGGCAAATCACCATGAAAAGCCCATCCCAGGCAGGCTCTGGAGGTCCCTCGTACCATGCAGTACCTCGTACCAGGCTCTGGAGGTCCCTCGTACCATGCAGTACCTCGTACCAGGCTCTGGAGGTCCCTCGTACCATGCAGCAGTTTCATCAGATGTTCACTGTGTCTTGACTTACTGGACTTAAGCCATTTGCTAGGGTGCATAGTCCGTTGACAAAATTGACCTCCATTTCACTCGGCTTTTGGCCGTTCTTTCGAGACCTCTCCAGTTGAGCCCATGTTCACTGTGTAGTTGTGTTTTATAAATTATATCTTCTGTTTCATTTAGCTGAGTTTAGCTACTCAGCTGTTTAGGGGTTCAACTTTAACCCCTAAACACCTTTAACCGTTAAAGGGACATTTCACCGCTGGAAGGAACTGCAGTCACTCAATGTTAAGAACTTAAGAGCATAACATGAAACCCAAATGGACTAGTAAGGGTCCATTTGATTTCATTTTACATTCAAGAGTTTAACTCTATATTAAAGAGTCCATTTGGTTACCGACTCTCCATCATTTAGCTGGGGACCACCTGGAACCCCCTCAAGGACCACTTTGGAGATATGGTAGAGGAGATATTGGAGATTTGGAGATATGGTAGAGGGCCATGCCAAACGGTGAGGATGCGAAGCCCACAACCATTGGCCAAAGGGTGGCGCTATATTGAAAATGCAAACTTTGACCACGCATAGCTCATGAACCGTTTGACCGTCATCAATGAAACCTCGACACACATATGCGTCTCGTGCTCTTACTTTTGACCACTGACCTCTAGATCACCCGCCATTTTGAATTATATGAAAATCAATTCAAATGCATCTCCTCCCAGGCAACAGACCATCTGTGCCCTCTCCTCTCCCTTTGAAATGTAGAGTGCATGGGAAAAGACAAAAGACAAGATATTTTTCAGAGCAGATGCTCTGGCATTGGCCGGGTTTCTCAAAGAACACATGCGTAAGAGTTGTAGTGCAGCACATGCGCAGATGCCCTCTAGGCCGCACACAGAAGCCTGTCTGCTGCCTAATTGGCTGCATGGCAGCGAATCAGACACCATGTCCTTTTTTGGGAAACATAGAATACCTATAGAGCACAGCCTTACGTGTCATAAGGCCTCCTGCATGAATGAATTTAGAAGCTACCCCGTTTTTCCTAAAGCCTTTTTAAATATAAAAATGTCATAATTAAATTAATATTTTTATCTCAGCATCATCTAGAGAATTTCAGCCATCTTGCCATATGTTTTATATTTTTTTTAGAATTATTTGATTACCCGTGACAGCACATTTAGGAAAATGCGGCTATTATAACTATTATAACTATAATTATAAAATGCGGCTATTATACACTGCGCCATGGCACAGTGTATTAATGGAGTAGGCTAATTATTTTTTTGGAAAGGCGCACCACCAAGCATGAACCAAAATTTGTTTAATTGAAACCATCATCACCATGCACTGTCCCTCTCCCCTCTCTCTCTCGGAGTCGGGTTAGTGGGTTAGCGGGTCGGCCTGAAGCTCGGACCGACCCTAAAAAATACCATAATGTTAGGCCCGATTAAGCCCGGAAAAAAAAGAACGCCACTTTAATGGCCAGCGCAGCGGCGCGCGCCGTGGTTCAACCGGTATGTAGTCTCTCCCAACGTCAGGCTACATACTGCAATGTAGAACTACTCCGTTACAAGAAAAAGGAATTCAAAAATGTACTTGAGTAAAAGCACAAAGGTTTTCGCATCAAAATGTATATACTTAAAGTACTGAAAGTAGAAAATACTCACTATGCAGAATGTCCCACTTCAAGTTTTCCAATGTATACAAAGCTTTTGAAATTAAATAGCAGATCTACAAGCTCACAATGCATCACATTGTGAGCTTGTAGATCGGCTATTTTCAAATGGCCGAAATGTATATCGGGCTGAAGTGTTTTGTAATAATAATAATAAAAGTAACTATAGTAACCAAAATGTATCAAATAAATGTAGTGGAGTATTGGACAAGTATTGGAAAATGGAAATACTCAAGTAAAGTGCAAATACCTTCAAATTGTACTTCAGTACAGTAAGTAAATGTACTTTCCTCCACTGGGTGGATCCATGAAGGACTGCCCCTCGAGTATGTAAGGAGAATCTGAGACTGGTGCAACTCCACAGACCTAAAGCCTCAGGGTTGATTTATAGCACATCTAGACTTCACAGAATAACTTCTCTTCTGTCTCCAGTCTGGTTACTCCTGCACCTCCACAAGGGAAATTATATTTTTCAACTTTATTCAACTTTTCCTTTTTTTTCTTTTTTTTCAACACACAATTATGGCTAACTTAGAACAAGACTATAGCAAAATGAATGCGGATGAATTAAAAGCCATCAAAGACACCTTGGAGAATCAGGACTTGACCTCAGCAGTGGGAAAGATTCAGGATTATTTAACAAAGATAGACAAAGTGCCGCTGAACATCGCTGTCACAGGGGAGTCAGGCTCTGGAAAGTCATCATTCATCAATGCCATACGACATTTGAGGGATGATGACCCCGGCTCTGCCCAGACTGATGTTGTGGAGTGCACCATGGAGCCAAAAGCATATCCCCACCCTGACTACCCAAATGTCACATTGTGGGATCTCCCTGGCATTGGTACACCTACATTCAAAGCAGACAAATACCTTGCTGATGTTGAATTTGAACGATATGACTTTTTCATCATTGTCGCATCGCACCACTTCAGAGAATGTAATGTTGAGCTCTACTTTTTACGTAATAAGATTGACAGCGACATTAGGGCTGAGAAAAGGAAACGTGAATTCAATGAGAGAAGTGTACTGGAAGCCATCTGACAAGACTGCATCAAAGGTTTGGCTGTTTTACTCGTTTTACTCAAATTCTCTTAGATTACACTAGCACAAGTATGCTATTATTTAAAATCGGCAGCTGCAGCTGCACCAGATATAAGGGGCGAGCTCCTAAAGTGGTTTTTGGTTTGGTATAGGCGTACCACTCTAGTCTGCTGTTCTGTGTTTCAGTTAAGAATTAAGATCAACAATCCACCCCACAAAATGTTCACACACTGCCCTCTGGTGGAGCGCTGATGAAACGGCAACATCTTTTGATGCCCCACACACACGCACACAGTCACACACACACACACACACACACACACACACACACACACACACACACACACACACCTTGATTCCATTGCGGCCCACTCAAATGTTAACACCCAAAACAAAACAAAACAGAACTGTGCAAACAAAAACAGTTTTCAAAACACAATTTTATAAATACAATAATGAAAGGGGTCGGCAAGTCTGATTAGAATGTGAATAAGTGTGTTTACTTTGTTTACTGTCTAAAAAATATATTTCTATTTTTTGTCTAATGTTTCATTTATTTTAGGGCTTGGACAAACCAATGCAGCCGATGTCTTCCTGATCTCCTGCCATGACCTTGGTCTCTACGACTTCAACCGGCTTCTTCACGCCATAGAAAAGGATCTCCCTAACGAGAAGAGACATGCGTTTCTCCTCGCTGTGCCCACCATCACCATGAAGATCCTCCAGAAGAAGAAGGAAGCCCTGCACACACGCATCTGGATGGTATCATTGCTGTCTGGTGCTGTGGCTGCAGTGCCAGTCCCAGGCCTCTCATTCTCTGTGGATGTGGCCATTTTGCTGTCAGAGATTAAGAGGTATTATATAGCTTTCCACCTTGATAATAAGAGCCTGCAGAAACTTGCAGAGAGATCAGGTGTACCAGTGGAGGAGTTGAAGGCTGAAATGAAATATGCACCACATATTCAGTTTAATGCCGCAGGGGTTGTACATCTTCTTAGTCTCTTTTCACGACTTGCAGTTTTGGAAGGTTCTGCTGAGTTTCTATTCAGCCTGATCCCTGTCGTGGGTTCCGCTATAGCAGCTGGAATGTCCTTTAGCACCACATACTATATGTTGAATAAATGTCTGAAGGAGCTGGCAACTGATGCCAACAATGTTCTGATGAAGGCACTGGCTACTGCAGTGTGAAAATGATGGCTGTCAGTGGGGAATACAAACTTAGCTAGCATGACAATCTGAATTCTTGTAAATGCTGAAATAAACCTTGTTGTTCATGATTGTAACAACCTGAACAACAGGAAACGCTTGGTGATTAGCACATTCATTGTTAGTTTATTATGTCAGTTAGTAGGTGCTTTAATGACCTTAAAATACATATTCTGTTTTCAATATATAAGTGCTTGGTAAGAGTATGTCACCACATTATCACTTTAATACCTTTAGTTAATCAGGTGGTCACATTGAGATGAAAACAATATATCTTTCAAGAGAGACCCGAGCAGTAAAATAAAAAGCTTTCTTCAAAATGCAATACATAAACCCATGATAATACTTGCAACTGGGGCACAGCGATCATATACCATTACAATTTACAATTTACAATTTAGGCATTTAGCAGACGCTCTTAATCCAGAGCGACTTACATTAAGCAAGAACAAAAAGCATGGGAATACATCACATATATATACGATTCTTACTGAATTCAAAAGTACTTTTACATTGCGTTTAATTTGCTGATTCTATTTTATAGAACAACCATGTTGTTTTCGTGCTCATACCCAGCCACCCAGCTACCCAGCCACCCACCCACACACATAATGGTTGCACCACTCAAAAAGGGAAAAACACCGCTCATCTGCCAGTAAACTTAGGTGAGGTGCTGGAGTCACAATGAAGTATATAAGGAAAAATAAAGGGAGGCTCTGCACACTCAAATCTGTGCAAAATCGTATTTATTTATTTGTTTGTTTATAAGATAGCAAGATTTCGGTCGTTAGACCTTCTTCAGGCATACATCAACCAGTGAATAGGACAGAATATATATATAGGTTCATCACTTGATTAGTAAATGTGTCAACACCTGTGTCAAACATTTCAGTGAGAGACATTTCTATTCTACCATAGAGTACTACCAGTAAGACGCCTTAAGTTAAAGGCGAGAAGCGACCGCAGGGCTGAGACACTACCGGAATAATGTCACTTCATTATGTCAGCACTACAGCGGAGCGGACAGACGGCGAAATCTCTACCGAAGTCCTGATGTCACTCGCTCATCCCCTGGTCCTCCAAGGCCAAAGTTTCATTTTAAATGGTCTCATATAAGCATTGTGGTCCAAAAATAAATAAACTCTCTCAGCGATATTCAATGTCCCGTTTGGACAAGATGCTTGGCTGTACATTGTGCTGTTTGCATTTGTGTGTTGTCTAATAAAATATTCAATCAATCAATCAAAGACCACATTGGTCAATGTTTGTGGTCTAGTATAGTCTCCAGAATCGGGATTGGAATTAAACCTTCAGTATGTAGGTTTTATTTCAATATTTCATATTATTATGGTAGGGCTCTAGCAGCTGGAGGTGGAGGTAACCACCTGCTGATTCTATTTTATTTCATTAATTGCTTCTTAAATCTTGTAGAGCACATTTAATTGCATTGTGCATGCCTTGCTTTTAATTGCACATACCTTGTCTCGCCTTGAAGGAATACAGAATATCACTTTTTCTGGAGAGGCTTAACCCATTTTGGGCGGGAACCCCTTTTGGTGTTAGCATTATGTTATGCTTTAGCTATTGAAAAATAGCAGATCTACAAGCTCATAGCGTGCCACCGAGTGGCGCGCCACGAGCTTGTAGATCTGCTATTTTTGAAAAATCGAAGAACGACTGACATAGAAACAGCTTTTTCAGAAAACTGTCAGGATGTAGAAGACATTTTTAGAATCTGATCTCAGTTCAAAATGGGAGACCTTTACCAAGAGGTCAACAAGATACAATGTTTAGACAAGATGTGATACTCAGGATATTGTTATTGTGCATAATGTTGTTTTAAATCTCTGGCAAGGCAAATTCCTGGCATATGTACTATATACAGTAGATTAATCAGCAGACTGAAATTATTTCAGAGGGAAGAATCGGGTACTGCCATCTGGGAAATTGACTGATGGGTTAATGCTGGTGATGAGCCAATGATACTCCTTGCAATTCTCATCCAGAACAGACTGATAAGAGTCTTTTTGTCCTTTTTTGAATAGTTCAACTAGCCGATCTAAATCGACAGGTTGTGAGCTTGTAGACTGGCCGTGTTTAACTATTCAAAAATGTTTTTCAAAATAGTAAAAAAGGAAAATAAGTTTAGGGATAAGGGGTTTAGACATGGACGAATATAGAGCCCAAATTATTCTATCTACTTGCTTAAATTCTGTTGACTATTATCTTGATGTGACTCAATGATGTGATGATTAGACTGTATATTACTGCACTAATCAATAGGTCTGTGATGATTAGACTGTATATTACTGCACTAATCAATAGGTCTGTGATGATTAGACTGTATATTACTGCACTAATCAATAGGTCTGTGATGATTAGACTGTATATTACTGCACTAATCAATAGGTCTGTGAACAGAACAATATGGAGGAAATCTATTTGATGTAACATTTGTTCCAACTTCCTAGTATCTGGGTGTTATTGTAATGATGCCAGCAGCATGTACATGTATGTTTTTCTGTTTAAAATCAATACAAATAAAACTCCATAAATGTGAGTTCTCATTTATCACAGTAAAAGCCATGTCGTCAGAATGAAGGCCTTCAGTTGTTCAGGTCAGAAACATGTTGTCAGTTATTGCCCTGTAGGCAGTGTAGGCCAAAAGGCATCATGTCTCAAATGTGCTATAGCCTATTTGTAAAACATTTTAACAACTGAAATCACTTGTGATTAAAGACGTTGTGAAGCATCTTGTTGAGTTCAACCCAAGAGGAGAATTAGCAAGAGAGGCCAACTTTGCTTTACTTCCCGTATCTGCGTGAGGTGGGCGGTAACATTATTAGGAGACGGGAAGAATGTTGGAGTCTATTCATTTCCAATGGGAGAATGAACGTGAACACAGCTTCTGAACCATTCCTTAAGCGGTTAAATGAAGTCCAGTTTATGTGTATACAGTATTTTAAATGTATTATTGCTTGTTCATTGTATAATTAGTAGAACTTGAATTAAATCAAAGATTTCTTTCTTTCTTTTTCTTTCTTACAAGAAATGGAAAATCACACCCGTGTGAAGTGAGTGGTGCAACTCTGTGTGGGGGTTTTGGGGGGGGGGGGGGAGTTCCAAACCCACAGGAACGCACCCAGGGTGCCGGCCCGGTTCCGGCGTGCCGCCCCGCGTCCAAAATGGTTGAGAAATGACAGAGTTACCGTGCGGCAGTCCCTCTACTGTACCCTCTACTGTACTGTACTGTACTGTACTGTCACTGTACTATACTGGTACACCCGAAAGCATCATATATACAGTTAGATAGATACTTTATTCGTCCTTTCGGAAATTTGTTTTGTGCACAGCAGTCATCAGGATATACACAAAACATATGCAAACAAACAGTACATAGACAATAAAGAAACAATGCCAACAGAAGGCCATCAGTCATAGTTCCAAGAGGCATCACATCACACTTTATGCACGGAACTGAGATGGGGCCTGCTTGTTCATAAGTCCTATACTTATGGGAACAAACGATCTTGATCATATGTGCGTGTGTGTTTTTGTGTGCGTTAGGTTGCGCACAGGTGGTGAAAAACAACCATGTTGTTTTCGTGCTCATACCCAGCCACCCAGCTACCCAGCCACCCAGCTACCCAGCCACCCACCAACACACATAGCTCCGTAAGGGAGTGGTTGCACCACTCAAAAAGGGAAAAACACCGCTCATCTGCCAGTAAACTTAGGTGAGGTGCTGGAGTCACAATGAAGTATATATGGAAAAATAAAGGGAGGCTCTGCACACTCAAAGCTGTGCAAAATCGTATTTATTTATTTGTTTGTTTATAAGATAGCAAGATTTCGGTCGTTAGACCTTCTTCAGGCATACATCAACCAGTGAATAGGACAGAATATATATATAGGTTCATCACTTGATTAGTAAATGTGTCAACACCTGTGTCAAACATTTCAGTGAGAGACATTTCTATTCTACCATAGAGCAGGGGTTCTCAACGTTTTTGTCCGGGGACCCCCGGAAATGCTTTGGCAACGTCTCGGGACCCCCGCCCCGCCCCCTCCCGACCCCCAATATAAATTGACTGCTACAATAACCTTAAACCATTTTGGGGGGCGGGAACCCCTTTTGGTGTTTTAAGCATTGTTATAATTTAGCTATTTAAAAATAGCAGATCTACACGCTCATAGCGCGCCACCGAGTGGCGCGCTACGAGCTTGTAGGTCTGCTATTTTTTTTTTTTTTATAATTTGGGGACCCCCTAAAATAATTTGGCAACCCCCCGAGGGGTCGCGACCCACGGGTTGAGAACCCCTGCCATAGAGTACTACCAGTAAGACGCATTAAGTTACACTACCGGAATGTCACTTCATTATGTCAGCACTACAGCGGAGCAGACAGACGGCGAAATCTCTACCGAAGTCCTGATGTCACTCGCTCATCCCCTGGTCCTCCAAGGCCAAAGTTTCATTTTAAATGGTCTCATATAAGCATTGTGGTCCAAAAATAAATAAACTCTCTCAGCGATATTACATGTCCCGTTTGGACAAGATGCTTGGCTGTACATTGTGCTGTTTGCATTTGTGTGTTGTCTAATAAAATACTCAATCAATCAATCAAAGACCACATTGGTCAATGTTTGTGGTCTAGTATAGTCTCCAGTCTCTTTCATATTATTATGGTAGGGCTCTAGCAGCTGGAGGTGGAGGTTACCAGCAGATTCTCAGTAGTCTCAGTAGCAGCAGGTAAGATTACATCTGCTCTCCCCGCTCCATTTACATCCTTTACAGCATTCCCAGTCTCCCTCAAGACACCAAAGACGTCCCAGGAAGGAGGCAGCATGTGGCGGGTGAACACCAGACGTGCCAGCAAGGAGGCAGAGGGAATGATGAGCACGGTGAGCAACATTATGAAAGACTTGAAGGGAAAATACTGGTGGATGTCCCCCGTTAACTCATCCTCCCTCCAACCGGGAAACATCAGGACGGGGGGGATGTGGAGTGCAGGCTCCCCGCTCAGAAATCTCAGAAAGGTCCCCAGGAAGAGGCCAGCGCTCGCACCGTATCCGTTAGCGAAGGGACAATGCACGACACAGATGATCTGCGGGAAGACCATGCAGTACAGCACGTCTGCACTCAGCAGCCAGAACGCTATGACGCCTTCCCCAGTCAAGGCCAGGCCGGTGCCAGCCAAGCCCACTAACAGCACACTTAGCCGGATCACCCATGCACACTCCACCTCTGATGCCTTGAGAGAGACAGTGGAAAAGACTCGTTGTTACAGAATGACGATTATGACGACATAGATGCATCATTAAATCAAAGTATTTGCGTCATGACTGTTGGCCGTCTGATCTCCTTCTTGTGCCTAATACAGAATGTATGTGTTCGGTTATTTGGCGATGTTATGCCGGGGCTCCGACCAGCCCTGCAGTAGGCAGATTTATAGAGACTAACACGCACAGGGTGAACTAAATGTTCCAATAATAGCTTATATTTGATGAACTCAAACGTGCATTTTATAGGGTTTTTATTAATTCATATTAATCATTAATCAAACAGCTGACCTTAGCTGTTAGACTATCACATATTTATTATTTAGGCTTTTTACCAACCCAATATATGATAGGTTATTAGAACACATTTAAACAAGTGAAGAGGAATTAAAGACTAAAGTTACTTATTCCACATTGCCATGTTCTACTTGTGTGAGTTGACACTGCTCTGGGAGGTGCCATAAACTATAGACCCTTCACAGCTGGAATGCTGACAAGCAGCCAACCCCCCAGCAAGGAAGTGGCCTGGCATCGATGACCTCCCAGGCTCTCCTTAACTCACAAATGAGCTGTAATTCTCTCTTCTTTGGAAATACACCTAGACCCCATAATCTATATATATTTTCTTCCCCAATTTCTGAGAATACATCTCGCACACCCATAAATAACACGACAGTATGCCCCATCATAGTCATTGATAAAGGTCCCAAATGTTTTTCTTTAATCCTACTATAAATGCGCCACATCTGTGCGTGTGCGTGTGTGTGTGTGTAATGCACGTAACTCCAGAACCGTTTCACCCACCGACTTCACATTCGACACACGCGTTCCACACCCCCACAGGGAGTGCAGTGCCCGGTATCGAGTCGGTCGGACCCACGGTTCTCCAGAACCACCACAAAAGGCTCTGGTCAGGCTCTGCCAGTGGGCCTAATGAGGCCAACTCCTTTCACCTGGGCCAGGCTCTGCCAGTGGGCCTAATGAGGCCAACTCCTTTCACCTGTGCAATTTCCAGCCTCTGCCTCAGCCAATTGAGGCTCAACCAATCAGGCTCTGCCAGTGGGCACAGGCACATACACAGATCTCCAAGTGGAACACTGGCTGACAGTTAAAACGGGTGCTATGACAACGTATATCATTAGGTTCCCAAGTTGCATCGTTACCAAGTAGGCCGGTGGCCGGTGGCCGACTGCGACGGGCACGTACATGTCTAGTTCAGTAAAGCTGCAATACATAACTTTCATATCCTACCTGGGATTCGAACAAGATCAAAATAAGTCGCATACATGGAAAAACATTGGAGGCAGGTGATGGACTCAACGAACAAAGATCAAAAGTACATACAGCAAAGTTTCCAACCTGTTTCCTGAGGTAGCTCTTGTAGATATTCTGAGTGAACATGGACGCTGAAGAAAGCATGGCAGAGTCCACGGAGGACATGACGGCTGCAGCCAATGCCCCGATGCCCAACACCGACACCCAGGACGGGGTGAGGTTTTGCAGGACCAGTGGAAGCACATTCCCTGCCTCCCCGCGCTCAAACGGAGGTGGAAGACCATACTCTGTCTGGTTCCAGTCTGAGAGGGGGGAACCGGACATCCAAAGTGATGAGAAAATGAACTTGAACATGTTGTTTTGTCAGTGGACCAGCAGAGGGCAGCTCAATGACAAATGTTTCATCATTGATCAGCAAGATGGCAACATGTGATCTATATTCTCTTTGGTAGTTTGGCGACACCCTATGGTGACTAGTGGACACATCACATGTGATTTAATTTAGTACAAATTCCAGTGTTCTGTAATAATGATCCCGTTTAATAGGACATTCAGGACGTCATATTTATACTATTAATAATTCCTTGGTTTTCGCCGGCTGCCGGGCACGGCTGCACAAATAACTTTGGGGCAGGCCCATCTAGAGTTCCATATGTTGATCCCTCCCCACCTGTCCTTCCTCTTCGACGTCTCCCTTTTGACTGATACCTGTCCATTCAACAGGCCCGAACATTAAGGCCTGGCCCTACCTGGGCCAAACCCTGTACACTCAAGACACTGCCCCCGCTGCCACCCTTAGATCTCCATATATGGAGCTGACCTGTTCTGACATTCCATATGTTGATCTGACCTAATCAAACCTCAAAGGGCGAGGTTGCTTCTATAATTCTCAGGGCTTTCTCACTGACGCAGGAGTATGTTTGGAATAAAATGCTCAGTTTGATTTATTATAAAGATAGATAGCTCCTCATAAAATTCAAACCATATGCATTGTTGCATTTGTTGTGTCTTACATGCATCATTTCCTGTGCAAGCAGTAACATACTAATATAGGCTATTTATCTGATGAGGACAAAAGCTCAGTGGAGTTCCCAGGAATATAGGAGCAGACACTCGCAAATAAAAACAATGCACGTGTTGATTAATGTGCAAATTGTCCCTGTCAAATAAACAAACAAACAAACAAACAGTATTTAGATTACAGATTGAGTGAGTTTAAAGCTGCAATCAAAAACTTGTAAACATTATTTGAACCAATCTGTATTGCAGAGTATGTTTATAACTAGTAGGCTACATCTGCTGTGGTTAGAACCAGGTGTCAGGTAGGACACCTTCTGGTTGACAAGTGGTACTGCATGAAGCTCATATAAGGGCAATATTCTCACTGTCTTAGCACATCGGCGTCCGAACCGTGTGTAGGACAAAAGTTGTGGATTGCAGCTTTAACACTAACAGTGTGCGCAAGGTGTGAGTTTGTGGAAGTACCTGCAGAAACAGCCACCGCTCCTATAATGACTGAGGGAATGCCCAAGATGACGCAAATGATCATTGACGCGAAGCACGTGATTTGGGCCTGGGCAGGTGATGCAGCAGAAAGGACCCTCTGGTAGAATGCCTGGTAGGACAGTGCTCCGAGGGACTGCAGCGCGCGCACACACACACACACACACACACACACACACACACACACACACACACACACACACACACACACACACACACACACACACACACACACACCATGTCAAAACCGTGGAAAACGTTTCCCTCCAGGTCAATATCCTTCTTTTTTTTTATAATTTTTATCCCACGATTTTGTAACCCATTTTTCACCCCTGTGTCAATTATCTAATGTGATCCTGGGCTCTACACACCCTCCACCAACCTAGTCCCCATATATGGGGGACATGGGGAGAGCAACGGACTTGAACTCATGCTTCCTTCATGCCTGAGTGTCCAAGTTGCTCCTTTACACCTGACAGGGGGAAGTTTCCCTGGTTGGACGTAGCGTGTGGGAGGAACACGTTATTCCAACCAGTTCCTTTCCCCTCCATCAGGCGCCCCGGCTGGCCAGGGGGAGGCAGTTTAGAGACCAGGATTACTGCATGTTTTTTGTGAGGGTACCTATCCTAGGGGACACGGGGAGAACATGCAAACTCCACACAGAAAGGCCCTTTCGCCAACCCCGCCTCGGGTATGGGCACTGATGACGCGGAGGAGGAAACACGCCGCCAGCACCCACAGCGCCCAGAGCGGGAATCGAACCCAGGTCAATATCCTTATGTCTGTCTGTCTCTTCCGTCTCATCTGTTCCTACTAGGTGTGCGTGCCCACGGCCACCGCCCACACACATCACTCATCATAGCTTTTGGGCGGAAGTCTCTGTTGAGTCGGTCGGACCTACGGTTGTCCAGAACCGCCACAAAAGGCTGACACAGAACTCCATATACGAATAAAGGGACACAGAGAGAAAGATACAGAAATATAAGGGCATAAAAGGGATACAGACAGATGGAACGCGTACTCTGACACATCAGGTACAATGGATCTCCAACTTCCATCGTTACCGATGTAGCTGAGGCACTGCAGTCCCTGGGAGGACTGTCCTAACATACAAAGATGAAATATGGACATTGAAGGTTTCTGCCTGACAATGCAGATAATGTAAACACAGATGCACATGAATAGGATTTGGTGGGAAACAACAACTAACCAATACGAGGAATTCATCAATCCATTTTCCAACATCCTCTGTCTTGAGCTCCCCCAGCCAGGCGGGCGGTGAGTGTAGAGGTGTGAGAGTCACATTAGATGATGATGATAATGATGATGATGATGGGTGGAGAATTACAAAGGGAACACACAGCCACTGGGAAAGGGCAAGATACAACAGAACAAGGAAATGCAAACAAAAACATAAATTATATTCACCGCCAGCGAAGAAGGGATGGGGGGGATGGAGGTTGCACCCACTTTCCAAAATGTATCAAAATGTACCAAAACTTGCCAGACTCTTAAAAATAAGAAAGAAAAATCATCATCTTCCAAAATATTTCGAAAATAAAAAAAAATAAAATTGGGAAAATCTCAAGTTTTTGAGAAACTCTCTCAGGGCACCTCGCTATATGTCGAAATGGGAATCGAACCCAAGACGCTCTAATCAGGCTCTTGTCTCTACCCATTTAACTATGCCACCCCTGACATTCACGCCTGCTCTCACCAGACTGATGAAGATGATCAACAGCTGGATGACATCGGTGTAGGCTACTGAGTACAGGCCTCCCAGCAGTGTGTAGGTGATGGCAACCCCTGCAGACAGGACGATGGCGTAGGACGAATGAAGGTCAAGAATCACACTGACTGTCCCGCCTGCAGAAACAATGGAACCAGTTGAACCCTAGTGTCCCTAGACTCCCTCCTCTGCACATCATCCTCATTGTAGTAGAAAAATAGGTCATCCTTTTAGGTGAACCATATGCCATCTTTCAGTGAAGATATCAGATTTACAAGCTCACATGCATTCCACGGAGCACACTTTTGTAGTTGTTAAGATATTGTAGGAATGGAAAAAAAAGTTACTTAACCAGTAACGAAGATTAAACAATTAAAGATGATGACATTTCCATTTTGGTCTCTGCTCCTAGTAAAATCAATGTAAAATGGTAATTATATAGCGCCTTTATCCAAGGCGCTTTACATAGATTGTGCATTACATTCACCCATTCACACACACATTCATACACCGATTGTGGCGGAAGCCATGCAAGGTACCAACCAGCACATCGGGAGCAATTTGGGGTTCAGTGTCTTGCCCAAGGACACTTCGACATGTAGACAGGAGGAGCCGGGATTCGAACCGCCGACCCATGGATCATTGGACGACCTGCTCTACCTCTTGAGCCACAGTCGCCCCATGTAATGTAGTCCAATTGGACCCCAGGTGGTCCCTGGAGGACCTGATGTTGATAAGCAGAGCTACAGTATAAAGTATGACTGACCCAAGGCACCCAGGATGCAGGTCACCCACAGAATGTCACTGAGCAGACTGGGAAGCAGGAGGGCTGTGGTGAATGCGTTGCCGTAGCGATGCTGAAATGGATCCATCATCGTCACGTAGCGCTTCGACCTCATTTGTTTAGCAAAGAACAAGCCTCCTGTTGGGACACAACGTGAAGGTGATGGATTAGACTAAGGGTTTTTTGGCTATAGGGACCCCCGGAAATGCTTTGGCCATGTCTCGCGAAACATCTTAAAACTCAATATTGGTGAAAGAAATATCGTCCAATATCGGTGAAAGAATATTAGAAAGAATACACATGTTGCTTCTTACCTACGAGGAAGTTCATAAAATATGAAGGGGGCCCTATGGCCCAGATGACGCCACGGGAGGGAGTGTAGACGGCCTCGGCAGTACCCATGATGTAGCCTCCTCCAACCCAGGTGGCTGGTGGTGAAGATAAAGAGGTTTAATACTGTGCAGGAGGATGCTAAACGCACACCAGTCTTAGTAGTGCTGCCAGCTCACGGCAGAAACATCTAAAGAGTTAAGTCTTAAAAAGACAAAAGAGTGGCCGCACACACTGATAGCCAAAGTAAAGTAGCCTTGCCGAGCCATGAGGCCCATAGGGGCAGGAGCCTATCTCCTGTTTCTGTAGCGTGAGGCAGCTTGATGTACAAGTACACCCCCTGGACATGACGCTAGTATGTCGCAGGGACTTACCCCCAATCCAACCCTTGATGCTGAGTGTCAAGCAGGGAGACATTGGGTCCCATTTTTAGAGTCTTTGGTATGACCCGGCCGGGGATTGAACCCCGACCTCCCAGACTCAGGGCGGACACTCTAACCACAAGGCCACTGAGCTGGTTGAAAGCCAAAGTGCCGATTATGTATTAGGATGCAGAGTAAAAACCAACGTTTCGGCAGTACAACTGCCTTCTTCAGGGTATATCTTTACTCTTTACTCTGCATCCTAATAAATAATCGGCACTTTGGCTATCAGGGTGTGCAGCCACTCTTGTCTTTTTAAGACTTAACTCTTTAGAAGATACAGAAGTTAACACAGTCCAGAGTTTTATGACTCTTTGGACTCTTATCCAACGTGGCTGATTCAACCGAGATTTATCTGATGGGAGACATGAATACTGATGTATTATGTCTCTAAACCTACGCACCCTATATGTTTATCTGATGGGAGACATGAATACTGATGTATTATGTCTCTAAACCTACGCACCCTATATGTTTATCTGATGAGAGACATAAATACTGATGTATTATGTCTCTAAACCTACGCACCCTATGGTCCTCATTCACAACGGCGTTTACGCTCATAAAGTGACGTTACGTGAGCGGAGCGTGAGCGGACAGGCATTTACGTGGATTCCCACATTACGTGGGAATTCATGAACTTGAACGTGAACTTGACGGTGACGTGGGTTGGTCGGAAATTCCGCTGAAAGCTGCGCCACCTCTCATGGTCGTGTACGGCTTGCGTAGATTTATTAAGAAGGCTTTAGTCTTCATGCTGAATCAATTAAAAGTCCCCAAATCTCAGATAAAATATGTAGGCATGTGTCCCCAACATTGGTCGCACATAAAAAAAATATAGCCTATATAAAAGCCAAGTATCACTTGTATGCCTAAATGCATGCATTCTAGAGGCAGGTTAGCCTAGAGTGCCATACAGAAACTGCCCCTGCAAGCCCGACACCTTTTTTATTTATTTATTAGGATATTTCTAGCATGCGCGATTGCGCTGCTCACTTGACAGCTTTCTACTCGCAGTGCAACGCGCTGTGAGCTTGTAGATCGGCTCTCGCAGTCTCGCAGACTCGCGCTGCATGTTAAAAAACAAACTCACAATTATAATAAGAACATACACTTATCTGCATTCTGCACTGTACGAATCCAACGTTGTTTAGTGTAGTAATGTCTGCAGTATAGGCCTATTTAAATTGTTTCGTTATGGAGCTCCTTTGAGTCAGTCTGACTGTCGGTGCGTGTGTGTGTGTGTGTGAGGGGGGATTAGCCCTATATAAAAAAAATAGAAGACCACATTAGCCTATTTGAATGAATGGCATCAGCGTGTTTGAAAGTCGGCCAGTCATATCATAGTTTTAAGCCAGCTCACCTCCACTCGCGCTTGTTCACAAACATGACGGACAGACAGACAAGAAAGGCTGTTGATGATGATTATTATTACCACTGTAACTCGCTGATCAGCATGTTGACAGAGACTCAGCCAATTAAAGTTTCACGTAGGCCTAAATGCATTTGCTGCAAGCACCTATCTGCCTCCATTTGCGTCGTGGTATTAATTTATAATATGTATATTGATCACATGCGGACGCCACACAGAATAGCCAACTCTTACCTGCAGCTGAGGAAACATACAACGTAGTTGGGTCGGATGAAATATAGCCTTAAGTCCAAATCCCACAAGAAAAAAAAGAAAGAAAATATGTCCTGTGTCCATGCATGTCCTGGATATATTTGCTTTCCAAATCCGACAGTGCAGGGCAGGGAATCAATCACCGCAGTAGACTAATCAATAGGGCCTTTTATCATTGCCGAGTTTTAATATAGCATTTGGTTGTGTGGTGAACAATACAAATTAACTTCTTTCTCATTATGTGAAAGTAACTGTAACATCAGTTAACTTATTAACGTTCTGACATTTAACAAGGAGTGAAGCAATGCGTGCCAAGTTGGCAAGTTTCGTTTATAATTATATACAAAACTTGCGCTGTTTGCTTGAAGATCTGTCCATGCAGAGACCCGCCTGTCAAAATTAACTGCTCTACAAGCTCATCGCGGCTGTTGTATATAATTTAAAGCCCGGTGCAGGCTATGATGACGTATTTCGATATTTCCTGTTGCCTTATATGGTGTGGGATGGGCGTTCTAACCAGGCGACACCAGGCGAATCGCTTGGGAAAAATGCGGAAAGGCTACACTCTGCGATCCGCACAAATGAAGTGATTACACCAGCTTCCCTGAATACGACGGGAGCAAATCGCAGCGTGATCGGACAGAGAAATACGATGATATTTAGTATCTGTTTACGCATACGTTACACTGCGGTGTATTTCTCCTTTGTGAATGAGGACCTATATGTTTATCTGATGGGAGACATGAATACCGATGTATTATGTCTCTAAACCTACGCACCCTATATGTTTATCTGATGGGAGACATGAATACCGATGTATTATGTCTCTAAACCTACGCACCCAATGGTCCTCATTCACAAAGGAGAAATACGCCAGTGCGTAACGGAAGCGTATACAGATACTAAATATCATCGTATTTCTCTGTCCGATCACGCTGCGATTTGCTCCCGTCTTATTCAGGGAAGCTGGTGTAATCACTTCATTTGTGCGGATCGCAAAGTGTAGCCTTTCCGCATTTTTCCCAAGCGATTCGCCTGGTGTCGCCTGGTTAGAACGCCCATCCCACACCATATAAGGCAACAGGAAATATCGAAATACGTCATCATAGCCTGCACCGGGCTTTAAATTATTATACAACAGCCGCGATGAGCTTGTAGAGCAGTTAATTTTGACAGGCGGGTCTCTGCACGGACAGATCTTCAAGCAAACAGCGCGAGTTTTGTATATAATTATAAACGAAACTTGCCAACTTGGCACGCATTGCTTCACTCCTTGTTAAATGTCAGAACGTTAATAAGTTAACTGATGTTACAGTTACTTTCACATAATGAGAAAGAAGTTAATTTGTACTGTTCACACCACAACCAAATGCTATATTAAAACTCGGCAATGATAAAAGGCCCTATTGATTAGTCTACTGCGGTGATTGATTCCCTGCCCTGCACTGTCGGATTTGGAAAGCAAATATATGGACAAGCATGGACACAGGACATATTTTCTTTCTTTTTTTTCTTGTGGAATTTGGACTTAAGGCTATATTTCATCCGATCCAACTACGTTGTATGTTTCCTCAGCTGCAGGTAAGAGTTGGCTATTCTGTGTGGCGTCCGCATGTGATCAATATACATATTATAAATTAATACCACGACGCAAATGGAGGCAGATATGTGCTTGCAGCAAATGCATTTAGGCCTACGTGAAACTTTAATTGGCTGAGTGACGAGTCTCTGTCAACATGCTGATCAGCGAGTTACAGTGGTAATAATAATCATCATCAACAGCCTTTCTTGTCTGTCTGTCCGTCATGTTTGTGAACAAGCGCGAGTGGAGGTGAGCTGGCTTAAAACTATGATATGACTGGCCGACTTTCAAACACGCTGATGCCATTCATTCAAATAGGCTAATGTGGTCTTCTATTTTTTATATAGGGCTAATCCCCCCCCCACACACACACACACACACACGCACCGACAGTCAGACTGACTCAAAGGAGCTCCATAACGAAACAATTTAAATAGGCCTATACTGCAGACATTACTACACTAAACAACGTTGGATTCGTACAGTGCAGAATGCAGATAAGTGTATGTTCTTATTATAATTGTGAGTTTGTTTTTTAACATGCAGCGCGAGTCCGCGAGACTGCGAGAGCCGATCTACAAGCTCACAGCGCGTTGCACTGCGAGTAGAAAGCTGTCAAGTGAGCAGCGCAATCGCGCATGCTAGAAATATCCTAATAAATAAATAAAAAAGGTGTCGGGCTTGCAGGGGCAGTTTCTGTATGGCACTCGAGGCTAACCTGCCTCTAGAATGCATGCATTTAGGCATACAAGTGATACTTGGCTTTTATATAGGCTATAATTTTTTTATGTGCGACCAATGTTGGGGACACATGCCTACATATTTTATCTGAGATTTGGGGACTTTTAATTGATTCAGCATGAAGACTAAAGCCTTCTTAATAAATCTACGCAAGCCGTACACGACCATGAGAGGTGGCGCAGCTTTCAGCGGAATTTCCGACCAACCCACGTCACCGTCAAGTTCACGTTCAAGTTCATGAATTCCCACGTAATGTGGGAATCCACGTAAATGCCTGTCCGCTCACGCTCCGCTCACGTAACGTCACTTTATGAGCGTAAACGCCGTTGTGAATGAGGACCAATATGTTTATCTGATGGGAGACATGAATACCGATGTATTATGTCTCTAAACCTACGCACCCTATATGTTTATCTGATGGGAGACATGAATACCGATGTATTATGTCTCTAAACCTACACACCCTATAGGGCAGTATTATGTGTGTCTTAAGTACCAGGTCTTATTACTTAACTTAAGACCTGGAGGCGTGATCAATGCCATTTGGCTATTCTGAGTGGCCAAACAGTATTGACCACGCCTCCAGGTCTTAAGTTAAGTCATAAGACCTGGTACTTAAGACACGCATAATACTGCCCTATATGTTTAAAGTGTTTGAAAATTTGTGTAACGCCTATAATTTTAAGCAACTAATCAAACAACCTACTAGAGTAAGCGAAACATATCAAAAACCATGTTGTGAATTTCCCATGCCCTCTAAATGGCAGCTAACCTGACTCCGCCAGATGGGGCAGCAGAGAGTACACTGGGTTCCCCCCTCCAGTGTACTCTCTGCTGCCCCATCTGGCGGAGTCAGGTTAAATGGCAGCCTCTGCTGGACAAAACCATTCACAGTTCCCCTTCCCTGCATCACCAATCACTCACAGGTGTCGGCCATCAGCACTCTGGGCTGATTGCCATTGTCAGTTCAGGTGTGCTCACCTACAAACACACACTCACTCCACACACAGTTCACTCACCCAGTTCTCCACTCCAGACCCAAGCCATGCGTCACTGCCCACATGTAAGCTCTTGTTTCTTTATTGTCTTATATTATGCTTTGAGTTATGTTTTGATGCACTTGATTTATTGCTATATTTGATCATTGTTAACTGCTTAGTATCTTTTGTCAGAACCATGGTCTCTGGAATTGTGGAAAAATAAATACAACAATCACTTTGAACCTTGTCGATGTCAGCTCTTTAACTGGATAACTTTTGGGTGGTCAGCAATTTAACAGAACAAACAAACTTTCCAATAACCATAATAGATCTCTTAGTCTCAGATGTCACAAAAATATGGAACCATCGTGCGTATGGCTTTAGTGATCATTATTTGTCATTCTGACATTCTGACAATATTGGAGTCTATCAGGGCCAGAGAGAAAGCCCATAATAGTTACAGCAAAACTCAGAAGTTTTTGCTCTTTTTAGAAGCTGAGAAATGACTCAGAGGCTCAAAGATAAGACACAACTAACCCACTATAAAAATCAGTTAATGGGGAACAAAGGCAACACAAAAAAGCTCTGGAAAACCCAGGATAGGATCAGGTAATAAAGGCAGCAAGATAGGCTTTAGGATTAATGATGAGATGGTTTTTGAAAAGAAACTGCGGTGGCAAACCATCCTACTATGAATGCGCCACGTCTCTGCGTGTGTGTATGGTTGTAATGCACGTAACTCGAGAACCGTTTGCCCCTGGAGCAATCTGTGTCATTCTAAAACCATTTTAATAAACATGGTTAATATGACATATGGTATTAGTGTTATTTCTTCATTCAGAGCATGCACAACACATTACACAGCATAAGAGAGATGATGGAGCAATCGGTGTAAATGTATGACAGCTATAATTACACTTTTCACAGTCAATCAGTTTGCCCTCACACACAGGCAGACAGGCAGATACGGAGATCTCCATATACAGTATGGGCACAAAAGGGACACAGACAGATAGTTAAAACGGGTGCTATGAAAGGCTAATCAGTTGTCAAGTGTGGGGTTGCCATGGCAATCAATTGGCTGAGGCAGAGGCTGGAAATTGCACAGGTGAGGGGATTTAGGCTGATTAGACCCACTGGCAGAGCCTGAGCAGAGCCTTTTGTGGTGGTTCTGGAGAACCGTGGGTCCGGGCACTGCACTCCCTGCGGGGGTGTGGAACGCGTGTGTCGAATATGAAGTCGGGGGGGGCAAACGGTTCTCGAGTTACGTGCATTACAACCGCGCACACACACACGCGCAGAGGCGTGGCGCATTTATAGTATAGGATAGATTTAGAAAAATCGTGAAAAGTTTCAATAATTGAGTACCACAGACGAAAAACAGTCTAAGTCCAAATTTCAGACTGACCCCTCCACGAAAAGGCCTCGTTGTCCTGAACCCTTATCTATCATTTATATATTATGGATCAATAGTGTGGACTTAGACTGTTTTTCGTCTGTGGTACTCAATTGTGAAAGTTTCCCTGGTACATCTTTCGGATTGAGGGTCCACATCAATTTGGAGGCCCTTGACATCAAAGGGTTTGTGAATCCCTGATTTATGCCATAAACATCGTCATATAAATTGCATTTTCTCACCTGTCATTGTGAAGATGCCAATCCAAATGTTCATGTTGCGTCCTCCTATCAAGGTCACTTCAGTTTTGGATCCCACACATTTCTTCTCCTCCCTCCTGGACTTCCTAGAAGCCCAGACCCCCATCCCCAGGATCAAGGCATAGAAGAACAACACTGCCACCAACCCAGCTATGTTTAGAGCCATCGTGAAACTGTAACACACAAAGGCAAGCAGACAGGATGTGTTAACATATTGAAATGTCCTTGAGCAAGATATTTAATCCATAGCTGCTCCTGTTGCTGCCACTGCCACCAGGTGAGTGTAATGATAACATTGATTATTTATCACAGCATTGTCATAATTAATGCTGATAAAAGCAGTAAATTCCACGTCTATTTACTGTTTCTTTTCCCCTGAGGTGCAAAAGGACTGTTTATCTGGAGAATGCATGGGACTGTGGCACTGCCACTGAGTCAAAAGGACTGTTTATCTGGAGAAGGCATGGGACTGTGGCACTGCCACTGAGTCAAAGGACTGTTTATCTGGAGAAGGCATGGGACTGTGGCACTGCCACTGAGTCAAAGGACTGTTTATCTGGAGAAGGCATGGGACTGTGGCACTGCCACTGAGTCAAAGGACTGTTTATCTGGAGAAGGCATGGGACTGTGGCACTGCCACTGAGTCAAAAGTACATAACTATTTTTGAGGGGTGCTAGTCCCTCCAACGCCTCTCTTTAACCCTGTGGTTCCCAAACTTTTTCATGTCAAGGACCCCCATAAGAGAAGATTTTTTTACGGCTCATGCAGTGATTTTCAACCCGTTTCATTTCAAGGACCCCCAGTTTGACATGCATTAGTCTACGGACCCCCATTTAATGGCATTTCTATCTCTGGGACCCCCAATTTATATTGTAAATTCAATGCTAATTTAACTCAGAGTGTACAAATGGAACCAAATGGACCCTAACGGGTCCATTTCCAAATTGACCCTAACGGGTCCATTTGGTTCCATTTGTACACTCTCAGAGTTACAGACCCATAAGGGTCCAGTTGGTTCCTAACTATCATTTAGCTGGGGACCCCCTGGAACTCCCTCAAGGACCCCTGGGGGTCCCCGGACCCCACTTTGGGAACCACTGCCCTAGAACACTAAACACGAGCAAATCTGCTATTTTTGTCCTACACAAAGATTTAATTTCCATTGACAATAAATGGATGATGTACGATGATAAGAGGTAAGGTCATTGTATTTATAAAGGGGCTTACAAAACATTAATGAATACCACAGACGAAAAACAGTCTAAGTCCACACTATTGATCCATAATGTATAAATGATAGATAAGGGTTCAGGACAACGAGGCCTTTTCGTGGAGGGGTCAGAATGAAATTTGGACTTAGACTGTTTTTCATCTGTGGTACTTATTGTTATAAGGTGCGGTACAATAAAATAATAGAATAAAAGAAGAACACACATGCAGTCAAAAATAAAGCGGCAATAAAATAAGAAACAACAAAAGCAGTACATAGACAACAAAAACAGAACAACAGTACATAGAAATCACCAGAACTAAACCAAAATATTTACGATACAGATGAGTTAGCAGCTTTTTGAATGTATGGACTGACATTTTTCAATTAAAGAGGTAAATCATTCCAAAGAGTAGGTGCTATACATGAGAAGAATCACCTTATGTTCTCAGCTTGTTAGCAGGGATAATAAGAAGGCTTTTGTCAGGAGACCTAAGACAAGTTTCTGCTCTCCAGTAGCAGAAATGCAGCTTGATCAAGCTACTTTTTGCAAGCTATGAAGTATAGCTTCCCCAACAGGCCAACACTGCTGACATAGTTGAGTGGTGTGAAGAGTTATTTAATAACCCATGTGTTGGCACTGGGTGTTCCATTCTTACCACAGACAATAGACATGCATGGATGTTGCCAGCTCATTATGGCCCCTGCCTTTTTAAATGCTGCCTTTTGGCAAGGGCATGCTTGATAAAGAGATTTTTGATCTAAAGTGACTTTGGTAAAATAAAAAGGTAAAATTAATAAAGAGAAGTCATCATCAGGCCCGGATGATGGGGGGGGGGGGGGGGCAGGAGAAAATGGTATGGGGGCTGCTGCAATGACCGCATGCATGTATTGTCAGGGAGCGTGTGAAATACACAACACAAACGTAGCACTTTTTTTTTTTTTTTTTTTGTGTTTCTTGTTGAGCCTTGTTGTGTCTTGAGCATTTATATTTTATGGGGCCTATCCCATTTTTCGCAAACAAGGTGACAAATCTGCCTATGACAGGTGGGTGACATTAGCCTGGCTAATAAGCCAGACTAATATCACACAACACTGTCGAGGCAATTTTTACTTGAGTAAAAGTACAAGTATTGACATAAAAATGTGCTTAAAAGTACAAAAGGTTAAAGTAGGCTACTCATTATGCAGAGTCCTGTTTCAAGTCCTGTTTCAAGTTTTTGAATGTATACAATAATCTTTTGAAAATGCGATGCATTGTGAGCTTGTAGATCGGCTATTTTGAAATAGCCGAAATGTATATGTCTGAAGGTGTTAATGTAGGCTATGTTTTGTAATAATAATCAAAATCTACAAAGTTACTAGTAAACAAAACTTGTAGTGGAGTGGCATAAAAGTACAATATTTGCCTCTCAAATGTAGTGGAGTAGAAGTAAAAGTACAATATTTGCCTCTCAAATGTAGTGGAGTAGAAGTAAAAGTACAATATTTGCCTCTCAAATGTAGTGGAGTAGAAGTAAAAGTACTGATAATGAGAAATACTCCAGTAAAGTAAAAATACATGACAAATTGAACTTAAGCACAGTATACTTGAGTAAATGTATTTAGTTACTTTACACCACTGCTTATCACCATAATATACAACCAAGCAGCTGGGATTTTGTTTTGCATTCCAGACAGTGGTTCTCAAAACGTTCTCATGCCAACGACTCTCAAATTGATATGTATTTGGCCAGGGACCCCCGTCTGAAAATATCCTGTGCCAGGGACCCCCGTCTGAAAATATCCTGTGCCAGGGACCCCCGTCTGAAAATATCCTGTGCCAGGGACCCCCAGAAGAGAAGAAATTAAAAAAAAACATTATTTTCAACATTTTTCAAAAAAATGTCAATCTACTACAAGCTCACAACATCTTGCATCACAGATTGTCTTTGAGTAACCAACATGTGTTAAAGTGGTTAAACAGATTGTGATGCTATATTAACCCATTTTGGGCGGGAACAACCGTTGGTGTTAGCATAATTTATGATATGCTTTAGCTATTGAAAAATAGCAGATCTACAAGCTCCTCCTCCAGTGGATGCAGTGAAATCTGTCTATTGAAGACCTTTCATTCATGTTTTATGGAAAGGTAATGGCCTGATTATAGAGTGTCTAGTTAATGTAAACCTGCTAATGTACATGTGGTGAAGCGCAACACTGACTACATGCCTCCATAGCACTCTCTACCGCATTTTCTAGTCCAGGGGTTCTCAAAGTGGGGTCCTTGGGGTTCCAGCCTCCAGGGGCCCCCAACAAAATGAAGAATAGTTTCCTATTACATTTTTTCTATCTCTAGAAGCTGGTGAGCTTGCACATTTGTGAGCTTTTCGATGCAATGTGTTGTGACCCATCCAACATTCACAAACTTGAAATCTGTCTAGCCGAGGTAAAGAAATGGATGAACAGCTCCTTCCTACTCCTGAACTCTGCCAAATCAGAGATGCTACTAGTCGGTCCAGTCAAGCATACTCATCTGTTCAATAACATAACCCTTAACCTCGATGGCTGCCCAATAACCCACAAACCAACAGTCCGTAATCTAGGAGTCATTTTTGACACATCTTTATCTTTCACACACCACATAAAAAGCATTACAAAATCTGCCTTCTTCCATCTGCGCAACGTTGCTAGAATCCGTCCAATACTCTCACTTCCCGACGCCGAAACCCTGGTCCACGCCTTCATCACCTCAAGAATAGACTACTGCAATGCCCTCTTCTCCGGTTTACCATCAACAGCAACAAATGGCCTCAGATTAGTACAAAACGCAGCAGCTAGAGTACTCACCAGAAAAAAGAAATTTGACCACATCACACCAACACTAATAGAACTTCACTGGCTACCCATACAGGCTAGAGCCGACTTCAAGATACTCCTCCTGACCTATAAAACCTTAAATGGACTCGCACCACCTTACATGTCCAGTTTAATAAATATATACATCCCCCCAAGACCACTACGCTCTCAGGATGCTGGAAAACTCACAGTCACAACACATAATAAAATAACGGTTGGGGGCAGAGCTTTCACACACCGTGCCCCCTGTCTCTGGAACGCTCTCCCTCAGGATGTCAGAAATTCACACTCCCTGGAAATTTTTAAGTCAAGGCTAAAAACACACCTTTTCTCTATACATTACAGTTCCGCTTAGTTTTTATGCACATTTTACCATGTTTTACTATGTTTTTATTGCCATTTGTGTATGATTTGTTTTGTATAAATGCTGTAAAGTGCACAGAGACCCCCTGGGGTGATTTTGTACTATAAATAAAATAAACTGAAACTGAACTGTGAGCTTGATTTGTCAGATCCTCTCTTATCTCTTATCTTGTCCTTGGCACAACATATTTTCAAATGGTGGGTTCGCTGCCACATGCACTTCATACTATATATGGTGGGTTCGCTGCCACATGCACTTCATACTATATATGGTGGGTTCGCTGCCACATGCACTTCATACTATATATGGGGTTGACATAAAATGTCTGAGAAACGGATAATGAACCCCTTTTGGTGTTAGCATTATGTTATGCTTTAGCTATTGAAAAATAGCAGATCTACATGCTCATAGCGCGCCACTGAGCTTGTAGATATGTGAGCTTGTAGATCTTCTATTTTTTTTAAATCGAAGAACGACTGACATAGAAACATAGCTTTTTCAGAAAACTGTCAGGATGTAGAAGACATTTTTAGAATCTTTTTTTAGACCTCCAGGAAACCTTCTGACAGACCCTGGGGTTCCCGGACCTTCAAACATTGACATCCTCTCTAATTCTATAGCTTCCTGTCAAACATAATGTACATAAACAAACAAGTGATCTATAATATCAGTATAATACAAATAGACAAGATAAGATAACCTTATTTGGTCTGAAATCCAGAAGATGTGTAGATCTCGTTGTCAAAAAGTCCAGGTGTGATCAGGGATACACTGGCCTCAGTAGTTACAGCTCCAGTATTGACATAAAAATGTGCTTAAAAGTACAAAAGGTTAAAGTAGGCTACTCATTATGCAGAGTCCTGTTTCAAGTCCTTGTTAGATAAATTCTGACATGTTGTTTACACGTCATGTCAAGTTGGCCACTCCATCATATTCTGTTGTTCAACACATATAGAACTTTGGCCCAGCCTGTGTTCCATATAGGTCATATTTTGTCATCTTGCCCTTTTTATCATCATTTTACTCTTAGCCTACGGCCTGTTTACTCCGGGTTGTTCTCCTTATCCTATTTATGTCATGTCACCATCCACGTGCCTAATCATCTCAGCCCTATATTATCCTTTATATTTTATCATACTTATATTATGGATTTCCTGATGCCACATTCAGATTTAATATCATATATCTTGTTGATTCCTTATTCGTCTCCATACTGTCTGTCCCCAGGCAAGTTAACTCGCATACTGAGAGGCCTATTTTGATTTGAGACATGTATTTGACCTTGGTGCCTAGTGAGAAAGTAGATAGGAGTATTTCTCTCTGTCGAAAGAGTTCACAGCTAGCAGGGAAAGAATGTTATCTTCAGGTTGCCATAGCAACGCCAGCCTCTGTGCTTTCCCGGTCTATGGCCCTCAATGACGGAACCAAGAAAGATGACATGATACCAGTCTCATCATCCATGTGCTGGTCCAATGAGCGCTCGACAACCAGCGCCACCGTGGGATATTGCGGAAATGAACTATCTATTCAGCCAATGAACAGTTTATCAACAACTGACGTCAGATGCAGTATAAGCCAGGAACATACTGTGAAGAGGAGTTCAGGTTCAGTTCGGATCCATATGGGAACAATTGAATACTCTAAATTATAGTGATGTATTGTACTATTATTATTATTATCTGAACCATGTAGCACATTCTCTATGTAAATTGACTTTATTACCTACTAAAAATTACAGTTAAAACCTTAAACTTCCTCTCAGAACTTTATTTCGTCTGTCTCCAATTCGTTTTTAAGGTATCCTTCTATTTTGTTATGGTAGAGTGACTGTCATTCAAGATTTAAAGGGCTACTCACTCATTTTTAAGGTAAATACAGCACGGTATTTGGTCTCCCTGCTGGGTTATTGAAGGTATATATTTACAGTCCTTTCTAATTAGCATTACAGAATAGATATAATTTATTTTTATCCATTAATACGATCCTTGGGGTCGCCGGAATTTTATTTCCATCATATACAATAATCTTTTGAAAATGAGAGCTTGTAGATCGGCTATTTTGAAATAGCCGAAATGTATATGTCTGAAGGGGTTAATGTAGGCTATGTTTTGTAATAATAATCAAAATCTACAAAGTTACTAGTAACCAAAACTTGTAGTGGAGTGGAGTAAAAGTACAATATTTGCCTCTCAAATGTAGTGGAGTAGAAGTAAAAGTACTGATAATGAGAAATACTCCAGTAAAGTAAAAATACATACAAATTGAACTTAAGCACAGTACTTGAGTAAATGTACTTAGTTACTTTACACCACTGCTTATCACCATACAACCAAGTAAATGTACTTAGTTACTTTACACCACTGCTTATCACCATACAACCAAGTAAATGTACTTAGTTACTTTACACCACTGCTTATCACCATACAACCAAGTAAATGTACTTAGTTACTTTACACCACTGCTTATCACCATAATATACAACCAAGCAGCTGGGATTTTGTTTTGCATTCCAGACAGTGGTTCTCAAAACGTTCTCATGCCAACGACTCTCATATTGATATGTATTTGGCCAGGGACCCCCGTCTGAAAATATCCTGTGCCAGGGACCCCCGTCTGAAAATATCCTGTGCCAGGGACCCCCGTCTGAAAATATCCTGTGCCAGGGACCCCCAGAAGAGAAGAAATTAAAAAAAAACATTATTTTCAACATTTTTCAAAAAAATGTCAATCTACTACAAGCTCACAACATCTTGCATCACAGATTGGCTTTGAGTAACCAACATGTGTTAAAGTGGTTAAACAGATTGGCTTTGAGTAACCAACATGTGTTAAAGTGGTTAAACAGATTGGCTTTGAGTAACCAACATGTGTTAAAGTGGTTAAACAGATTGTGATGCTGTATTAACCCATTTTGGGCGGGAACAACCGTTGGTGTTAGCATAATTTATGATATGCTTTAGCTATTGAAAAATAGCAGATCTACAAGCTCCTCCTCCAGTGGATGCAGTGAAATCTGTCTATTGAAGACCTTTCATTCATGTTTTGGATATGGCCTGATTATAGAGTGTCTAGTTAATGTAAACCTGCTAATGTACATGTGGTGAAGCGCAACACTGACTACATGCCTCCATAGTGTACATGTGGTGAAGCGCAACACTGACTACATGCCTCCATAGTGTACATGTGGTGAAGCGCAACACTGACTACATGCCTCCATAGCACTCTCTACCGCATTTTCTAGTCCAGGGGTTCTCAAAGTGGGGTCCTTGGGGTTCCAGCCTCCAGGGGCCCCCAACAAAATGAAGAATAGTTTCCTATTACATTTTTTCTATCTCTAGAAGCTGGTGAGCTTGCACATTTGTGAGCTTTTCGATGCAATGTGTTGTGAGCTTGATTTGTCAGATCCTCTCTTATCTCTTATCTTGTCCTTGGCACAACATATTTTCAAATGGTGGTTCGCTGCCACATGCACTTCATACTATATATGGGGTTGACATAAAATGTCTGAGAAACGGATAATTAACCCCTTTTGGTGTTAGCATTATGTTATGCTTTAGCTATTGAAAAATAGCAGATCTACAAGCTCATAGCGCGCCACAGAGTGGCGCGCTACGAGCTTGTAGGTCTGCTATTTTTGAAAAATCGAAGAACGACTGACATAGAAACATAGCTTTTTCAGAAAACTGTCAGGATGTAGAAGACATTTTTAGAATCTTTTTTTAGACCTCCAGGAAACCTTCTGACAGACCCTGGGATTCCCGGACCTTCAAAACTTTGACATCCTCTCTAATTCTATAGCTTCCTGTCAAACATAATGTACATAAACAAACAAGTGATCTATAATATCAGTATAATACAAATAGACAAGATAAGATAACCTTATTTGGTCTGAAATCCAGAAGATGTGTAGATCTCGTTGTCAAAAAGTCCAGGTGTGATCAGGGATACACTGGCCTCAGTAGTTACAGCTCCAGTATTGACATAAAAATGTGCTTAAAAGTACAAAAGGTTAAAGTAGGCTACTCATTATGCAGAGTCCTGTTTCAAGTCCTTGTTAGATAAATTCTGACATGTTGTTTACACGTCATGTCAAGTTGGCCACTCCATCATATTCTGTTGTTCAACACATATAGAACTTTGGCCCAGCCTGTGTTCCATATAGGTCATATTTTGTCATCTTGCCCTTTTTATCATCATTTTACTCTTAGCCTACGGCCTGTTTACTCCGGGTTGTTCTCCTTATCCTATTTATGTCATGTCACCATCCACGTGCCTAATCATCTCAGCCCTATATTATCCTTTATATTATTTTATCATACTTATATTATGGATTTCCTGATGCCACATTCAGATTTAATATCATATATCTTGTTGATTCCTTATTCGGTCTCCATACTGTCTGTCCCCAGGCAAGTTAACTCGCATACTGAGAGGCCTATTTTGATTTGAGACATGTATTTGACCTTGGTGCCTAGTGAGAAAGTAGATAGGAGTATTTCTCTCTGTCGAAAGAGTTCACAGCTAGCAGGGAAAGAATGTTATCTTCAGGTTGCCATAGCAACGCCAGCCTCTGTGCTTTCCCGGCCTATGGCCCTCAATGACGGAACCAAGGAAGATGACATGATACCAGTCTCATCATCCATGTGCTGGTCCAATGAGCGCTCGACAACCAGCGCCACCGTTGGATATTGCGGAAATGAACTATCTATTCAGCCAATGAACGTTTATCAACAACTGACGTCAGATGCAGTATAAGCCAGGAACATACTGTGAAGAGGAGTTCAGGTTCAGTTCGGATCCATATGGGAACAATTGAATACTCTAAATTATAGTGATGTATTGTACTATTATTATTATTATCTGAACCATGTAGCACATTCTCTATGTAAATTGACTTTATTACCTACTAAAAATTACAGTTAAAACCTTAAACTTCCTCTCAGAACTTTATTTCGTCTGTCTCCAATTCGTTTTTAAGGTATCCTTCTATTTTTTTATGGTAGAGTGACTGTCATTCAAGATTTAAAGGGCTACTCACTCATTTTTAAGGTAAATACAGCACGGTATTTGGTCTCCCTGCTGGGTTATTGAAGGTATATATTTACAGTCCTTTCTAATTAGCATTACAGAATAGATATAATTTATTTTTATCCATTAATACGATCCTTGGGGTCGCCGGAATTTTATTTCCATCATATACAATCATCTTTTGAAAATGAGAGCTTGTAGATCGGCTATTTTGAAATAGCCGAAATGTATATGTCTGAAGGGGTTAATGTAGGCTATGTTTTGTAATAATAATCAAAATCTACAAAGTTACTAGTAACCAAAACTTGTAGTGGAGTAGAAGTAAAAGTACAATATTTGCCTCTCAAATGTAGTGGAGTAGAAGTAAAAGTACTGATAATGAGAAATACTCCAGTAAAGTAAAAATACATACAAATTGAACTTAAGCACAGTACTTGAGTAAATGTACTTAGTTACTTTACACCACTGCTTATCACCATACAACCAAGTAAATGTATTTAGTTACTTTACACCACTGCTTATCACCATACAACCAAGTAAATGTACTTAGTTACTTTACACCACTGCTTATCACCATAATATACAACCAAGCAGCTGGGATTTTGTTTTGCATTCCAGACAGTGGTTCTCAAAACGTTCTCATGCCAACGACTCTCATATTGATATGTATTTGGCCAGGGACCCCCGTCTGAAAATATCCTGTGCCAGGGACCCCCGTCTGAAAATATCCTGTGCCAGGGACCCCCGTCTGAAAATATCCTGTGCCAGGGACCCCCAGAAGAGAAGAAATTAAAAAAAAACATTATTTTCAACATTTTTCAAAAAAATGTCAATCTACTACAAGCTCACAACATCTTGCATCACAGATTGGCTTTGAGTAACCAACATGTGTTAAAGCGGTTAAACAGATTGGCTTTGAGTAACCAACATGTGTTAAAGTGGTTAAACAGATTGTGATGCTGTATTAACCCATTTTGGGCGGGAACAACCGTTGGTGTTAGCATAATTTATGATATGCTTTAGCTATTGAAAAATAGCAGATCTACAAGCTCCTCCTCCAGTGGATGCAGTGAAATCTGTCTATTGAAGACCTTTGATTCATGTTTTATGGAAAGGTAATGGCCTGATTATAGAGTGTCTAGTTAATGTAAACCTGCTAATGTACATGTGGTGAAGCGCAACACTAACTACATGCCTCCATAGCACTCTCTACCGGGTGCATTTTCTATAGTCCAGGGGTTCTCAAAGTGGGGTCCTTGGGGTTCCAGCCTCCAGGGGCCCCCAACAAAATGAAGAATAGTTTCCTATTACATTTTTTCTATCTCTAGAAGCTGGTGAGCTTGCACATTTGTGAGCTTTTCGATGCAATGTGTTGTGAGCTTGATTTGTCAGATCCTCTCTTATCTCTTATCTTGTCTCTGGCACAACATATTTTCAAATGGTGGGTTCGCTGCCACATGCACTTCATACTATATATGGTGGGTTCGCTGCCACATGCACTTCATACTATATATGGTGGGTTCGCTGCCACATGCACTTCATACTATATATGGGGGGTTGACATACAATGTCTGAGAAACGGATAATTAACCCCTTTTGGTGTTAGCATTATGTTATGCTTTAGCTATTGAAAAATAGCAGATCTACAAGCTCATAGCGCGCCACAGAGTGGCGCGCTACGAGCTTGTAGGTCTGCTATTTTTGAAAAATCGAAGAACGACTGACATAGAAACATAGCTTTTTCAGAAAACTGTCAGGATGTAGAAGACATTTTTAGAATCTTTTTTAGACCTCCAGGAAACCTTCTGACAGACCCTGGGGTTCCCGGACCTTCAAAACTTTGACATCCTCTCTAATTCTATAGCTTCCTTTCAAACATAATGTACAGTATATACACAAACAAGTGATCTATAATATAGTATCATACAAATAGACAAGATAAGATAACCTTGTTTGGTCTGAAATCCAGAAGATGTGTAGATCTCGTTGTCAAAAAGTCCAGGTGTGATCAGGGATACACTGGCCTCAGTAGTTACAGCTCCAGTCTGCTTAATGTTTCACAGACCGATGAAAACACTACACTAGGCACATATTTAACCAAATTCATTAATACTATTATACGAGAAAAAATATCTGAAATTAACCGTCCAGCATATATTTAGTTTGGACTAATAATAACAACGAGGACACCAAAGATAAAAGCCTGCATGGGTAGGCTACTGAGGCTACCCTAGAACAGGCTGAAGAATGATTGCCAGTGTTGCCAGATTTTGCATGAGGAATAAGCAACTAGGTCTATGACAACAAGGTCGGAATACTTGAGCACTTTAGTGTATCTGATCTACAAGCTGATCGATCAAGGGGCCAGTGAGGCTATTCAACGTTGAAGCTCTGGGCCCTAGTGGTAGGAGGAGGGACTACAGGCGGACCCGTGGATTCATGACCGGGAAACCCCGTGCAGCTGGGCTTTAACATTGAGCGCTCGGTTGCACTTCCGCATTTGACCACCAAAATTTGGTGGTCAAATGCGGAAGTAGACGTTCTGAGACGGTACTTCTGGCAGTCTTCCGGGTGCTTCAAAACGCCACTGAGCAACTTCCACTGACATGAATAGCTGGGGGGGCGGAGCTTCGCGCCAGTTCAGTCTCTATCCTTTTATATACTCTATGTGATCGATCTGCTATAAAAAAGGGGAAAAAAGAAAAAGAAATCTTGAAAGGGGGGAAAATGTGGAATGATTTTTGAAACATTTGAAAACATCTGGTACAGGGGTGGGATCCCTGGCACAAAATATGGTCAGATGGGGGTCTGTAGACAAACCATATTAATTAGATAAAAAATAAAAAATAATCCAAGCCCAAATAAGCAACTACACTTTAAAAACAAGCCAAAAAAAGTATATACTAATTAGAAGCAACTTTACAGAAAAACAAGCCCAAAGTCGATTATAATAAGCAGACATGGCAACACTGCTGAATGCTTCAGTCTACTGAAGCATGACCAAACATCCCACATACTGTACTCTACTGTATGGACAGCAATGACTTTGCATAAATGAAACCTCCAGGATGAATTCATAGTTATAGTTTCATTCTTTGAATGTTATGTTTTCACTGTCAACTTTCCTCTTTTGGATGAGAAAGATAAAAAAATCACACCCGTGTGAACTGAGTGGTGCAAATCCCCCCCCCCCCTCTCTCTCTCATTAGCAGGCAACAGTGCATCTCTCTGTCTCTGTTTCTGCCACAACAGCGCCCCTACTGGTACTCATGAGTCACACATGAGTCACACACATTAACACGAGTCACATAGGTTAACACGAGTCACATAGGTGGTGAACACGGACATTGCTGTTCCTTGGAGTGGTTGCACCACTCAAAAACATCAAAACTGTGTTTAACCTTAACCATTCCATTGTTTCTCTCTGTTATTTATTAATCAAATAGCTACCAAATGTGCCCCATTCAAGGGTGGGGCTGCAAAAGAATATTTCTGTATGCACCCGTTACATTTGATTCTATAGGCATTTCTAGATTAATTCATGGTTCCATTTTCCATTGTTTGAATGTTACGTTTTCACTGTCAGAAACAGACAAAGATCAGGGGGCACGGTGGCACAGTCGGTAGTGCTGTCGCCTCACAGCTAGGGTTGGCGAAAGGGCCTTTCTGTGTGGAGTTTGCATGTTCTCCCCGTGTCCCCTAGGGTAGGTACCCTCACAAAAAACATGCAGTAATCCTGGTCTCTAAACCCCCGCCCCCTGGCCAGCCTGGGCGACCTGATGGAGGGGAAATAAGGAACTGGTCCTTCCACGTACTATGTCTGGCCGGGGAAATGCTCCCCTGTAAGGTGAAAAGAAGCAGCTTGGACCCCAGGGAGGACCCTTAACCCTTCATTGACTGGTCCCCCAGGGAGGACCCTTAACCCTTCATTGACTGGTCCCCCAGGGAGGACCCTTAACCCTTCATTGACTGGTCCCCCAGGGAGGACCCTTAACCCTTCATTGACTGGTCCCCCAGGGAGGACCCTTAACCCTTCATTGACTGGTCCCCCAGGGAGGACCCTTAACCCTTCATTGACTGGTCCCCCAGGGAGGACCCTTAACCCTTCATTGACTGGTCCCCCAGGGAGGACCCTTAACCCTTCATTGACTGGTCCCCCAGGGAGGACCCTTAACCCTTCATTGACTGGTCCCCCAGGGAGGACCCTTAACCCTTCATTGACTGGTCCCCCAGGGAGGACCCTTAACCCTTCATTGACTGGTCCCCCAGGGAGGACCCTTAACCCTTCATTGACTGGTCCCCCAGGGAGGACCCTTAACCCTTCATTGACTGGTCCCCCAGGGAGGACCCTTAACCCTTCATTGACTGGTCCCCCAGGGAGGACCCTTAACCCTTCATTGACTGGTCCCCCAGGGAGGACCCTTAACCCTTCATTGACTGGTCCCCCAGGGACTGGCCTCATGCATAGCAGGAAGCATGAGGCCAGTCCGCTGTCCCCCCCCAGGTTGGCAGAGGAATAGCACTGGGTGAAAAAATGTGTTGCAAAATCGTGGGATAAAAATTTAGAAAAAAACAAAAAGGAAAAAAATCTAAAACGTGGAGAGTATAGACTATAGACCATCTTTCCCAGTGGAGCGAAGCAAAGTAGATCCTTCTTTGACCCTTATTGCTCAAACATGGAAATAGTGTTTCCATGTCAGAACATCGTGCAACACATTTTCAACGCACTGGTTGAGAAATACTGCTCCAATGAGCTGCCACTCAAAACCCTTCATTGACTGGACCCCCAGGGAGGACCCTTAACCCTTCATTGACTGGTCCCCCAGGGAGGACCCTTAACCCTTCATTGACTGGACCCCCAGGGAGGACCCTTAACCCTTCATTGACTGGTCCCCCAGGGAGGACCCTTAACCCTTCATTGACTGGTCCCCCAGGGAGGACCCTTAACCCTTCATTGACTGGTCCCCCAGGGAGGACCCTTAACCCTTCATTGACTGGTCCCCCAGGGAGGACCCTTAACCCTTCATTGACTGGTCCCCCAGGGAGGACCCTTAACCCTTCATTGACTGGTCCCCCAGGGAGGACCCTTAACCCTTCATTGACTGGTCCCCCAGGGAGGACCCTTAACCCTTCATTGACTGGTCCCCCAGGGAGGACCCTTAACCCTTCATTGACTGGTCCCCCAGGGAGGACCCTTAACCCTTCATTGACTGGTCCCCCAGGGAGGACCCTTAACCCTTCATTGACTGGTCCCCCAGGGAGGACCCTTAACCCTTCATTGACTGGTCCCCCAGGGAGGACCCTTAACCCTTCATTGACTGGTCCCCCAGGGAGGACCCTTAACCCTTCATTGACTGGTCCCCCAGGGAGGACCCTTAACCCTTCATTGACTGGTCCCCCAGGGAGGACCCTTAACCCTTCATTGACTGGTCCCCCAGGGAGGACCCTTAACCCTTCATTGACTGGTCCCCCAGGGAGGACCCTTAACCCTTCATTGACTGGTCCCCCAGGGAGGACCCTTAACCCTTCATTGACTGGTCCCCCAGGGAGGACCCTTAACCCTTCATTGACTGGTCCCCCAGGGAGGACCCTTAACCCTTCATTGACTGGTCCCCCAGGGAGGACCCTTAACCCTTCATTGACTGGTCTCCCAGGGAGGACCCTTAACCCTTCATTGACTGGTCCCCCAGGGAGGACCCTTAACCCTTCATTGACTGGTCCCCCAGGGAGGACCCTTAACCCTTCATTGACTGGTCCCCCAGGGAGGACCCTTAACCCTTCATTGACTGGTCCCCCAGGGAGGACCCTTAACCCTTCATTGACTGGTCCCCCAGGGAGGACCCTTAACCCTTCATTGACTGGTCCCCCAGGGAGGACCCTTAACCCTTCATTGACTGGTCCCCCAGGGAGGACCCTTAACCCTTCATTGACTGGTCCCCCAGGGAGGACCCTTAACCCTTCATTGACTGGTCCCCCAGGGAGGACCCTTAACCCTTCATTGACTGGTCTCCCAGGGAGGACCCTTAACCCTTCATTGACTGGTCCCCCAGGGAGGACCCTTAACCCTTCATTGACTGGTCCCCCAGGGAGGACCCTTAACCCTTCATTGACTGGTCCCCCAGGGAGGACCCTTAACCCTTCATTGACTGGTCCCCCAGGGAGGACCCTTAACCCTTCATTGACTGGTCCCCCAGGGAGGACCCTTAACCCTTCATTGACTGGTCCCCCAGGGAGGACCCTTAACCCTTCATTGACTGGTCCCCCAGGGAGGACCCTTAACCCTTCATTGACTGGTCCCCCAGGGAGGACCCTTAACCCTTCATTGACTGGTCCCCCAGGGAGGACCCTTATTTTGTTTACACCAAATCTCCAAAAAATTACACCGAATCTACAAGGACACAATGTGTCTCGTTGTGATGTGTTATGAGCTTGTAGATCTGCTATTTTCACCAAATATTAACCCGAGAATAGTAACCGGTTTAAATGTATACGTTGATTTGACCTTCCTGTTAAGTCTGCACAGCCTATGAAGATAAGACATCATTTGAGTCCAATAGTCTAGTCTACTACTTCCAGTCCCATGCAGCTCACTCACACTGTGGATTGATTAGTACTTCCAGTCCCATGCAGCTCACTCACACTGTGGATTGATTAGTACTTCCAGTCCCATGCAGCTCACTCACACTGCGGCTTGATTAGACATCCCAGCTAATCCCAAGGTAGTTACATATTTGCTTAGCCTAAGCTGAGGGATTTAAAGGGAACTTTAACGGCTTTGTAAATCTCTCGCCATTGTCTTCAGTTGTGGTATGGGTCAGTCTGTCTCCGAGACTAGGGGAGAGGGGAAGCTGCATCTCACGGTTTAATTTGTTTTAAACCGTGAGCTGCAGCTTCCCAGCTCTCCCCTAACAGGCATATTGACCATTTAATGGTCAATATGCCTGTTCTAAGTTGGGTTCTCAATGGACGCAGCTTCCTGAATTCACGCCTGCCCACCCATGGCAGGTGTGCTATCTGGTATAACGAGCTATAACTTGCCCTTACGCCTTATCCCTAAACGTATTTGTTATTTTTTACTATTTTGAAAAACATTTTAAAATAGTTCAAATAGCCGATCTACAAGTTCACAATGTGTCAATGTAGATCGGCTAGTTGAACTATTTTAAAATGTTTTTCAAGAGTAAAATATGGCAAAATATTAGGGATAAATGGTAAGAGGTGGCCTCTTACCCTCTTACGAGCGTGAGTTCGTCGGATAGCATGGGTCCCTCTTTCGGCATGCAAGGGGGGGGCGGCCTCCCCTTGCATGCGGAAAGATTGACCCATGCTGTCCGACGATGCCTGGTTGAATAGCAGACAGACCGGATAAGAAGAGAGGGGAGAAGCCAGAGTGTGTATAGAAGGGATCGAGATGTAGTGATTTGATCCATCAGATCAGCTAAGTTGGGTGGTCAACCTGAAACAACCATGTCTGCTCTCGTGGAATTCTCGATCAATCAATAATAGGCAATATATAAGGAGTCAAGACAATATTCTCAGGTGCTGATGTATACTTTATGTAAACATGATATCATGGAGAGAAGTCCAATAACACTCAGGTCAGTGTTAAGTTAGTTCTGCCCAGAGCACAGGGCAGAATCACACTAAGGGCCGATTCATACTCCTATTTTACCGCTGTAGTGCCGAAATGATTTCGGCTCGTCAGAAATTTTCAGTAGCACCGAAGAGCCGACTTTAGGACGGTACCCGCCACCCGAACCTCAAATTACGTCACATTGTAGGCTCTACAGAGCCTAACCGACTTTTATTCGGCTCTAAAATAGGAGTATGAATCGCGCCTTATACTGTAGCTGCTCCAAGGACAAAGTAAACCATAACAAGAAACGCACATGTATTTTTACTATGTAGGAAAAGTCCGTTATCGACCTCTATATCACCACCTGATTGTTATTTTTTTGTTTTGAGCAACGGCCTAATTGCCCACAACTGGGTTTATTATTAAAATAACCATCATCAATTGACAAGCTCCGAAAAACAAAACAGGCATATCAAGATTTAGAATTCAATATACAGTTCTGTATTGTTTTCTGTGGGGCAGTGTTCACACGAGGATCCGCTGGGTTTATCAGTGTTATGACCATCGCAAGTCACAACATAACTTCTCTGTGCGAGGGGGGGGGGGGGGGGGGGGGGGGGGCTGGTAGTATTCCAGCAAGAACAGGTCTCCTTTTTTAAATTGTTTAGGCTCTGTTATTCAGGGAAAGGGGTGACAGAGCGTTTCAAGGTTTCACACTTCACATACTAGTGTAGGTGACTTAAGGTTAGAGCTATGGCAAGCTCCGTTAATCCAATGATCCACATTTGCAGCGTTCGACCGTCTAGGTCTTCATTTTCTCTGATGAAGACCTAGACGGTCGAAACGTTGCAAAATTGTAGTCTTAAAATAAAGTAAGTCTCGGAGCTCTACTCTTCTTTCTTTTTTACTGTTTTATTGCACTCCTTTACTACACTATTACACACACACACACACACACACACACACACACACACACACACACACACACACACACAGTCACACACACACACACACACACACACTCAGGCAAAGAGGAGCAGAACACATGAGGGTAATTTCACTCGGGAACTAACTCAACACAGCCAGGTGAGCCGATCATAATCAATAATCACAGGGCAGGGTGACGTGAGACAACAGAGGTAACAGGGTTACAAGGACAACAGGAAACACTTCAAAATAAGGGTGCACGATATTATAACACAGCAGTACAGATACTATACTATGCTATAAGACAGGCAGGTGTCATCAAAGGGATCAGAGTTTTAATAAAACTGATCTCCTTTCTCCCCTTCCTCTCCTCCGTCACCCCCTGCTTACCCTCCCTGATTTGGCTGATTAGGGCTCTTCCAAAGGGGCTTGTGGGTTTGTGTAAGACCCCCAGGGCACCGTCTCTGATGTGAGACCCCTGGTTCTCCTCTCTCAGCGCAGCACAACCTGTAATCCCATTGTGGGACAGGAAGAAGCAGCCAGAGGTCTGGGGGAAAAAACCTGTAGAGGCCGAGAGAGAGACGGGGGTCCCTATAGCTCTCATCGTTCCAATTAGCGCATGGATGCCCTTATAACCCCTGGAACCATGCCAGCCCAGGGTTGCCTGGACGCCCTTATAACCCCTGGAACCATGCCAGCCCAGGGTTGCCTGGACGCCCTTATCCCATTTTGACCTGAGATCAGATTCTAAAAATGTCTTCTACATCCTGACAGTTTTCTGAAAAAGCTATGTTTATATGTCAGTCGTTCTTCGATTAAAAAAAATAGCAGACCTACAAGCTCGTAGCGTGCCACTCGGTGGCGCGATATGAGCTTGTAGATCTGCTATTTTTCAATAGCTAAAGCATAACATAATGCTAACACCTAGGTTCCCGCCCCAAAATGGGTTAAAACCCCTGGAACCATGCCAGCCCAGGGTTGCCTGGACGCCCTTATAACCCCTGGAACCATGCCAGCCCAGGGTTGCCTGGACGCCCTTATAACCCCTGGAACCATGCCAGCCCAGGGTTGCCTAGAAGTCTCACTCCAGGGTTTATGTTAGCAAACCCAAGCTGCTTATGGAAGGCAAAGTGCTGACATCTAATTCCTTTCATAATACTAAAGTCTTGTATCTTTTCTTTGCCTGTCATGGAATGTCAACAGCTTGGTTATCAATGGATGGGAGTGACATACAACATTGAATTGAAATTGACAACATGTCACTTTGTTGGAATATTGGAGTAAGGGAAAAAAACGTACTAAATTTTGAACATTCTCACAGTTAAATTAATACTGAGGATTTGACTGTCATTTCTGTAATGAACACCAAATGCAGTGCTTTGGGGTTATAAATATGAAAAGAAACAATATCCCTTCCTATCACTGTTGCTCAACCACCAAGGAGCTGTGTACTGTATAAGCACTGTCCAAACATTCTGTCAACTTAATCCATTGAGACCTGGAACGCATCCATGTCACGTTAGCGTTTAACCACATTAACCATTAAGGGCTCTAAAATGTGCATCAAATGTTCATGGTTGAATTGGTGCTGCTGAGACATACCAATACACTGATACTGCAAAGGGAAGTGGCTATAGGCCTCCCCTGTGCCAATGTTAGCCCCTGTGCCTAAAGTTGCTTAAAGGACCACTTCACCACTTTCAACCTATCTTCATATAATAGGCCCTCACTAATATTCATGATAAAATGGCACGATTTTATTCTACTCAGTCTGTGTCTCATAGGAGGGCTGTGGGCAGTTTAGAAACCGTCCTCCAGAGACATCATCATTAGGCAAATTTCTTTTTAAACAAGATTTTTTTTACAAAAATGTTTAGATTTTCATTATCGTGAGAACGACGGCTTCCATTTTCGCATTGCAACTTTTCAGGAATAGAAAGCCTGCAGTTTCTATTAGCTTGTATTCCCCATCGATGGTGTCACTGGAGGACAGTTTCTGAACTGCCCACAGCCCTCCTATGAGACACAGAACGAGTAGGAAAAAAATTGCGCCATTTTTTCATGATTATTAGTGAGGACATATTATATGAAGATAGGTTGAAAAGTGGTGAAGTGGTCCATTTTGGGCGGGAACCCCTTTTGGTGTTTCAAGCATTCTGTTATACTTTATAGCTATTGAAAAATAGCAGATCTACAAGCTCCGGTGGCGCGCTACGAGCTTGTAGGTCTGCTATTTTTGAAAAATCGTAAAAATGCGGCACAAATCTTTGAATAGGTATATATTCTTTCAGAGCGAACGTTTTTTTTTATTTTGACGTCAGGCCTAAATGGGTTAATATTTATGACACACCCTCATTATGGTATTCCTCCCAGTTCACACCCACTTTCTCTAAGAGTGGACCAGCCTCTCAGTGGGCACGCCCCCTAACTCTAAGGCCATTGGTTCCTCTGGCCACAGAGATGACCTTTAGATGCTGCTGATTGGAGCATCTCTCTCAGGTCTTGCAGCCTATAGGATGCTGCGATCGGCTTCTGGCTCTACGGATTCTGTAGCATACCGTGATTGTCACACAAAGTAACCATGAAGACGCCTGGAGCGGTATAGGCCCATAGATCAGGTATGTATGTTTTTTGTTTTTGTCCTTGTCATAGTGTTTTGTTTATTTATTTTGTGATACTGACTGTACAGTAGTAATGGGGTTATTTGTGTTATTCTCAGTGCTAGTAAGACTACAACGCATACTTTATAGCAGTGGTTCCCAAAGTGGGGTCCGGGGACCCCCAGGGGTACTTGAGGGAGTTCCAGGGGGACCCAGCTAGATGATAATTTGCAACCAAATGGACCCTTATGGGTCTGTAACTCAGAGAGTGTACAAATGGAACCAAATGGACCCTAACGGGTCCATTTGGTTCCATTTGTACACTCTCAGAGTTAAATTAACAGTGGTTTTACAATATAAATTGGGGTCCCAGAGATAGAAATGCCATTAAATCAGGGGTCCGTGGCATAATGCGTGTGAAACTGGGGGGTCCATTAAATGAATGTGTTTCGGAATAAATGCTAGAGCCGTAAAAATCCTCCCTTATCGGGGTCACTGGCATAATGTTTTCAAAAGGGGGTCCGTGGCCTAATAAATGTCGATTTGGGGGTCCTTGACACGAAAGACTTTGGGAACCACTGCTTTATAGTACTGCCATTTTGTTTTTTGCTTCTAGATATTTTTATTGAAAGTAGGTTGACAGGAAATGGGGAGAGAGGGGGGGGGGGGGGGGGGGACAGGCAGCAAAGTTAGTCGGGAGTCGAACCCGCGCCACGCCGTCAGGCTTACCAGCCTAGGTGTCCGCTAGGCCGGCCCAGTGTCAGGCTTACCAGCCTATAGGTGACCGCTAGGCCGGCCCAGTGTCAGGCTTACCAGCCTATAGGTGACCGCTAGGCCGGCCCAGTGTCAGGCTTACCAGCCTAGGTGTCCGCTAGGCCGGCCCAGTGTCAGGCTTACCAGCCTATAGGTGCCCGCTATAGGCCGGCCCAGTGTCAGGCTTACCAGCCTATAGGTGACCGCTAGGCCGGCCCAGTGTCAGGCTTACCAGCCTATAGGTGACCGCTAGGCCGGCCCAGTGTCAGGCTTACCAGCCTATAGGTGACCGCTAGGCCGGACCAGTGTCAGGCTTACCAGCCTATAGGTGACCGCTAGGCCGGACCAGTGTCAGGCTTACCAGCCTAGGTGTCCGCTAGGCCGGCCCAGTGTCAGGCTTACCAGCCTATAGGTGACCGCTAGGCCGGACCAGTGTCAGGCTTACCAGCCTAGGTGTCCGCTAGGCCGGACCAGTGTCAGGCTTACCAGCCTATAGGTGACCGCTAGGCCGGCCCAGTGTCAGGCTTACCAGCCTATAGGTGACCGCTAGGCCGGCCCAGTGTCAGGCTTACCAGCCTATAGGTGACCGCTAGGCCGGACCAGTGTCAGGCTTACCAGCCTAGGTGTCCGCTAGGCCGGCCCAGTGTCAGGCTTACCAGCCTATAGGTGACCGCTAGGCCGGCCCAGTGTCAGGCTTACCAGCCTATAGGTGACCGCTAGGCCGGACCAGTGTCATTTGGTTCCATTTGTACACTCTCAGAGTTAAATTAACAGTGGTTTTACAATATAAATTGGGGTCCCAGAGATAGAAATGCCATTAAATCAGGGGTCCGTGGCATAATGCGTGTGAAACTGGGGGGTCCATTAAATGAATGTGTTTCGGAATAAATGCTAGAGCCGTAAAAATCCTCCCTTATCGGGGTCACTGGCATAATGTTTTCAAAAGGGGGTCCGTGGCCTAATAAATGTCGATTTGGGGGTCCTTGACACGAAAGACTTTGGGAACCACTGCTTTATAGTACTGCCATTTTGTTTTTTGCTTCTAGATATTTTTATTGAAAGTAGGTTGACAGGAAATGGGGAGAGAGGGGGGGGGGGGGGGGGGGACAGGCAGCAAAGTTAGTCGGGAGTCGAACCCGCGCCACGCCGTCAGGCTTACCAGCCTAGGTGTCCGCTAGGCCGGCCCAGTGTCAGGCTTACCAGCCTATAGGTGTCCGCTAGGCCGGCCCAGTGTCAGGCTTACCAGCCTATAGGTGACCGCTAGGCCGGCCCAGTGTCAGGCTTACCAGCCTAGGTGTCCGCTAGGCCGGCCCAGTGTCAGGCTTACCAGCCTATAGGTGCCCGCTATAGGCCGGCCCAGTGTCAGGCTTACCAGCCTATAGGTGACCGCTAGGCCGGCCCAGTGTCAGGCTTACCAGCCTATAGGTGACCGCTAGGCCGGCCCAGTGTCAGGCTTACCAGCCTATAGGTGACCGCTAGGCCGGACCAGTGTCAGGCTTACCAGCCTATAGGTGACCGCTAGGCCGGACCAGTGTCAGGCTTACCAGCCTAGGTGTCCGCTAGGCCGGCCCAGTGTCAGGCTTACCAGCCTATAGGTGACCGCTAGGCCGGACCAGTGTCAGGCTTACCAGCCTAGGTGTCCGCTAGGCCGGCCCAGTGTCAGGCTTACCAGCCTATAGGTGACCGCTAGGCCGGACCAGTGTCAGGCTTACCAGCCTAGGTGTCCGCTAGGCCGGCCCAGTGTCAGGCTTACCAGCCTAGGTGCCCGCTAGGCCGGCCCAGTGTCAGGCTTACCAGCCTAGGTGTCCGCTAGGCCGGCCCAGTGTCAGGCTTACCAGCCTAGGTGTCCGCTAGGCCGGACCAGTGTCAGGCTTACCAGCCTAGGTGTCCGCTAGGCCGGCCCAGTGTCAGGCTTACCAGCCTAGGTGTCCGCTAGGCCGGCCCAGTGTCAGGCTTACCAGCCTAGGTGTCCGCTAGGCCGGCCCAGTGTCAGGCTTACCAGCCTAGGTGTCCGCTAGGCCGGCCCAGTGTCAGGCTTACCAGCCTAGGTGTCCGCTAGGCCGGCCCAGTGTCAGGTTTACCAGCCTAGGTGCCCGCTAGGCCGGACCCAGGCCATACTGCCAGATTTTATCTGAAATAATAATACAATTTATTTAGCAAAAATATTGTGATGACGATTATTATATGAGAATGAATATTAATGTTTGATGATTCGTGGAATACAGTTGTTTTATTACACTTTTTGTATCTTATATATTCATTTTAAATCAATACAGTATGTATATCTTCAACTATACAGTTTGTCTCCTGACAGTAAAATGCTTTATGCATACTGTAAATCATTCTGGATTAAGTGCCTAAACAGCAATATTGCTGATTTAAACAAAATATGGTGAATAATAATGTTTCAAACTAAAACCAATAAGAGATAAAACAGATGCAGGATCAATTGTGCATCCGTACTGACATTCAACAGACACATAAACAGACATTTTACATTAGTGGTCCGTGTCAAGGACCCCTAAATCAACATTTATTAGGCCACGGACCCCCCCATTTGAAAACATATGCCAGTGACCCCGATAAGGGAGGATTTTCACGGCTCTAGCAGTGATTCCGAAACATATTAATTTCATGGACCCCCAGTTTCACACGCATTAGGCTACGTACCCCCGATTTAATGGCAATTCTATCTCTGGTACCCCAATTTATATTGTAAAACCACTGTTAATTTAACTCTGAGAGTGTACAAATGGAACCAAATGGACCCGTTAGGGTCCATTTGGTTCCATTTGTACACTCTCAGAGTTACAGACCCATAAGGGTCCATTTGGACTATCTCTAATTGAGCTAGGTACCCTCTGGAACTCTCTCAAGTACCCCTAGATTACATCAATAAAACGCCTTAACTTATACCTGTGTTCGTGTCTCTTCCAGAGCTACAGCCAACATGTCTTCCGGCACAGCAACGAGTCGGATCCTGATAAAGGGTGGTAAGGTGGTGAACGATGACTGCACCCTGGAGGCCGACGTCTACATCGAGAACGGCGTCATCCAGCAGGTGGGGAAGGAGATGATGATCCCGGGCGGGGCCACGGTGATCGACGCCTCGGGTAAGCTGGTGCTGCCGGGCGGCATCGACACCAGCGTGCACCTCCAGGAGACCTTCATGAACGCAACCACGGTGGACGACTACTACAGCGGCACCAAGGTACAGGGAGGAGGAGGAGGACCAGGGGTGGGAAAAATACTCAAAGGTTTCACTTAAAGATGGAGTGCCGTGATTTTTTTCCACCCTAAAACATGATCATCAGGTCTTATTGTTATATAAGGAGGTATAATTTTTTCAAAAAAGTGTACAGTATTTGTTAAAATGTTGTTTTTATGTGGGCACGCCCACCAGTTCATTAAGTATGCCTGGTTTGACTGGTGGGTGGTGATCCACCTGAACTGAAGCTGCACCCACAGCAGTAGTTGTATGATAAAGGGGGAGGGGTTATGGGAGGGGCTGATAATGTGATGTCACTATATTACTGTTTATTTCATTGGCCCGTTTGACTGTCAAGGGTTCAGCCTCCAGGAAGAAACCCTACATACAAAGTTAATACACCATTGCACATAAAAACGACTCCAGGGTGTCTAATGAAGTACTGTCACCTCATAGACACATGAAAAACTGGAAGAATACAACAATTGTGGCACTCCATCTTTAAACCTGGCCTGGGCCATGGCTCAGTGGTCCAGGCACCTTGGCTGGTAATCCAGTCTGGCAGTGTGCCGCGGGTTCGACTCCCGATCCCGACGGCCTTTACTGCACGTCTTCCCCCCCCATCTCTCTCCCCATTTCCTGTCAGCCTACTGTCTGTCCCTCCATAAAAAATATAAAATAAAGGCGAAAGCCACAAAAAAACATTTAAAAAAAAAGGTTTCACTTAAACCCATTTAGGCCTGACATCGAAATAAAATAAAAAACGTTCGCTCTGAAAGAATATATATTCAAAGATTTGTGCCGCATTTTTACGATTTTTCAAAAATATATACCTACAAGCTCGTAGCGCGCTTGTAGATCTGCTATTTTTCAATAGCTAAAGTATAACATAATGCTTAGTTAAAACACCAAAAGGGGTTCCCGTCCAGAATGGGTTAAGTCAATTTATAAATACTGCAATACTCCGTTACAAGTAGAAGTCCCGTATTCAAAATGTACTCAAGTAAAAGTACACAAGTATCGGCATCAAAATGTATTTAAAGTGCTAAAAGTATTCATATTGCAGAAAATCTTTGGAAAATAGCCGATCTACAAGCTCACAATGCGTCGCATTTAACCACCAATAGATTTACAGGTTTACTATAGCAACCTTTTTTGCACATAATGGGGCTGCGCTGACAATTTTAATACACCCACTTTAAAATGTACTATACTACACAATTATAATGCATTATAATGCACTTATAAATGGTAAATGGTGCATTTATATTATTCCGGTATACAGTGTGTCAGCCCTTCAGTCGCCGGTCGCCTTAAGGCATCTTATTGGTATAGCACCTTTATCCAAGACGCTTTATACGATGACATGTGCATTACATTCACCCATTCACACACACATTCACACACCGATGGCGGCGGAAACCATGCAAGGCACCAACCTGCTCATCGGGAGCAATCAGGGGTTCAGTGTCTTGCTCAAGGACACTTCGACACTAAGGCCTGACTCACACCTTCGCAACAGATTGATGTATAGCTGATGCAAGCTTAGCTCGCAATGCATTTCCAATGGGAGTCACATGGTTTGACACAACATTTGTGTTGTATGAGGGGGAGGGGGGCAGTCGAAACACAGCCGAAAGCCGTACAACACAAATGTTGTGTCAAACCATGTGACTCCCATTGGAAATGCATTGCGAGCTTGCATCAGCTATACATCTCATACAACAAGCATGCATCAATGTTGTACAGTTGGAGGCCATCGATATTGTCCCATTTTGGGCGGGAACCCTTTTTGGTGTTTTAAACATTATAATTTAGCTATTGAAAAATAGCAGATCTACAAGCTCATAGCGCGCCACCGAGTGGCGCGCTACGAGCTTTGTAGGTCTGCTATTTTTGAAAAATCGTGAAAATATTTATTTCAGAAAACTGGAGGATTTAGAAGGATTTTTTTTTTAATTTGAGGTCAGGCCTAAATGGGTCAAATGATAAGGGACAATATCGGTGGCACCCAACTGTATGCTAGATGTAAAGGTGTGAGTCGGGCCTAACTCTGTGGTAGGAACATGAGATCCAACTGACTGAGAACCTTCCGGTTTCTGCAAGCAGCCGCTCTACCTCCTGAGCCACTGCCGGTCTGCCGCCTCCACATTTTGATTCATACATCATTGATATGTTATAGATGATGATTGACATGAGCCTATACTGTAGATCAGGGGTTCTCAACCTGTGGGTCGGGACCCCCAGGGGGGTCCCCACGTGATACAATATGTATCTGTTAATTTATGCAGCCTGCATGTGGTGTCAGTCTATCTAGTGTAGATGACACCACGATGAAATGTGAACTATACGTAGAACAATAGCAGGCACACCGTTATGTTAGAAATCCACATTGTGAATTCCGAATTGGGTAAAACAGCCTTTCATTACTATGCACCTCACATGTGGAACTGTCTCTACAATCAATCTTAAAACTGAACAACTTGATTTCACTTGAACGTTTTAAAAATACTTTTAAGGATCCACTTGAGATCTAGCTGTACTTGTTCACTCTAAACTGTTTCTTATCCTGTAATGTATTTGTGTTTATATTGTATGTTATGTGTACTGTAATCAGGGTGTTATTGAAAAAGAGAGATTGCTCTCAACTGACTTCCCTGAATAAATAAAGGTTAAAGAAAAAGAAAAGAAAAGATGTGTGCCCAAAATGACTGTATGTGTGTGTCTCCTGTACTAGGCCGCTCTGGCTGGTGGTACCACTATGGTGATAGGACATGTGTATGTGTGTGTCTCCTCTATACTAGGCCGCTCTGGCTGGAGGTACCACTATGGTGATAGGACATGTGTATGTGTGTGTCTCCTCTATAGGCCGCTCTGGCTGGTGGTACCACTATGGTGATAGGACATGTGTATGTGTGTGTCTCCTCTATAGGCCGCTCTGGCTGGAGGTACCACTATGGTGATAGGACATGTGTATGTGTGTGTCTCCTCTATAGGCTGCTCTGGCTGGAGGTACCACTATGGTGATAGGACATGTGTGTGTGTGTGTCTCCTCTTCTATAGGCCGCTCTGGCTGGTGGTACCACTATGGTGATAGGACATGTGCTTCCAGAGAAGAACGAGTCTTTGCTGGAGGCGTACGACAAGTGCCGCAGCGTGGCCGACCCCAAAGCCTGCTGTGACTACGCTCTGCATGTGGCAGTCACTTGGTGGGGACCCAAGGTCAGTCACTTGGTGGGGACCCAAGGTCAGTCACCTGGTGGGGACCCAAGGTCAGTCACTGGGTGGGGACCCAAGGTCAGTCACTTGGTGGGGACCCAAGGTCAGTCACTTGGTGGGGACCCAAGGTCAGTCACTTGGTGGGGACCCAAGGTCAGTCACTTGGTGGGGACCCAAGGTCAGTCACTTGGTGGGGACCCAAGGTCAGTCACTTGGTGGGGACCCAAGGTCAGTCACTTGGTGGGGACCCAAGGTCAGTCACTTGGTGGGGACCCAAGGTCAGTCACTTGGTGGGGACCCAAGGTCAGTCACTTGGTGGGGACCCAAGGTCAGTCACTTGGTGGGGACCCAAGGTCAGTCACTGGGTGGGGACCCAAGGTCAGTCACTGGGTGGGGACCCAAGGTCAGTCACCTGGTGGGGACCCAAGGTCAGTCACCTGGTGGGGACCCAAGGTCAGTCACTTGGTGGGGACCCAAGGTCAGTCACTTGGTGGGGACCCAAGGTCAGTCACTTGGTGGGGACCCAAGGTCAGTCACCTGGTGGGGACCCAAGGTCAGTCACTTGGTGGGGACCCAAGGTCAGTCACTGGGTGGGGACCCAAGGTCAGTCACTTGGTGGGGACCCAAGGTCAGTCACTTGGTGGGGACCCAAGGTCAGTCACTTGGTGGGGACCCAAGGTCAGTGCTGGAGAAAAGTACTCACATTCTTTACTTAAAACCCCATTCAGGGCGGGAACCCCTTTTGGTGCATTATGTTATACTTTAGCTATTGAAAAATAGCAGATCTACAAGCTCATAGCGCGGCACCGAGTGTCGCGCTACGAGCTTGTAGATCTGCTATTTTTTTTAAATCGGTAAGACGTGCACATTTTTGAACATTATTATTCTTTCACAGCATTAAAAAAAAATCTTAGAATCTTTGCTTCTGGGAGGTCCCTGAAATAACATATTTTGAGATGAGGGTCCGCGGCCAATTAAATAATTTTTTTAGGGTCCTTGACATGAAATAGTTTGAGAACAACACCACAGACGAATAACAGTCTAAGTCCACACTATTGATCCATAATATATAAATGATAGATAAGGGTTCAGGACAACGAGGCCTTTTCGTGGAGGGGTCAGTCTGAAATTTGGACTTAGACCGTTTTTCGTCTGTGGTACTTAACTGACATAGAAACCTAGGTTTTTCAGAAAACTGTTTTTTTCCCCCAAACATATAAAAATCTTTTGAAAATAGCAGATCTACAAGCTCACAATGTGTCACATCCACTTTTCTCTGCTCTTGTTCTGACAGTACAGTACACTAGATACTGAGTATTACTCATTCACTTTCTCATCCTGCAGGTTCGGGCTGAGATGGAGAGGCTGGTGAGAGAGAAAGGAGTGAATTCTTTCCAGATGTTCATGGCCTATAAGGACACATACATGCTGCGGGACAGTGAACTATACCAGGTGCTCCAGAACTGTAAAGACATTGGAGCCATAGCCAGGGTCCATGCTGAAAACGGAGAACTGGTGGCAGAGGTGAGTAGCGATAATTTAATTCAAGGACAATTTCACCCATTTTCAACAAATCTTCATATAATTCACTTATTCTCGTGATAAAATGGTCATCATCTTGTAAAGGAAGGAGAGGTCGCACAGCTCGTAGTCACAATGCAAAATATCATTTTTATTGAAAAAAAAAGTGCATGTGCCACTTTTATTTTAATTAATTACGACCGTACGTCGCAGATTACTATGTATGAAACCCTAGACGGGCCCACCCCAAAGTTATTAGTGCAGCCGCGCCCAGCAGCCAGCGAAAGCAGAGTTCTCAACAGGCCCGAAAATTAAGGCCCGGCCCTACCTGGGCCCTAACTGGGCTGGCCCGAGGCCCCGCCTGTGGCCTTACTAATTAGCACACATTTACGCCCTACCGGAAATAAACCGTCAATTAAAAAAAAAAAGAGGTCCATATGGGCATTCCCATGCAGACCTGTTGTTTCAGCGCGACCTTGCGCTATACTTCACGACAATCTTTATTGTCCTGAAGTATAGCCTTCTATAAACAAAATACAGTAGATATTTTTGTTTTACATAGGCTACACGTATAGTATACCATGTTTACATAGAGTTGATGCTCTTATCCATAACATTTACATCAGTGGACCAGTTTAATTATTGTGCCGTCACTAAGGCGATTACACTTTTGTCAGGTTTTCTGCACGTTTTTTTGGCACCCCTAACTATTCTTCCATACTTTTAGTATGAAGGACTGTAGGCAACACAGTCTTATGCACACCTGAGATGCTCAGATGCTCTGAGACGGGTGCGTAGGCAGGGCTCAATGTATTCACCTGTATGCTCTGAGGTGGGTGCGTAGGCAGGGCTCAATGTATTCACCTGATATGCTCTGAGGTGGGTGCGTAGGCAGGGCTCAATGTATTCACCTGTATGCTCTGAGACGGGTGCGTAGGCAGGGCTCAATGTATTCACCTGTATGCTCTGAGGCGGGTGCGTAGGCAGGGCTCAATGTATTCACCTGTATGCTCTGAGACGGGTGCGTATAGGCAGGGCTCAATGTATTCACACCTGTTATGCTCTGAGACGGGTGCGTAGGCAGGGCTCAATGTATTCACCTGTATGCTCTGAGGCGGGTGCGTAGGCAGGGCTCAATGTATTCACCTGTATGCTCTGAGGTGGGTGCGTAGGCAGGGCTCAATGTATTCACCTGATATGCTCTGAGACGGGTGCGTAGGCAGGGCTCAATGTATTCACCTGATATGCTCTGAGACGGGTGCGTAGGCAGGGCTCAATGTATTCACACCTGATATGCTCTGAGGCGGGTGCGTAGGCAGGGCTCAATGTATTCACCTGTATGCTCTGAGGCGGGTGCGTAGGCAGGGCTCAATGTATTCACACCTGATATGCTCTGAGACGGGTGCATAGGCAGGGCTCAATGTATTCACCTGATATGCTCTGAGACGGGTGCGTAGGCAGGGCTCAATGTATTCACCTGTATGCTCTGAGGCGGGTGCGTAGGCAGGGCTCAATGTATTCACACCTGATATGCTCTGAGACGGGTGCGTAGGCAGGGCTCAATGTATTCACCTGATATGCTCTGAGACGGGTGCATAGGCAGGGCTCAATGTATTCACCTGTATGCTCTGAGACGGGTGCGTAGGCAGGGCTCAATGTATTCACCTGTATGCTCTGAGACGGGTGCGTAGGCAGGGCTCAATGTATTCACCTGTATGCTCTGAGACGGGTGCGTAGGCAGGGCTCAATGTAATCACCTGATATGCTCTGAGACGGGTGCGTAGGCAGGGCTCAATGTATTCACCTGTATGCTCTGAGGCGGGTGCGTAGACAGGGCTCAATGTATTCACCTGATATGCTCTGAGACGGGTGCGTAGACAGGGCTCAATGTATTCACCTGATATGCTCTGAGACGGGTGCGTAGGCAGGGCTCATTGTATTCACCTGTATGCTCTGAGGCGGGTGCGTAAGCAGGGCTCAATGTATTCACCTGTATGCTCTGAGGCGGGTGCGTAGGCAGGGCTCAATGTATTCACCTGTATGCTCTGAGACGGGTGCGTAGGCAGGGCTCAATGTAATCACCTGATATGCTCTGAGACGGGTGCGTAGGCAGGGCTCAATGTATTCACCTGATATGCTCTGAGACGGGTGCGTAGGCAGGGCTCAATGTATTCACCTGATATGCTCTGAGACGGGTGCGTAGGCAGGGCTCAATGTATTCACCTGATATGCTCTGAGACGGGTGCGTAGGCAGGGCTCAATGTATTCACCTGATATGCTCTGAGGTGGGTGCGTAGGCAGGGCTCAATGTATTCACACCTGATATGCTCTGAGACGGGTGCGTAGGCAGGGCTCAATGTATTGTATTCACACCTGATATGCTCTGAGGTGGGTGCGTAGGCAGGGCTCAATGTATTCACCTGATATGCTCTGAGACGGGTGCGTAGGCAGGGCTCAATGTATTCACCTGTATGCTCTGAGACGGGTGCGTAGGCAGGGCTCAATGTATTCACACCTGATATGCTCTGAGACGGGTGCGTAGGCAGGGCTCAATGTATTCACCTGTATGCTCTGAGACGGGTGCGTAGGCAGGGCTCAATGTATTCACCTGTATGCTCTGAGGCGGGTGCGTAGGCAGGGCGCTAAGTATTCACCTGATATGCTCTGAGACGGGTGCGTAGGCAGGGCTCAATGTATTCACCTGTATGCTCTGAGACGGGTGCGTAGGCAGGGCTCAATGTATTCAGAAAACATGCACACGTGCATAAAGACCTGCACACCGCCTGCACTTGCGATACCAAATACTTTATTTAGGCAACGTTTCGGTCAAAGACCTTCTTCAGGCGTCATTCTCATCAGTATGAAGGACTGAAAACAGTGTATGAATTGAATTAGTGGATATTACCGAGCAATCTTCGTTCCTACTCTCACCTATGGTGATGAAGTGTGGGTCATGACCGAAAGCGGTTGAAGATGGATGGATGGATGGATAGTGGATATTATATAGGTTTTCCTTTATTATTTTCTTTTGTCTATTTCCAGGGTGCAAAGGAAGCATTGGACTTAGGAATCAGAGGTCCAGAGGGCATTGAAGTCAGTAGACCTGAAGAGGTGAGACATGTGGAAATTAGATTTACAGAACTACAGTACTGCACTTTATAACCAAGAACTACAGTATACTGCACTTTATAACCAAGAACTACAGTACTGCACTTTATAACCAAGAACTACAGTACTGCACTTTATAACCAAGAACTACAGTACTGCACTTTATAACCAAGAACTACAGTACTGCACTTTATAACCAAGAACTACAGTACTGCACTTTATAACCAAGAACTACAGTATACTGCACTTTATAACCAAGAACTACAGTACTGCACTTTATAACCAAGAACTACAGTACTGCACTTTATAACCAAGAACTACAGTACTGCACTTTATAACCAAGAACTACAGTACTGCACTTTATAACCAAGAACTACAGTACTGCACTTTATAACCAAGAACTACAGTACTGCACTTTATAACCAAGAACTACAGTACTGCACTTTATAACCAAGAACTACAGTACTGCACTTTATAACCAAGAACTACAGTACTGCACTTTATAACCAAGAACTACAGTACTGCACTTTATAACCAAGAACTACAGTACTGCACTTTATAACCAAGAACTACAGTACTGCACTTTATAACCAAGAACTACAGTATACTGCACTTTATAACCAAGAACTACAGTACTGCACTTTATAACCAAGAACTACAGTACTGCACTTTATAACCAAGAACTACAGTACTGCACTTTATAACCAAGAACTACAGTACTGCACTTTATAACCAAGAACTACAGTACTGCACTTTATAACCAAGAACTACAGTACTGCACTTTATAACCAAGAACTACAGTACTGCACTTTATAACCAAGAACTACAGTACTGCACTTTATAACCAAGAACTACAGTACTGCACTTTATAACCAAGAACTACAGTACTGCACTTTATAACCAAGAACTACAGTACTGCACTTTATAACCAAGAACTACAGTATACTGCACTTTATAACCAAGAACTACAGTATACTGCACTTTATAACCAAGAACTACAGTACTGCACTTTATAACCAAGAACTACAGTATACTGCACTTTATAACCAAGAACTACAGTACTGCACTTTATAACCAAGAACTACAGTACTGCACTTTATAACCAAGAACTACAGTACTGCACTTTATAACCAAGAACTACAGTACTGCACTTTATAACCAAGAACTACAGTACTGCACTTTATAACCAAGAACTACAGTACTGCACTTTATAACCAAGAACTACAGTACTGCACTTTATAACCAAGAACTACAGTACTGCACTTTATAACCAAGAACTACAGTACTGCACTTTATAACCAAGAACTACAGTATACTGCACTTTATAACCAAGAACTACAGTATACTGCACTTTATAACCAAGAGAGTTTGTGAATATCAAGAACTACAGTATACTGCACTTTATAACCAAGAGAGTTTGTGAATATCAAGAACTACAGTATAGTAGCCTACTGCACTTTATAACCAGGAGAGTTTGCACTGCAGACGTCTAAATGTTTATTGTCAACAAAAAGTGGGTGCGCCAACATTTTGTAGTATTCTATGAGAAGAGCGAGGATAGAGTTAGGGCCGATTCATACTCCTATTTTAGAGCCGAATAAAAGTCGGTTCGGCTCTGTAGAGCCTACAATGTGACGTCATTTGAGGTTCGGGGGGGCGGGTACCGTGTACCGTCCTAAAGTCGGCTCTTCGGTGCTACTGAACATTTCTGACGAGCCGAAATCATTTCGGCACTACAGCGCCGAAACAGCGGTAAAATAGGAGTATGAATCGGCCCTTAGAGTGAGCGCAGAAGAGAAAAGAGAAAGAAACGTGGGATAGAAATACATTGTCTAAACGTAAGACAAGTCAACACCTAACATAACCACTATTAATAGCTGTTCTATATTAAATATTAAAATAAAATATAATGAATAATAAATATTTCATTCGTCTTTTTTCGACTCCTCTGTGTACCACCAGTACTGGCCCATTTAGGCCTGACGTCAACATTTTAAAAATGTCTTTAAAAAAAAAGAAAATCTGTAAAAACCTCATGTTTCTATATCAGTGGTTCTCAATATTTCATGTCAAGGACCCCAAATATTATATGTAATATGCCACCGACCCCCATCTGAAAATATGTTGTTCCAGGGGACCTCTCCAGAAGCAAAGATTTGAGTTAAAAACTGAAACTCTGAAAGAATATTCAAAAATAGCAGACCTACAAGTTCATAGCGCGGCACTCGGTGCCGCGCTATGAGCTTGTAGATCTGCTATTTTTCAATAGCTAAAGTATAACATAGGCCTAATGCTTAAAACACCAAAAAGGGGTTCCCGCCCAACATGGGCTAGTACCAGTGGTTTGGGAACCTCTGCTTTAGATTTCAGAAAACTCAAAAGACAACCCGATAATATGCTGCTTGATCACATCAATGTCCTTTCCTTTAACAGTTGGAAGCAGAGGCAGTCCACAGGGCAATCACCATTGCCAACAGGGTGAGAACAATCTCTAGCACATTGAAGGACCACCTCATCACATTTCAACCTACCTTCATACAATAGGCCTATCTCACAGCCCGCTTTCCACGCCCACTTCCGGTAAATAGTGGTGTCATTTAACATTAGCATTTACACGTTTTTTTCTCTGGAGAATCTAAGTACATTTTCTAATGTAAAAATGTGACAGACCAATATTATTATGAAGCAAACAAGATGGTAAATCAGCGCGAACAGATAGAACAAACCTTACCTTGAGAAAACAAAAGTTGTAGACTTCTTAAATTACCTCTGTTAACATGTAGCGTCTATGGAGTGACGTCACGCTATCACCACTAACCCCGAAAGGGGGCGTATTAAGGGGGCGGGGAAATTCTGTGAGATAGGCTTATTGGTCCTCACTAATAATGTGCATGATCAAATGCCACAATGTTTTTCTACTTGGTCTGTGTCTCATGGGAGGGCTGTGTGGGCACTTCAGAAACCTGTCCACCAGTGACATCATCGATGGGGAACCCAAGCTAATAGAAACTGCAGGCTTTCTATTCCTGAAACGTTGCAATGCGATAATGGAAGCCATTTTTCTCACGATAATACAAATCTAAATATATATATATTTTTTTTGAGTGGTGCAAACCACTCCAACAACTGGCTTTGTACCCGTGTACCCGTGTTTGTTCGTACCAAAAAAACGAGCATGGTTGCTATGGTTAATAAATGTGTAGTTGCACCACTCAGTTCACACGGGTGTGATTTTTTAAATATATTTGTTTTTATCTGCCTAACTATGATGTCACTGTTAGACAGGTTTCTGAACTGCCCACACCCACACCCCTCCTATGAGACACAGACTGAGTAGAAAAACATGGTATTTTATCATGAAAATGATAAAAGTGAGGACCAATTATATGAAGATAGGTTGAAAAGTGGTGAAGTGGTCCTTTAATATAAAACACAAAGCGTAACATATCCCTACAATGTATAATATATACTTTTTTATTTTAGGCCCGTTGTCCCATTTACCTCGTTAATGTGTCCAGCATGTCTGCTGGAGACGTCGTGGCCACGGCCAGGATGCAGGGTAAGGCTAACGTATTTAACCATGGAGACGTCGTGGCCACGGCCAGGATGCAGGGTAAGGCTAACGTATTTAACCATGGAGACGTCGTGGCCACGGCCAGGATGCAGGGTAAGGCTAACGTATTTAACCATGTGAACTGGAGACGTCGTGGCCACGGCCAGGATGCAGGGTAAGGCTAACGTATTTAACCATGTGAAGACTGTCATTCCACACTGAGATATCAATGCATACTTTTATTCCAGTTTTCTGAAATAAATATTTTCACGATTTTTCAAAAATAGCAGACCTAGATCTGCTATTTTTCAATAGCTAAAGTATAACAGAATGCTTGAAACACCAAAAGGGGTTCCCGCCCAGAATGGGTTAAACCTACACCTGGTGTATATTGGTCATCTTATCTCAGAATATTGATTACCACATCTTGTCTTGGACAGTAAAAACACCTTTGAATGTGATTGTGATTAACTTAACTTAACATTTATTTGTGAAATAAGTGTTAATTTAGTTATTGAGCACTGCTGGTGTCACTTGATTTGCACATTTTTGCACCACCTGGTGGTCGCCCAGCATATTGTATGGCTGCACAACGTATGCTGTGATCTATGGTACAGGTAAGGTTGTCCACGGGGAAACGACCACAGCGCATGCTGTGCTGAACGGTCTACACTACTACCATCAGGACTGGGCCCACGCTGCTGCCTATGTCACTGTGCCTCCCCTCCGCCTGGATCCAAACACACCAACATGTCTAATGAGCTTGCTAGGAAGGTAAGTACAAAGGCACAGATAACAGAACATGCCATACCAGAATCTGGTTATGTTCTGTTATCTGTGCTTATAGTGCTTATCTGTGCTTATACAGTAGTTGCTTATGTATGGAAAACATACATACATACATACATACATACATACATACATACATACATACATACATACATACATACATACATACATACATACATACGTATACATACATACATACATACATACATACATACTACTTCCAATACTATTGGAAGTAGTATGTATGTATGTATGTTTTCCATACATAAGCAACTAATACGTTTTTATGTATAGCTTCTAACTCACAGATATCCCCAGTCTCTTTTGCCACATGAACATTTTTGAGCGGTGCAAAGCACTCAGTCGTGACTGAGTGTGTGTGTGTGTAGGTCTGTATGTCTATCTGTCCGAACCGGCCTATAGGACCACTGCTGCAGCTGCAGCTGTTTTGAGCAGTCAGCCTTGTGGGTCACATTGGAGGGTCAATGACACGCACGCACGCACGCACGCACGCACGCACGCACGCACGCACGCACGCACGCACGCACGCACGCACGCACGCACCAGGAAGGAGGGGTAATTACAACTCTGTGCTTAACTCTCATATATCTCATATCAACAACGTGTTATTATTACACAGGACACCAGCTGCTACAGTACATCTCACAGGAAAATATTGTACTTTTACTCCACTACACTGCACTTTTACTTACTCACTGACTGCGCATTGCAGGTGTGATTCTGTACTTCTACTATGTGGGCACATTGTTCTCATCGTTACAATTCATTGGTGTGAATTCATGGTCTGTTCCACTGTTCCACCGTATAGCACACATCACCGACCATCCCAGTCTCTTCACAGTGACACCCTAAATGTCGTGGCGTCTGACCACCGGCCCTTCACCATAAAACAGAAGTCCATGGGCAAGGACGACTTCAAGTATAGCACACATCACCGGCCATCCCAGTCTCTCACCCCTCCTCTCTTCACAGTGACACCCTAAATGTCGTGGCGTCTGACCACCGGCCCTTCACCATAAAACAGAAGTCCATGGGCAAGGACGACTTCACCAAGATCCCCCATGGGGTCCCAGGCATCCAGGACCGCATGAGCGTCATCTGGGAGAGAGGAGTGGTATGTATGTGGAAACCCTTTGTTCTTCAAAACATACTTTTAGCTACTATAGCAAAAAGTGATTGCAATTACACATGCTAAATCTCTGAACCCCACGACACAGCAATTTGTAGACAAGGTTTCTGCACTTTAGTTGTCTCTACTGTTATTCTTAAAATAAGAATACTTTGGCGCCACCTACTGTAGACCCTCAGCCAATTATTTGTGTACCAGCCACAGACCTTGGTATCTGTTCAATCCAGCTCGTGGTTGCTCGGGTGTGTCCCTCATCTCTTATTCCTTCCCGTATTGCTACTGTGCATAATAAAAACTAAAATATGTCAAATAAACGTTTTCATTTGTGACCACACAGCTAGTGCAAAGTAGGGCATTAAGCAACTAGTCGACTAGTAAATCCACTAGTCGACCTTGCTGGTACTAGTTGATAAGTTGATAAGTTGATCCCGATTTTGTAGGCCTCAAGATCAGGTAGATTATAGTTATAGTCACCAATGTACACAGTTTTTAAATGTACAAATATTTATTTAAAAAAAAAAAAACATAATAGGTGGTTAAACAACTAGTCGACTAGTAAACTAGGCAACTAGTCAACTAGTAAAAATGACTAGAAGTGAATGCCCTATAGTACAAAGCCAAAATCCAATTAAGAGCCAGTCACAGCTTGCTTGTTTTTAAGAGGTTAACCATGTCATGTGCCCTAGGTCGGAGGCAGGATGGATGAGAACCGTTTCGTAGCGGTCACAAGCTCGAATGCAGCAAAGATCTACAACGTATACCCCAGGAAGGGCAGGATAGTTCCAGGGGCAGACGCTGATGTGGTGGTCTGGGATCCAGAGGGATCCAAGTATGGAAGCCCTGAATCCACAGTCTTGTCTCTCGCTGCAGGTTTATCATATATCAGTGGTTCCCAAAGTGGGGTCCGGGGACCCCCAGGGGTACTTGAGGGTGTTCCAGGGGGGACCCAGCTAAATGATGATGTGCAACCAAATGGACCCTTATGGGTCTGTAACTCAGAGAGTGTACAAATGGAACCAAATGGACCCGTTCCATTTGTACACTCTCTGAGTTAAATTAACAGTGGTTTCACAATATACATTGGGGTACCAGAGATAGAAATGCCATTAAATCAGGGGTCCGTAGCATAATGCGTGTTAAACTGGGGGTCCATGAAATTAACATGTTTCGGAATCACTGCTAGAGCCGTATAAACCCTCCGTTATCGGGGTCACATGGCATATGTTTTCAAATGGTGTTAAAGGACCACTTCACCACTTTTCAACTTCTCTTCCTATAATTGGTCCTAACTAATGTTCATGATGTACTACCTGTCAGTGGGGAGTGTTGGCTGATGAATGAATATCAACATCCTAATACATCCTAATACTGGGAGGAGGAGGACTAAGGCCCTATACGTCCTCTCTGGGGGGGGGGGAGTGTTGGCTGGGAGGAGGAGGACTAAGGCCCTATACGTCCTCTCTGGGGGGGAGGGTTGGCTGGGAGGAGGAGGAGGACTAAGGCCCTATACGTCCTCTCTGGGGGGGAGGGTTGGCTGGGAGGAGGAGGAGGACTAAGGCCCTATACGTCCTCTCTGGGGGGGAGGGTTGGCTGGGAGGAGGAGGAGGACTAAGGCCCTATACGTCCTCTCTGGGGGGGGGAGTGTTGGCTGGAAGGAGGAGTAGGACTAAGGCCCTATACGTCCTCTCTGGGGGGGGGTGGCTGGGAGGAGGAGGAGGACTAAGGCCCTATACGTCCTCTCTGGGGGGGGTGGCTGGGAGGAGGAGGAGGACTAAGGCCCTATACGTCCTCTCTGGGGGGGAGTGTTGGCTGGAAGGAGGAGTAGGACTAAGGCCCTATACGTCCTCTCTGGGGGGGGGGTTGGCTGGGAGAAGGAGTAGGACTAAGGCCCTATACGTCCTCTCTGGGGGGGAGGGTTGGCTGGGAGGAGGAGTAGGACTAATGCCCTATACGTCCTCTCTGGGGGGGGGGAGTGTTGGCTGGGAGGAGGAGGACTAAGGCCCTATACGTCCTCTCTGGGGGGAGGGTTGGCTGGGAGGAGGACTAAGGCCCTATACGTCCTCTCTGGGGGGGAGGGTTGGCTGGGAGGAGGAGTAGGACTAAGGCCCTATACGTCCTCTCTGGGGGGGAGGGTTGGCTGGGAGGAGGAGTAGGACTAAGGCCCTATACGTCCTCTCTGGGGGGGAGGGTTGGCTGGGAGGAGGAGTAGGACTAAGGCCCTATACGTCCTCTCTGGGGGGGAGGGTTGGCTGGGAGGAGGAGGACTAAGGCCCTATACGTCCTCTCTGGGGGGGAGGGTTGGCTGGGAGGAGGACTAAGGCCCTATACGTCCTCTCTGGGGGGGAGGGTTGGCTGGGAGGAGGAGTAGGACTAAGGCCCTATACGTCCTCTCTGGGGGGGAGGGTTGGCTGGGAGGAGGAGGACTAAGGCCCTATACGTCCTCTCTGGGGGGGAGGGTTGGCTGGGAGGAGGACTAAGGCCCTATACGTCCTCTCTGGGGGGGAGGGTTGGCTGGGAGGAGGAGGAGGACTAAGGCCGCATAACAAACGTGTTTGTCGAGGGAATACGGTTGCAATTGCAAATAGCTCTGAGCGATCTGGTCAACTGCCATTCCATGTCTGTATACTCTTTGTTGTTTACTGTTGTGTAAATGCCTTGAAGAGGAATGTATACAATTAACCCATTTTTGACCTGAGATCAGATTCTACAAATGTCTTCTACATCCTGACAGTTTTCTGAAAAAGCTGTTTCTATGTCAGTCGTTCTTCGATTTTTAAAAAATAGCAGATCTACAAGCTCATAGCGCCCCACTCGGTGGCGCGCTATGAGCTTACTCTGCATTACTATGTGGGTGTATACAGTGTTATGCAAGACCCACATGTCATTCGCTGACGTAGTAATCAGCTGACCAATTGGGCAGGGTATTTAAGCTCACCTAATTCTTCCTGCGTTCCTTCTGCATATGGTTCCTGGTTGTTGTTATGAGCTGTTTGCTCCCACCGCCGCCCAAGCACCACCGGTGTGGGGGGGTGGGGGGTGGGGGGGGGTGTTATAGTATATCTAGGTTGGCTGGGAGGAGGAGTAGGACTAAGGCCCTATACGTCCTCTCTGGGGGGGGGGGGGGGTGGCTGGGAGGAGGAGTAGGACTAAGGCCCTATACGTCCTCTCTGGGGGGGGGGGGGTGGCTGGGAGGAGGAGTAGGACTAAGGCCCTATACGTCCTCTCTGGGGGGGGGGGGGGGGTGGCTGGGAGGAGGAGTAGGACTAAGGCCCTATACGTCCTCTCTGGGGGGGGGGGGGGGGTGGCTGGGAGGAGGAGTAGGACTAAGGCCCTATACGTCCTCTCTGGGAGGAGGAGTAGGACTAAGGCCCTGTACGTCCTCTCTGGGGGGGGGGTAACTACCTGTCAGTGGGGAGTGTTGGCTGGGAGGAGGAGTAGGGACTAAGGCCCTATACGTCTCTCTCTGGGGGGGGAGGGTTGGCTGGGAGGAGAGGAGGAGGACTAAGGCCCTATACGTCCTCTCTGGGGGGGAGGGTTGGCTGGGAGGAGGAGTAGGACTAAGGCCCTATACGTCCTCTCTGGGGGGGGAGGGTTGGCTGGGAGGAGGAGTAGGACTAAGGCCCTATACGTCCTCTCTGGGGGGAGGGTTGGCTGGGAGGAGGAGTAGGACTAAGGCCCTATACGTCCTCTCTGGGGGGGAGGGTTGGCTGGGAGGAGGAGGAGGACTAAGGCCCTATACGTCCTCTCTGGGGGGGAGGGTTGGCTGGGAGGAGGAGTAGGACTAAGGCCCTATACGTCCTCTCTGGGGGGAGGGTTGGCTGGGAGGAGGAGTAGGACTAAGGCCCTATACGTCCTCTCTGGGGGGGAGGGTTGGCTGGGAGGAGGAGGAGGGACTAAGGCCCTATACGTCCCTCTCTGGGGGGGGGGAGTGTTGGCTGGGAGGAGGAGTAGGACTAAGGCCCTATACGTCCTCTCTGGGGGGGAGGGTTGGCTGGGAGGAGGAGGAGGACTAAGGCCCTATACGTCCTCTCTGGGGGGGAGGGTTGGCTGGGAGGAGGAGTAGGACTAAGGCCCTATACGTCCTCTCTGGGGGGAGGGTTGGCTGGGAGGAGGAGTAGGACTAAGGCCCTATACGTCCTCTCTGGGGGGGAGGGTTGGCTGGGAGGAGGAGGAGGACTAAGGCCCTATACGTCCTCTCTGGGGGGGGGGAGTGTTGGCTGGGAGGAGGAGTAGGACTAAGGCCCTATACGTCCTCTCTGGGGGGGAGGGTTGGCTGGGAGGAGGAGGAGGACTAAGGCCCTATACGTCCTCTCTGGGGGGGAGGGTTGGCTGGGAGGAGGAGGAGGACTAAGGCCCTATACGTCCTCTCTGGGGGGGGGGGGGGTTGGCTGGGAGGAGGAGGAGGACTAAGGCCCTATACGTCCTCTCTGGGGGGGGGGGGGTTGGCTGGGAGGAGGAGGAGGACTAAGGCCCTATACGTCCTCTCTGGGGGGGGGGGGGTTGGCTGGGAGGAGGAGGAGGACTAAGGCCCTATACGTCCTCTCTGGGGGGGGGGGGGTTGGCTGGGAGGAGGAGGAGGACTAAGGCCCTATACGTCCTCTCTGGGGGGGGGGGGGGGTTGGCTGGGAGGAGGAGGAGGACTAGGGCCCTATACGTCCTCTCTGGGGGGGGGGGGGGGGGGTTGGCTGGGAGGAGGAGGAGGACTAAGGCCCTATACGTCCTCTCTGGGGGGGGGGGGGGGGGGGGGGGGGTTGGCTGGGAGGAGGAGGAGGACTAAGGCCCTATACGTCCTCTCTGGGGGGGAGGGTTGGCTGGGAGGAGGAGTAGGACTAAGGCCCTATACGTCCTCTCTGGGGGGGGGGGGGTTGGCTGGGAGGAGGAGGAGGACTAAGGCCCTATACGTCCTCTCTGGGGGGAGGGTTGGCTGGGAGGAGGAGGAGGACTAAGGCCCTATACGTCCTCTCTGGGGGGGAGGGTTGGCTGGGAGGAGGAGTAGGACTAAGGCCCTATACGTCCTCTCTGGGGGGGGGGGGGGGGGGGGGTTGGCTGGGAGGAGGAGGAGGACTAAGGCCCTATACGTCCTCTCTGGGGGGGGGGGGTTGGCTGGGAGGAGGAGGAGGACTAAGGCCCTATACGTCCTCTCTGGGGGGAGGGTTGGCTGGGAGGAGGAGGACTAAGGCCCTATACGTCCTCTCTGGGGGGAGGGTTGGCTGGGAGGAGGAGTAGGACTAAGGCCCTATACGTCCTCTCTGGGGGGGGGGGGGGGGGGGGTTGGCTGGGAGGAGGAGGAGGACTAAGGCCCTATACGTCCTCTCTGGGGGGGGGGGGTTGGCTGGGAGGAGGAGGAGGACTAAGGCCCTATACGTCCTCTCTGGGGGGGAGGGTTGGCTGGGAGGAGGAGGAGGACTAGGGCCCTATACGTCCTCTCTGGGGGGGAGGGTTGGCTGGGAGGAGGAGGAGGACTAGGGCCCTATACGTCCTCTCTGGGGGGGGGGGGGGGGGGGGGGTTGGCTGGGAGGAGGAGGACTAAGGCCCTATACGTCCTCTCTGGGGGGGAGGGTTGGCTGGGAGGAGGAGGACTAAGGCCCTATACGTCCTCTCTGGGGGGGGGGGGGCTGGGAGGAGGAGTAGGACTAAGGCCCTATACGTCCTCTCTGGGGGGGGGGGGGGTGGCTGGGAGGAGGAGTAGAGCTACTGTTTAATGTTTTCTTGTGTACAAGTGATACACTTCAGTGAAGATTGTAATAAAAACATATACATTTTTTATTTCACTACGTCTTTAAAACCCATTTTGGGCGGGAACCCCTTTTGGTGTTTTAAACGTTGTTATAATTTAGCTATTGAAAAATAGCAGATCTACAAGCTCATACGAGCTTGTAGGTCTGCTATTTTTGAAAAATTGTGAAAATATTTATTTCAGAAAACTGGAGGATTTAGAAGATTTTTTTTTTAATTTCAAGGTCAGGCCCAAATGGATTAAATTTCAATATAGTCCATTACATATTTTTTACTATTGGGCCTACAGTTTTAGTCTTTACTTTTTACATTAGTTATCTGAATGAATCCCGTTCTCCTCAGGACCATCTCGGTGAAAAACCAGTTCCAAGGGGGAGATATGAATCTTTATGAAGGACTTCGTTGCCATGGCGTACCCCTGGTCACCATTAGCCGTGGCCGGCTGGTTTATGAAAATGGCGTCTTCACATGCTCAGAGGGCTCTGGAAAGTTCTACCCACTCAGGACTTTCCCAGACTACCTTTACAAGAAGATGGTCCAGAGGGAAAAGGTACATTATCAGATATAAATCTGCGGTGCTCAAACTCTACCATAATGTATTGGACTGTGTGTGTGTGTGTGTGTGTGTGTGTGTGTGTGTGTGTGTGTGTGTGTGTGTGTGTGACATAGGGCATTCACGTCTAGTCATTTTTACTAGTTGACTAGTTGCCTAGTTTACTAGTCGACTAGTAGTTTAACTACCTAGTACCAACAAGGTCGACTAGTGGATTTACTAGTCGACTAGTAAACTAGTCGACTAGTTGCTTAATGCCCTTCTGTACACGTGTGTGATCCATCAGTGCCAGGCTGTAAAGGCTGTGGAACGAGAGCCCTACACAGGGGATGCCGTTGCAGTGACCAACTCAGGAAAGAAGGACTTTGGGGGTTCAGACCTGGACACGCCCACACGCCCCAGTACCAGGCACGGGGGGGTGAGGAACCTCCATGAGTGCAGCTTTAGTCTTTCTGGTAAGGCATATAATACATACAGTTGGGTGCCACCGATATTGTCCCTTATCATTTGACCCATTTAGGCCTGACCTCAAAATTTTTAAAAAATCTTCTAAATCCTCCAGTTTTCTGAAATAAATATTTTCACGAATTTTCAAAAATAGCAGACCTACAAGCTCGTAGCGTGCCACTCGGTGGCGCGCTATGAGCTTGTAGATCTGCTATTTTTCAATAGCTAAATTATAACATAATGTTTAAAACACCAAAAGGGGTTCCCGCCCAAAATGGGTTAACTGTCCTTTTGCGCAGATCACGCAAACCTCAGCAAAAAGAAAAGGACAATATCGATGGCCTCCAACTGTAGCCAGAAGCTCCCCATGTCCTAATATCCACCCACGGTCAACATGTTGTTCACAACACATTTTGGAGATATGTACTATGACAGGGGTGGGCAACTTTGACGATGGAGAGGGCCATTATATTTCCATACTCACTCCAGAGGGGCCACATTGAACGCATGTCGTAAATAGCCGATCTACAAGTTCAAAACGCATCGCATCGCGACGCGTTTTGAACTTGAAGATCGGCTATTTTTGCTATATTTGAATTGAAAACCCTGAATAATGTTTTGCCATTTTTAATTGGGATCCTGAGTCATGTCATGTCAAGTCAAGTCATTTTAACTAAATACAAATATATTGGACATAAAAAAGACAATAACATTATTTGTAATACTACTCAGCAAGCTACTAATTTAGACTGTAAGTAAATTAATGTGGCCTGCGGGCCGCCAGTTGCCCATGTATGTAGGCCTACTATGATCTCCTATTTAAAAGGTAAATTAGTAAAAAACTAAGGCTGATCTTTTCATAACATCTAGCAGCTTATCAGTGTAGGTCAACCTGGGGCCTGTTTCACGAAACTTGGATTAGAGATTAAACCGGGATTTAACAGACATCCTGGTTTAATATATCCTGGATCAGCGATTAACCGTTTTCATGAAAGCTGGTTAATCTTGTCAGATTAATTTAGCCAGTTAACCTGGATATGTTGAGGCTTGATTCGGTTTCATGAAAGCAATGCCACACTAGTTACCACGGAAACTAATGCTGTGGACCAGGCTAACAGCCAGGTTTAACCTAATCCTGATGTCTTTACTGTTCATTAAGGCAGTCAATCTGATCACAAACCAATGATTTTTTTTCCACACTTATGCAATTATTATGGGTTTATGTTGCCTTATTTTTATCGGTCTGCATTAAAACATCATATTGATACACATTGCCATTAAAGGACTAATTTAAGCCCTATATAAGTAAGTAGCCTTGCCGAGCCATGAGGCCCATAGGGCAGGAGCCTATCTCCTGTTTCTGTAGCTTGAGGCAGCTTGATGTACAAGTACACCCCCTGGACATGACGCTAGTATGTCGCAGGGACTTACCCCCAATCCAACCCTTGATGCCGAGTGTCAAGCAGGGAGGCACTGGGTCCCATTTTTAGAGTCTTTGGTATGACCCGGCCAGGGATCGAACCCCGACCTCCCAGTCTCAGGGCGGACACTCTAAGCACAAGGCCACTGAGCTGGTAAAGCCCTATATACAAGATCAATTTCTTGCAGGTGTTAGCTGCCAGCCCGTACAACTGACTCAAATCATAAAATGTGTGTGTGTGTGTGTGTGTGTGTGTGTGTGTGTGTGTGTGTGTGTGTGTGTGTGTGTGTGTGTGTGTGTGTGTGTGTGTGTGTGTGTGTGTGTGTGTGTGTGTGTGTGTGTGTGTGTGTGTGTGTGTGTGTGTGTGTGTGTGTGTGTGTGTGTGTCCGCCCGCCCCAACATCTGCAGTAGATTTGCATCCAAAGTTTTACTTAACTTTGGAGACTAACAGTACCATGTCCATTGCCCATACTTTGACAGGCTCCCAACTCCACGACAAGATTCCAAAGAGATCCTCAGCTAGGATTCTGGCTCCTCCCGGGGGCGGGTCCAGCGGCATCTGGTAACTATGGTTACAAAGCAGAGCAGGAAGCCGGAAGGAAATGTCATACGGCCAAGCAAGAAAACCTGAGGAGGCGGGGTTAAGGTTACATTTTGACTTTGGATTCAACACAGTTATTTAGGGCATGGTCAGTGGAACATTATACTGTATTACTGTATGTGTTAGCCAAGAATACTGACTAAATGGATAAACACAACACATTTCAGTTGAATATTAGTAGTTAATTCAGCCACCAGATCAGAATTAGTGAATATGCTGTAACTTAATAATAGATTTAGCCAGGGATATGGGAGCGAGTTGGTTTCTGCATTATGAGTTTTATCTCACTGTTAAATACAACTTTGCACTTGTATCATTACTACTTAGATGCCATTTCTTTTTTACATGATTTAATGTGTCACAAATGGAGTCCACATGCCATTGTGAAATAATTGTCATAAGTCACTACAAAGGAACTGACATGACTTTAATATGGAATCACTAGTAAATAACACAACATATAGGTTACAATGAACCAATGTCCCCAAGGCAGCATGGTGATGACCCCTGCTTGTAATGTACACTGCTTCCTGTCTTGTAATGTGTGCTGCTTGTGCATAATTTGTAAGAAATGGACAAGGACATTACTGAGGAAGACAAACATACTGTATTGCATACATTACAACACCGTTTTGCATTTAGTAATAAAGTATCATTATGGTCATTTGGTATAAGTTTGTTTGTATTGTTACATTTCAAATAGACACAAATGTAGTCCAGGCACTTTTCTAGCACCTGTCAAAAAAGAAAGGCAAGGGGTGGGCGAATAGAAAAGTATTGAGCTTTGATTTTAACCCATTTTAACTTGAGATCAGATTCTAAAAATGTCTTCTACATCCTGACAGTTTTCTGAAAAAGCTATGTTTCTATGTCAGTCGTTCTTCGATTTTTCAAAAATAGCAGACCTACAAGCTATGAGCTTGTAGATCTGCTATTTTTCAATAGCTAAAGCATAACATAATGCTAACACCAAAAGGGGTTCCCGCCCAAAATGGGTTAAGGAGCATTGTACAGATGAGACAGGAGTTAAAGTTAGGTACGGTTACATCCAGACTAGCCTGGAACTCACCTATGCTTTCTATGGCATAGGCAGCTCCCGGCAGGATCCGCCGGCAGAAACTGTGCGCAGCTGCTGGACATGAGACTAATTACTTAGAGCGACAGAGAGAGAGAGGAGTGTGTGTGTGTACGGGTGTGCGCGTGTGTGTCAATTTAACAAAGGTGCAGACGTTCAGAAATCAGCAGAGAGTGATCGACGTTTGCGCTACTCTATGCCAATTTGAAGTGGACTCGGACCCAGACTTTTTTTTCTCCCTGGAAATAAAAACGTCTGGGTTTCCGAGGCTACATCCAGACTTAAACACTAGAAGACACTAAATGATGCTCCTTTATAATCACAAAGCCAGCTGCTGGAAGCTACTGAGATGAACGAAGACAGTAGTATTCTGGTGCACATTTGAGACGAAGACTGTCTATAGTCTATAGGAGTAGAACCGCTGCTCCTTCGCCTGGAAAGGAGTCAGCTGAGGTGGTTCGGGCATCTGGTTAGGATGCCTCTCGGGCGCCTCCCTAGGGAGGTCCTCGACACACGTCCCACTGGGAGGAGACCCCGGGGCAGACCAAGGCGCAGTTGGAGGAAATACATCGACTCACTGGCCTTGGAACGTCTCGGAATCCCCCAGGAGGAAGTCACTAATGTTGCTCTGGAGAGGGAAGTCTGGAGCACTCTGGTTGCCCCCGCGACCCGACTACGGATAAGCGGTTGAAGATGGATGGATTTGAGACGAAGACTGTCTATAGACATGATGCCACAAGTCTAGTTACAGACAGTACACCAGGTTCTGGAGCACAACATCACCGTTGACCCGTCCATTAGGCAATGTTAACTCATTTACACTGCATTTAGCCCCCGCCACGGCCTTGCAGCCGGGCATTTCATTTTGAAGACCAGCTCAGTGGCCTTGTGGTTAGAGTGTCCGCCCTGAAACTGGGAGGTCGGGTTCGATCCCCGGCCGGGTCATACTGTACCAAAGACTGTAAAAATGGGACCCAATGCCTCCCTGCTTGACACTCAGCATCAAAGGGTTGGATTGGGGCGGTCAAATCAACTAATCAAATGATTCCCGAGCGCGGCACGGCTGCAGCTCACCGCTCCTTGGCTGCGTGCGGCTCACCGCTCCAAGAGATGGGTCAAATGCGGAGAACAAATTTCACTGCGGTAACGTGTGTGACAAATCGGATGACTTTGACAAAAAAAATTCAGTCGTCAAAGTCGTCTTCAGCAGTGGGGTCCAAAGTTAATACAGAATGATCATGAATCCTCATGTGTGTCTTCAGATTTCCAGCTTGGTTAAAGCTTTGACTACAAACCGTGCAAGCAAAGGGCCTTTCGCCTGTATGAATCCTCATGTGTGTTTTCAGATTTCCAGCATACCTAAAGCCTTGGCTACAAACTGTACAATCAAAGGACTTTTCACCTGTATGAATCCTCATGTGTTCTCTCAGATTTCCAGCTTGGTTAAAGCTTTGAGTACAAACTGTACAAGCAAAGGGCTTTTCTCCTGTATGAATCCTCGTGTGGGCTTTCAGATTTTCTGCACGGTTGAAGCTTTGGCTACAAACTGTGCAGGCAAAGGGCTTTTCTCCTGTATGAATAACCATGTGTGTTTTCAGATGTCCAGCGCGTCTAAAGCTTTTGTTACAAACTGTGCAAGCAAAGGGCTTTTCACCTGTATGAATGTTCATGTGTGTTTTCATATTTGCACTATTGGTAAAGCTTTTGCTACAAACTGTGCAAGCAAAGGGCTTTTTGCCTGTATGAATGCTCATGTGTGTTTTCATATTTGCACTATTGTTAAAGCTTTTGTTACACACTGTACAAGTAAAGGGCTTTTCACCTGTATGAATCCTCATGTGAGTTTTCAGAACTCCAACCTGATTAAAACTTTTACTACAAACTGTGCAAGGAAAGGGCCTTTCCCCTGTATGAGTCCTCATGTGTGTTTTCAGATCACCCTTGCTACCACAGACTTTGCCACACTCTGTACAACAAAATATGTTCTTTCCTGTTTGACTCCTCGTGGATGGAGTTTGTTTTGATGATTTCAGGTCCTGGCACAGCTTGTTTCTCAATGACAATATTTGTCCTTTCACATGTCTCTTGTGTGATTTCAGTGTGTTTAAAGCCGACCGATCATCACCGTCTTCAGCATCAGATTTAGAACAGTGTGAAAGCCAGTCATCACTGTCCTCAATAATGTCAGATTCAAAACAGTGTGAAGAGAGGAGTTGGTTATCACTAGTTGGTTGTGATCGTACCCAGTACTCTATATAAGCTTGTGTTTTCATGTGTTCAGTTGAGGTGCTGGCTTGAGGCTCTGTCTCTCTCTCGTTTTCATCATCGTCTTCATTTTTCACCGCTGGTAATGTCACCGCTGACCCTGCAGCCTCCTCTGGTCTTTGAAGTAACTCCTCGCCCTGTTCCTCTTTAATATCTGGAGGTTCTAGTTTCACCTGGACCAGCATATGTTCAGTTGAGGTGCTGGCTTGAGGCTCTGTCTCTCCGTTTTCATCATCATCTTTCACCGCTGGTAATGTCAACGCTGACCCGGCAGCCTCCTCTGGTCTTTGAAGTAACTCCTCGCCCTGTTCCTCTTTAATATCTGGAGGTTCTAGTTTCACCTGGACCAGACTGGGACTCATCTCCTGCTGTTGTTGTTCAGGGTAAACCTCCTCTTCACACACAGGAAAGAGTGAGAGACCTAGAAGGAGAGTTTTGTAATCATTATTTTCTTGTCTTTTCACATTTTTGTCAAGCGACACTGGAAATTACGATCATTCACCACACAGCAAAGCACCTCCATTCCAATGTGAAACTATGGCTGGAAGTAACCATGGGGAAACAACAATTTCTGAGACATGTGGCCCATATGGCAGGAGCCAATATGCTGTCACCATGATGTTCAAGACCACCGCCTGGACATTACACTAGTATGTCATAGGGACAGAGGGACCAACCCTGAATGACTCTGTTCTGTTATGCTTTATATTGACTTGACTATTATTTGTATGCAACATGTTGATTACTTTGCCACTGCAACTATTGTCATTCATATGATGTGTTACTGTTTGCTAATGTATTCCTTGTTTGCTTTGTCTGTAGAAACCACAGCTTAATGGAACTAAACTGCCACATTGTTGATGCCACAAGTTACTTTGGTGTCACAATCTCTCTGACCGGGGATACTTGGGTGGTCAGCTCATAATCCAACTAAACACAACCAGACAGAATATTTAATATATATATTACGTATTATTTATTATTATTATTAGTCAAGCCCGAAGGGGCAAAGTTTTTGCGTTCTGTGGTCTTTTTTCCATGAAATTCGACAATATGGTAGAGGGTCATGAGAAACGGTCAAGAACTGAAGCTCACAGTCATTCGTCAAAGGACCTCTGACCGATTACACCGAAGTCTGACGTCAATATCGGTAGAGGGCGCAAATCCACAGGTTCATGTACTTGCATACTTTGCATTGTAATCCCCATAGGGGTGTTTTAGATCGCCTCATATAAGTACTGTGTTTGAAAAATAAACATGTCACCCCGGCCACTTCACTCATGGATATGAAGAAAATGCTATTGTTACTGCTACTGAATTAGTTACATTTTCACTAGAAACAGACTGTATCATATATGAGTGACTGACTGTCGCAAACGATACAGAGACACCTCCCTGACAATAACGCAGAGACAGCTTGTTTAATTTTGGACCACAACGCTTATATGAAACGATTTTAAGATGACCCCATGTTGTTCTCCATCGAGAAATGACCTCCGTGAACCAGGCAGCACCAGGGGATGAGTGAGTCACGTCAGGACGTCGGCACTCTATTGCAGGGGTTCTCAACGTTTTTGGCCGGGGACCCCCGGAAATGCTTTGGCAATGTCTCTGGACCCCTGCCCCGCCCCCTCCCGACCCCCAATATAAATTGACTGCTACAATAACCTTAAACCATTTTGGGCGGGAACCCCTTTTGATGTTTTAAGCATTGTTATAATTTAGCTATTGAAAAATAGCAGATCTACAAGCTCATAGCGCGCCACCGAGTGGCGCGCTATGAACTTGTAGGTCTGCTATTTTTTATATTTTGGGGACCCCCCAAAATAATTTGGCGACCCCCCGAGGGGTCGCGACCCACGGGTTGAGAACCCCTGCTCTATTGTATAGATATGATATAGCGTATATGATCTACACTATACAGTCCTGGGATTTTCGTAGCCTGGTTAACCACTCCCCCTTGAAATCGCATTTCCATTCATTCGTGTGGAGTCTGGACCCTGCTAATGCATGGTTGGCTGCGGGTGTACAGCATTGACAGACAACCCCTTCAGCCAATCAGCATAACAAAAAAGTGACGTCATCTCCAGTCTCCAAACGGCTATTTAAAGCGCTCCTTTGTTAATCGCATGGACTTCTTTCTCTCAGTATTTCTATGGCTTATTGTGCATATTGCGTATATCTTTTTTCTTTATTACTTTAAAAGCTATTGCTTCGCCCCGTCTTATCGCTGCTTGCAGTTCTTTGTGTGTGTGCGTGTGCGCGAATGCTGCAAGAAAAAATTACAGTCAAATTCCTTTTAAAACACCGCGTGGGTTCGACTCAATCGAACCTATCGAACTTCGAATGTATATAATTTTAATATAAAATATTGTAGCATAATATGCGGTAAAACTTTCTCTTTCTTTCTCTATATGCGCTGGCCGTGGTTGGTGCTGAGAAATGCGCTCTCTTGCGAGATCAAATGAATGATTATTGCCTCATTTTTGTAATTTTTGTAATGGTTTTAGATACAAGCCCGGGACGTATCTGGGGAACAGAGATTAATCGTTTCAAAGATGTGCTCATTATGCTGTGATAGAAGTTGGAACAATCCTTACTTCAACATGAAATGGGAAACAATCAAAGCACTGCCTGTGTTTTAATCAATTAATCTATTAAAGGTATATTCAGTGATTTGACTTAATTCAAATATCACTTATTTTTTCTTTTTTTCTGGATAATTCTCCCTACTATAGAGTGTGCTGACCATATAAGGAGTTCCTCCCTGTCCCCAGTGAGCCCCTGGGGTCAAAAAACCCTAGTTTCAGTTTTGGTGGCGGGTGGCAAAGCCTTCATCCAATCAGGATGAGAGGGGCCTTCCTCCAATCATGATCGAGTGGGGGCGGGCCTTGGTGCACATGCTGTTGGCCTGTTGCACTTCCCCCCACTGTAGAGCGTGCATGTGCACATTTTGTTACCGGGGCGGACCGGGTGGTTTTCCAAATCACCCAAATCACTGAATGCTCCTTTAAAGTAACATTGTGTGATTAATACGAATATGGAAAATTATTTTGCAGCACTAGTGTGTGTGCGTGTGTGTGTGTGTGTGTGTGTGTGTGTGTGTGTGTGTGTGTGTGTGTGTGTGTGTGAAAATGTAAAATGTTGACCAAATGCTGGTCAACACGTTTTACGGCATCATTGACTTGAGTAGTATTTATTATTTTAGGGGGTCCCCAAATTATTTTCAAAAAATATATATATATATATATTTTATTTTTTTCACGATTTTTCAAAAATAGCAGACCTACAAGCTCGTAGCGCGCCACTCGGTGGCGCGCTATGAGCTTGTAGATCTGCTATTTTTCAATAGCTAAATTATAACATAATGCTTAAAACACCAAAAGGGGTTCCCACCCAAAATGGGTTAAGGTTATTGTAGCAGTCAATTTATATTGGGGGTCGGGAGGGGGCGGGGCGGGGCGGGGGTCCCGAGACATTGCCAAAACATTTCCGGGGGTCACCGGCCAAAAACGTTGAGAACCCCTGGTCTATGGGACCCGGCGACTACCGGCGATAGCTGGCGAACAGGCGATGGTCGAAAAGTGGGCGGAGGAACATCGCCCGAAAAGATACAAATAATTCATCTTTTCGGCCGATAACGGGTGATTGGGCGATGTGACGGCCGATGCTCGCCCGCTGTTAAAACGCACTGTTACTCACAGCCTGTCTGTGTCTCAGCGCCAGTGCAGTAGGTGAGAGTCATGCAGGTGGGAGTCATGCAGGCAGCAGTCCTCCAGGGGGCAGCAGAGCTCAGGTCTTGACTCAGGGCTGCTGAGGAGATGAATGTCACTGGTAGACATCTGCTTTATACAAAACACACACACACACGCACGCGCACACACACACACACACACACAAATGTATTTAGAATGCACATGTTTGTTACTGTGTGTGTGAACACAATCACATGGCATAAAGCACAATAAAATATCATGGCTGAAACATGTGTTTGATCCAATCTGTGATTTAGGGAAAATAAATGCAAAAGGAGCCTGTTTCCTGCAAATTATCACAGTATGTTGCAAAATGATGCATTTAGGCATTTATCATTCTAAACCTAATGTTGCTGCTGTTCTAAATACCGCCAACCAGTTGGAGAATACAGAACACAGATTGAGGCTTTCTTTGCTGAGAGTAACAGAGTAGACCATTAGTGTTTCATGGACGATACTTCTGAACATGTAGTATTCTATTCCCAGTTAGACCACTTTAAATACTCCTTATTCTATTCCCAGTTAGACCACTTCAAACACTCGTTAGTCAATTACTTGTTTGACCACTTCAAATACTTAATCTTAAAACTAATAACAGAAAACAAAACAAATCTTTAAAAAAAATAAAAAAAACTTGGAAGTAGTTTTGAAACATTGTATGTGTGGGTCCATAATGGGTTGAGTGTATGTGGACAAATACGTACTCTACAAATACGTACTCTTGTTTAAACAACATTAGGAAGCAATTAAAGTCCAAATACACAACCTGCAACTACCAATATTTAAAGCTACATGAAAAACAAGGCCAAGGTAACAACATTATGACAGCTTGATTACAACACAGTGTGTTGATGGAATCCACATCCAACCATCATTATGACTCTAACACATTGTAAAGCTAGCATTGTTAAGTGTACCCTCCTTATTCCTTAAGGAGAAGTCCTTAAAACTAGCGGGACATAAGTAGCATGTGCTTACATTCATATTTATAAAATGTATCAGACGTCAAAATGCTGAGATGATGGAATGATGTAGCTGCAATTTGCAACTCTAGATTTTTTTTATAATGTGGTGAATCTAGAGTTGCAATACCCTCCATTGACTCCCCACTCATCCAATTTGCGTTTGTGATCTGCTTGTCTTAAACTACGTTAAACTCACCAACATTGCAGCTGTAGTCCAAGCTTGAATTATCCTCTTTCAATCTGCCGAGCTTGTTTTTCATAAAACTCCCCCGTAGACATGTTATGAGCTACTTTCTGTTAAGAAATTCTGTGCAAGTGATTCTTTTTCCAAGTGTTGGAGTTTGGAAGCGCTCGTTTTTATTAAGGGGTCGCGCTTCTGCCTCCTGCGACCTGCATTATGTGCAAATGCGAAAAAGGTGGTACGCAGGACCGTTCAGTGACTTACGACGAGCGCTTCCAAACTCCAGCACTTAGAAAGATAATCACTTGCACATAATTTCTTGACAGAAAGTAGCTCATAGTCATAACATGTCTACGGTGGATTTTTATGAAAAACAAGCTCGGCAGATTGAAAGAGGATAATTCAAGCTTGGACTACAGCTGCAATGTTGGTGAGTTTAACGTAGTTTAAGACAAGCAGATCACAAACGCAAATTGGATGAGTGGGGAGTCAACGGAGGGTATTGCAACTCTAGATTCACCACATTATAAAAAAAATCTAGAGTTGCAAATTGCGGCTATGAATGATGATGGATGATATTCCTGGAAGGGGAACCTTCTGAAAGCTTCATGGGCAAAGATAATCAACTTCAGAATAAAAATAGGTGAAAATGACCTCTCAGTCATGCTAGTGTTTATATGGACCAGAGCTAGCTGAGACTACACCGTTGTAACGTTAGCATGCTAACGGTGGCAGCCGTTGCAGGGAGCAGCAATAAAATACACAAACAAACATTATTATCAACCATGGAGGACAATGATAATAAACACAGCTTTGACTCACCGCTTGGTGCAGATACATTAATAATCACCACCAGCCACCAGGGTTACGCAACGTAAACAAATCTGCAGTAGCAGTCTCGCAGACGAGATAGTGCAGCAGATAACCAAAACAATCGTTCAGTTTGTGATAAAAGCATGAAACTTGGTACACATATAGCCAAAGGCATCCCAAAAATAATTGGATGTGGAGGCATCATGGTTTTCAACATGGCAGCCATTTGCAACAACTGTTTTCTTATGAATGATGGATATAATATGATATTTCAGACTCATTTACCATATAGGCTATAGTATTTGGTAAGTGTCTTTTGCATGATTGAAAATTGGCATTGAATATTCAAGATGGCCACCACTGCCACCAGCAACAACTGTTTTCTTATGAATGATGGATATAATATGATATTTGAGACTCATTTACCATATAGTACTTGGTAAGTGTCTTTTGCATAATTGAAAATTGTCATTGAATATTCAAGATGGCTGCCATTTTTCAAGAATGCAGCCGTCACTTGTATGATTGTCTGATATGGGTGATCTCGGTGTCAAATCAGTCATTTTTTATGATCCAGAATTACATTTTTGAACTTTGGAATTGGCCAGAAGCTTCCTTCTACCTCACAACTGAATATGACCACGCGGCCAAAATCAAAATGATAGCCCATACAGCCCACGCAGTCTTTTTCCCGTGGCCAACATGCTTGACACAGTGTCACAACCCGTCAATGCATGGAACACTGGTAGTTTGCATGCTTTCTCCTGCCATAGCCCTGCTGCAATGTCATGGGCTGCTAAGTATCGGAAATTGCCTATGGTGCTGACTATCTATGGTAATGACAATGACGCAATCTCTACGGTAATGACTATGGTGCTGACTCTGGTGCTGACTATGGTATACTGACTCTGGTGCTGACTATGGTATACTGACTATAGAGCACCGAAGTCCTGACGTCACTGCCCTCTACTACCAGTAGAGGGCAGTGAGCGCCATGGTTCATGTATGTTTTTATAAGCATTGTACTCTCCATAGGGGGATTTTAGATCGCCTCATATAAGAACTGTGTTTGAAAAATAAACCGATCACCCCGGCCTTTTCACTCATATGGATATGAAGCATCGACTGAAGGTGGAAATGTACAAATATACCCAAAGAGTAACAAAATAAGCGTTAGAAACGAGCCAAACAACCCAGAGACTACATTTCCGGGTAGGCTGCTTCTGCCCGCAGCCCGTCGCACAACAGAAACTGAACGTTAATTACGTTTATTTTTATTTTTATTTTATTGATATATAATGTATCGTGGTTAGTACGAGTCGAGTCACCACCAGCTGAGCTTACGTCAACGAGGAATCTCAGGAACGCAATATGTTGACAGCTGGGCGTGACGTATATGCTCAGCGACATTGCATTCATATGTAGTTTCAAGGCTTTTGCGGTCACATTAATTCCATTTTCTCTAGAAACTGGCTGTATCAAATATGAATGGACATCATTAACGACGCACAGCCACTCCCCTGACAGAAACGCAGAGGTGGTCGGTTTATTTTTCAAACACAGTTCTTATATGAAGCGACATAAAATCGCCGTTTGGGGATCTCAATGCAAATAAACAAATACATGAACCTGGAGATTGACGCCCTCTACTGAAAGTGACGTCAGACTTCGGAGCTCTATGGTGCTGACTCTGGTGCTGACTCTATGGTATACTGACTATGGTGCTGACTCTGGTGCTGACTCTATGGTATACTGACTATGGTGCTGACTCTATGGTATACTGACTATGGTGCTGACTCTATGGTATACTGACTATGGTGCTGACTCTGGTGCTGACTCTATGGTATACTGACTATGGTGCTGACTCTATGGTATACTGACTATGGTGCTGACTCTGGTGCTGACTCTATGGTATACTGACTATGGTGCTGACTCTGGTGCTGACTCTATGGTATACTGACTATGGTGCTGACTATGGTGCTGACTCTATGGTATACTGACTATGGTGCTGACTATGGTGCTGACTCTATGGTATACTGACTATGGTGCTGACTATGGTGCTGACTCTGGTGCTGACTCTATGGTATACTGGCTATGGTGCTGACTCTGGTGCTGACTATGGTATACTGACTATGGTGCTGACTATGGTGCTGACTCTATGGTATACTGACTATGGTGCTGACTCTGGTGCTGACTCTGGTGCTGACTCATGTGGTACTGCCTAGTGAACATGGATAACACAGAGCTTCTGTTCTTCCCTGGGATGTGATGTGCAACGGTATCTGAAAGTCCCCACATTGTTGAGGGGCGCTAGCCCCTTCTATGTCCAACTTTGAGGGTTCGAACACACACATAGTTTTTCTACCGTTTCCTATGACTAGTTTTGAAGTTTGTGTAAAAGAAAATCACACCTGTGTCATTCCGGCCAATCACAATTTGCATCCTCACCTTCGTCATCAATGTTTGTGTTACCGAATGTTTGTCTTTACACAAACACTCAAAATTGTCCATTCATTGTCAATGGCATTTAATGTTTGTGTTAGGACAAAAGTTGGGTTACACAATAGGCTACACACACCAAAAGCTGGACATAGGAGGGGTTAAGTATCGCCCCTGCTACTGTTTCCTATGACTAGTTTTGAGGGTTTGTGCAAAACAAAATTGTGTAAACACAAACATTGATGACAAAAGTGAGGACCAAATTGTGATTGGCCAGAATGAGATGATGTATGATGACGTATGATGATAAGAGCGCCCCTCACTTCACACGGGTGTGATTTTTAAAGTAGGTCACTTGTTCTCTGCTACATTGAGTACTGGGGTCTGGTGGTGCATGCTTTCCTATCACTCATTCCCTGGATGGTTGTCATGTTCTACGTTTTCATGTGACAACTCAGTGACAGGTTTGAAAAACAGTGAATTTGGCATGTCTGACTCATTCACTTCAAAACCATGTAAAGCAGGCCGGCCCAGCCAGCAGGGGCTGTTTCTCTCAACCTGTCATGTGTAACTTTTTATTTCATGGTATGGGAATGCTATATGAAGACAAGTCTGATATGGATTGTGTTGTTCATACAGCAAGTAAAAGCAATGATATAGAATAGACTATCGCTTCGCAATCCCTTATACTGACTCCATGTGGGCCTACGCCCTACGGGCGGCAGTGGCTCAGGAGAAAAGTGTCCGCTTGCTCCTGTTGAGCAGGTTAACTGGGTGAATGTAATGCACAATCTATGTAAAGCACCTTGGATAAAGGTGCTATATAAATGCACCATTTACTGTAAGAGAATCATCAGATAAATTGATGGGATTATTCAGGATGTATGCCATGGTATACCATGCGGTAACCAATGGGTACTTTAATACTTTACCAGTTACACTGCATGCATGCAAAAGGTTTAGCTTCACCCATAATAGAGCGTCGCAGTCCCGCCCCTTACCATGGACCAGGAAATGATTCTCCGTTCATTTTCCTCATAGACATTTCAGAAAGTATTTATTTAAAGACGTTTACGCCGCGGACAAAGCCAGCTCGAGTCGTGACAAATCATGACAACAAACACAATTTTTGGGGCCGAAAAAATAATTAGAAAGAAGAAAAAAACGGCAGGTTACAAGACTTTTTTTGTTGTTTTTCTTCTTTGTAATTATTTGTTTGGTCCAAAATATTGTTTGTGTTGTCATGAGTTGTCACGACTCGAGTTGGCTTTGTCCGCGGTGTAACCGTCTTTAAATAAATACTTTCTGAAATGTCTATGGGAAAAATGCATTGGGATTCATTTCCTGGTTCCTGGACTGCGACTCCTCTATAGTGAATGTTTGTAAGTGTGTAATGTTTTTCTTCTTCTTCTTCTTCATTAGAGCTATCCAAATGTATCTGTATGCTTGCACAAACGACAATAAAGTAGTCAACCTTAAGCCAAACCAGGCAAAATGTCCACTTGTTTTCTGTTTTAAAGGCACTTTAACTTTTCACTAAAAATAAAAGTGAATAGAAAGCAATTTATATGAGCAATTATCGACACTGACACTTATAGCCTGCACAAATCAGATAAGTAAGGTAAGGAATCAAGGGATCAACCTTTTGATTGATTGAAGAATTTATTAACAGTTTGCAGAATTACAGTACATTTCAAGCACAACTCAATACAAAAACTGTTAACAGTGAGTGGACGACCCAATAAATCACTACACTTGTTTACAAGAGGGTCCACCTTGTTCAATTCATCATAACATTTAGAGACGTACAAATATACACTTCTATATAGCCATTAAAGAACAGGAAATCATCATAAAGGAGGTAAAAAGGGAAAAGAAAACATATACAGTGAGGGGGAAGTGGTGGGTGGGGGAGACCGATTTTACGGGGGCCAGTTTCGAATTGCAGCCGTCCGTAGGTGCCCTTTGAGAGCGGTTTTGAAGGAGTCAAGGGATGTCTTAATGACTGTTGGTAGGGCGTTCCACATGTTGGTGGTATAGGAGCGAAAATAATTTAGTCCCTTGTTTGTGACGAATCTGGGTTGCACATGGTTTGTTGAACTCCCTCTGGTGTTGTGGGTGTGGACATTAAGGAAGTATTTAGACAGGTACATGGGTGTCTTGATGGTGTATCGAATCTTGTGGACCAGACCCATTGCAAGATGCTGTACTCTAGCTGTCGTCAACCCTAAGCCATTCCAGCCTGTCAAAGTGGGCAGGGGTGAGGTGAGTTCGGGGAGTGAGGCCATGTAGTAGCCAGACCAGTTTGTTTTGGGATGTCTGGAGCCTTGTTTTAAGGGCCTTTGAGGTGTGACCAGTGAGGAGATCATGTACAGGAATCTTGTTCTTTGGTTGACTTTTTTGATTACGTTGGTGACCATGCATTTTATCCCTGGAAAGATTTGCCTCCAGGATGGAAGGTAATTTCAGTTTTTCCCAGGTGTAAAGATAGTTTGTTATATCAGCGAGCCAGGTGCAGATTCTACCGAGTTCAGAGCTGAGGGCTCTCTTGTCTCGAGACAGACAAAGAGGACACTGTTTTTCCATAATAATATATATATATAGGCCTATATATTTTTTGATGATGGTTTCTCAGATCATAATTATGCCACTGACAAAAGGTAAATGAACAGAAATGCGGTGTGTCACACTTGCCGTCGCTTGGTGTCGCTGTTGGTCCACATTGGGTTACATATCGCCCCATCGCTCGCTGTACTCGTAGTAGGACTACCAACCTGCTCCACGCGGTGTCGCTGTTGTCCCATACATCTCTGTCACTGTACTACTACTGTAGTAACTGTACACGCGCTCCATGCCGCCTCCATCGGAGTCCATCCCTCCTCGTCCGTGATCGTGAGGAGACTGTTGATGAGTGGTTGACATTTTAGAGGTCTCCTGGAAATACAAACTCAACACTAACGGGTCAAATGAATCAATGAATGGCGGTCGCGTGCCTTATAGTAGCCTACAACAATAACAACAACAGCCCCTTTATAATCATGATTTATGTTGCATTGATTGGCCCACCCGACCCAGGCCAGTGTGCGGGTCGGTAGGCATGCATGATTATGCTAGAAGGAAGCCAAGAGGTCAACATATCGTATATATAATTTGCCCGAATGAAGCTCAATGTATTATAGCCTGGCTGCCCCAAAGGAAGGTGTCGCTTGAGCTCCCTCCTCCTCCACTCCAGTCGGCAACAAGGCACACCGTCGGACGGATCGGTACTACGGGCATCCTCCTCCTCTGCACTCAGCACTCTACGTGCGTATACGGTGCGTTCGCGTGCACGTCCGTTCGTCCGTATGTTTGTGTGTGTTTTGCGCGTGCGCGTGCATGCAGCAGCAGCAGCAGCAGCAGGAGAGGCACAGCCGAGGAGCAGGAGGAGAGAAGACAAGCTTTCCAGCAGCCAGCCAGCCAGCCAGCCAGCCTGTGACGCTCCGAGGCGAGCTATAGATGGGGTTGCAGTAGAGTAGTAGCCCTATAAATAGAATAGATACAGACAGACAGAGGGAAGGGAATTTGTTGTTTTTTAATTTTAATTTAATTTATTTTTTTCGGAAAGGAGATCACGTACTACTACTACTACTACTAGCTGGGACCAGACCAGTCAAGCTTGTCGGTGATCGGTGAAAGAAGACCGACGTACCCCCGCGTTACCGCTCAGATGAGGACATGGCATCGGAATCGACCCGGAGATTTACCAAGAACCTGCTGAAGCCCGGGAGCGCGGCGGAGATCCGACAGACGGCGTGCAATGCGGTGAGACACACCGCGGCCACGGCGGTGAGTGCATGGATGCATGGATCAATGATCATGACGAAGGAGTGTGTGTGCGTTCAGAAACTGTGACAACAACGTGTGTTTTATTTGGGGGGGGGGATCAGCAGAGGAGCAGACCACCTGTGGGATAAATAAAATAACATTCCCCCTCCTTGCTTTCCTGTTCCAAACTGCGTTATAAAAACAATAATGTGGCCATAGTTGATTGAAGATATAGACTACAATTGTTTGTAGCCGAATCTTTTAGCCGAGACCTCCCGAACCACGTACGTACGGCATGGTTTCAGGGGGTTCTGGCTGAAGGGAGACCAGGAGGACCTGTCGGCGTGTGAACGGACTTGACATTGAAACCCAGTGCCTCTTCTTTACCTCCTCGCGTCACCACCTATAGGCTTTACACCTCGGAGGAAATCCACCTCTTTGGTACTGGTAGCCTAACATGGAAACCCGTGGCTGCACAGCCAGCACAGGCTATTATATTGATCATGTGAGGGGGTGAAACCAACGAATAGCCCCGTACGTGGTCGTATCCGCTCCATAAAACTCAAACGGTTTTTGAACGGGCTATATTATTTTCAGCATCGCCCTCCATTGGCCTGTATATGGCTATAAAAACAACCCTATAACCTATCACATCATTCCCCTGTGCATGGCTTGAGGTTTTCTCCGGCTTGGTTACAGGCTGAGGGGGGGGGGGGGGGGGGGGGGGGGGGGGACGGTTGTGGAATGGAACAATTAAATAAATAAATGAAGGGCTTGGTAGTAAAAGCGGTGGAAATGCCCCCACAGTGGAGATGCGGTGTGACGTAGGCGGTAACATCAGCCCAGCAGTGCAGAGAGAGATGCAGGGAGAGGATGGATGGATGGATGGACGCTGTGTGTGTGTGTGTGTGTGTGTGTGTGTGTGTGTGTGTGTGTGTGTGTGTGTGTGTGTGTGTGCGTGAGCGCGGTAGTAGGATTTGTCCATATATGCGTTTTGTGTATGTATGCACTATGCAGCCAGGTTTGAGTGGGTGTGTGTTGCGCCGTGCGATGTGCTCACAGTCACACGAGATCCAGAGAGGAGGGGATAATCCAGGGAAAAAAACAAAAACATGCACTCACTGCATTATAGCATGGCTACACGCTGACATGCACACACACACACACCATACATGCTCCGCTCGCACATACCTCCACACAGACACGTATGTATAGGTATTGTCAATGTTGGCTATTGACGCCGGTGCAGGGTGTGTGTGTGTGTAGTGTGTGTGTGTGTGTGTGTGTGTGTGTGTGTGTGTGTGTGTGTGTGTGTGTGACTGTGTGTGACTGTGTGTGTGTGTGTGTGTGTGTGAGACTGTGTGTGTGTGTGTGTGTGTGTGTGTGTGTGTGTGTGTGTGTGTGTGTGTGTGTGTGTGTGTGTGGTGTGTGTGGTGTGTGTGTGTGTGTGTGTGTGTGTGGTGTGTGTGCATAAGCGTAGAGAAAGGTCATTCCGCTCCAGTAGCCTGCATCCTCTACACGCTGCCAGTGCTGCTACTGGTGTTGCTGGTGTTACTGTGTCACTGGGACATCACGCCGCACAGCTGAAAACATCCATCAATACAGAAGAATGGAATAGAAGAAAATAGGTTATTCAAAAATAACTTATAGTACTCTAGTCTGTAGTTATGTCCTGTGGTCTGAAAATAGATTAGTGCTTATTGAACGACTATATTGATTGTATACATCGATCAGTCAGTGACTGCCTGGTGGGCCAGATCTCTGCATGCAGCAACAACAGGTTGTAGGTTTAGTGTACTGCCTTGCTCATGGAAAGTGTGGTGTCTGTGGTCACGGTGTATAGTCAAGTGTACTGATGTTCCAAAACAGTGGAACGTGCTCACAACGCGCCTTAAATGTGATGCGTTGGGAGCTTATATCATCTGATTTTGTGTATCACTGTTGTACAACAAAGTATTTTAATATTGCTTAAGTGGTTAATCAGATTGATCAATTTGGTAGATTATATAAATCTATTACAAATTGTTCTTGTTGATAGTATATAAAAACAAATGGCCCTAAAAAAAATGCACGATTTTTTAAAATATAAACCAAAAATGTAATCGACAGAATAACCACTTAGGAATATAATTATGAAAGTTGCAGCCCCTATTGTAGTGGCATCAACCACATGCACACAGACCCCTTTGATTATCTCGCAAAAGCAACAACAGCAAAAGTGCATGCTGTAGTGAGTAGGAAAAAAAAGATAGAGTGAAAGATTAGGATGAGAAGAGCGATGGAGGAGAGTTGGTGTGTGAGAGAGATAGAGGATGACTGATTTAAGCAGTCACACCTGGCCTGAGTCAAACTATAAGTGGACTCAGAGCTGTGCATGGACTTAATCAAGGCACAACAGGTTAAATCAGTCAGCTTCCATCTCACAGTGCGACGCCGCCATCACCACCACACCACCAATGTACAGCACGAGGCCTCGCGGAGTGGATGAGTAGCTGGCCTGTATTCTGTGCTGAGACAAAATGGAATTCATGGTTCGGTGTGACTGACTGCCCACTGGTCACTGGACCTCTGCCCACCAACGCTGGCCACAAGCACGGCTCTACAGAGACTAGCAGAGTCTGTGCAGAGACACACACAGGGTCACACTGTTACATCTGCAGATATATTCAAGATTCTTCATTGTTACATCCTGTTATACAAGTGTAAGAGAGTCAAAGTCTTGTTTTTTTTAAGTTTTTGGCCAATGAATGAAACAGGTTGTTTGTTTGCTGTTATTAACACCCATGATGCACAAGCATGCAGCTGTGTTGCAACATGAAGTGGTCAGCCTACACCCTGCATAACAGTATCTACACCCTACACCCTGCATTACAGTATCTACACCCTACACCCTGCATTACAGTATCTACACCCTGCATAACAGTATCTCTACACCCTACATCTCTACACCCTGCATAACAGTATCTACACCCTACATCTCTACACCCTGCATAACAGTATCTACACCCTGCATAACAGTATCTACACCCTACATCTCTACACCCTGCATAACAGTATCTACACCCTACATCTCTACACCCTGCATAACAGTATCTCTACACCCTACATCTCTACACCCTGCATAACAGTATCTACACCCTACATCTCTACACCCTACATCTCTACACCCTGCATAACAGTATCTACACCCTACATCTCTACACCCTGCATAACAGTATCTACACCCTACATCTCTACACCCTGCATAACAGTATCTACACCCTGCATAACAGTATCTACACCCTGCATAACAGTATCTACACCCTACATCTCTACACCCTGCATAACAGTATCTCTACACCCTGCATAACAGTATCTACACCCTACATCTCTACACCCTGCATAACAGTATCTACACCCTACATCTCTACACCCTGCATAACAGTATCTACACCCTGCATAACAGTATCTACACCCTGCATAACAGTATCTACACCCTACATCTCTACACCCTGCATAACAGTATCTCTACACCCTGCATAACAGTATCTACACCCTACATCTCTACACCCTGCATAACAGTATCTACACCCTACATCTCTACACCCTGCATAACAGTATCTCTACACCCTACATCTCTACACCCTGCATAACAGTATCTACACCCTTAAACACCCTGCATAACAGTATCTCTACACCCTACATCTCTACACCCTGCATAACAGTATCTCTACACCCTACATCTCTACACCCTGCATAACAGTATCTCTACACCCTACATCTCTACACCCTGCATAACAGTATCTCTACACCCTACATCTCTACACCCTGCATAACAGTATCTATACCCTTAAACACCCTGCATAACAGTATCTACACCCTACATCTCTACACCCTGCATAACAGTATCTATAAGACAATCTAAATGAAGTGGTCAGCCTACACCCTGTATAACAGTATCTCTACACCCTACATCTCTACACCCTGCATAACAGTATCTCTACACCCTACATCTCTACACCCTGCATAACAGTATCTATAAGACAATCTAAATGAAGTGGTCAGCCTACACCCTGTATAACAGTATCTCTACACCCTACATCTCTACACCCTGCATAACAGTATCTCTACACCCTACATCTCTACACCCTGCATAACAGTATCTCTACACCCTACATCTCTACACCCTGCATAACAGTATCTACACCCTACATCTCTACACCCTGCATAACAGTATCTACACCCTTAAACACCCTGCATAACAGTATCTCTACACCCTACATCTCTACACCCTGCATCTCTACACCCTGCATAACAGTATCTCTACACCCTGCATAACAGTATCTACACCCTACATCTCTACACCCTGCATAACAGTATCTACACCCTACATCTCTACACCTACACCCTGCATAACAGTATCTCTACACCCTGCATAACAGTATCTACACCCTACATCTCTACACCTACACCCTGCATTACAGTATCTCTACACCCTGCATAACAGTATCTCTACACCCTACATCTCTACACCCTGCATAACAGTATCTACACCCTACATCTCTACACCCTGCATAACAGTATCTACACCCTACATCTCTACACCCTGCATAACAGTATCTACACCCTACATCTCTACACCCTGCATAACAGTATCTACACCCTACATCTCTACACCCTGCATAACAGTATCTACACCCTACATCTCTACAGTATCTACACCCTACATCTCTACACCCTGCATAACAGTATCTACACCCTACATCTCTACACCCTGCATAACAGTATCTACACCCTACATCTCTACACCCTGCATAACAGTATCTCTACACCCTACATCTCTACACCCTGCATAACAGTATCTACACCCTACATCTCTACACCCTGCATAACAGTATCTCTACACCCTACATCTCTACACCCTGCATAACAGTATCTACACCCTACATCTCTACACCCTGCATAACAGTATCTACACCCTACATCTCTACACCCTGCATAACAGTATCTACACCCTACATCTCTACACCCTGCATAACAGTATCTACACCCTACATCTCTACACCCTGCATAACAGTATCTCTACACCCTTAAACACCCTGCATAACAGTATCTCTACACCCTACATCTCTACACCCTGCATAACAGTATCTCTACACCCTACATCTCTACACCCTGCATAACAGTATCTACACCCTTAAACACCCTGCATAACAGTATCTCTACACCCTACATCTCTACACCCTGCATAACAGTATCTCTACACCCTACATCTCTACACCCTGCATAACAGTATCTCTACACCCTACATCTCTACACCCTGCATAACAGTATCTCTACACCCTACATCTCTACACCCTGCATAACAGTATCTCTACACCCTACATCTCTACACCCTGCATAACAGTATCTACACCCTACATCTCTACACCCTGCATAACAGTATCTCTACACCCTACATCTCTACACCCTGCATAACAGTATCTCTACACCCTACATCTCTACACCCTGCATAACAGTATCTACACCCTACATCTCTACACCCTGCATAACAGTATCTCTACACCCTACATCTCTACACCCTGCATAACAGTATCTACACCCTTAAACACCCTGCATAACAGTATCTACACCCTACATCTCTACACCCTGCATAACAGTATCTCTACACCCTGCATAACAGTATCTACACCCTTAAACACCCTGCATAACAGTATCTCTACACCCTACATCTCTACACCCTGCATAACAGTATCTCTACACCCTACATCTCTACACCCTGCATAACAGTATCTCTACACCCTACATCTCTACACCCTGCATAACAGTATCTCTACACCCTACATCTCTACACCCTGCATAACAGTATCTACACCCTACATCTCTACACCCTGCATAACAGTATCTACACCCTTAAACACCCTGCATAACAGTATCTCTACACCCTACATCTCTACACCCTGCATAACAGTATCTACACCCTACATCTCTACACCCTGCATAACAGTATCTCTACACCCTACATCTCTACACCCTGCATAACAGTATCTACACCCTACATCTCTACAGTATCTACACCCTACATCTCTACACCCTACATAACAGTATCTCTAAGACAATCTAAATGAAGTGGTCAGCCTACACCCTGCATAACAGTATCTCTACACCCTACACCTACACCCTACATAACAGTATCTCTACAGTCTACACCCTACATCTCTACAGTCTACATAACAGTATCTCTACACCCTACTTAACAGTATCTCTACACCCTACATCTCTACACCCTGCATAACAGTATCTCTACACCCTACATCTCTACACCCTGCATAACAGTATCTCTACACCCTACATCTCTACACCCTGCATAACAGTATCTCTACACCCTACATCTCTACACCCTGCATAACGGTATCTCTACACCCTACATCTCTACACCCTGCATAACAGTATCTACACCCTACATCTCTACACCCTGCATAACAGTATCTACACCCTACATCTCTACACCCTGCATAACAGTATCTACACCCTACATCTCTACACCCTGCACAACAGTATCTCTACACCCTACATCTCTACACCCTGCATAACAGTATCTACACCCTACATCTCTACACCCTGCATAACAGTATCTACACCCTACATCTCTACACCCTGCATAACAGTATCTACACCCTACATCTCTACACCCTGCATAACAGTATCTACACCCTACATCTCTACACCCTGCATAACAGTATCTACACCCTACATCTCTACACCCTACATCTCTACACCCTGCATAACAGTATCTCTACACCCTACATCTCTACACCCTGCATAACAGTATCTACACCCTACATCTCTACACCCTGCATAACAGTATCTCTACACCCTACATCTCTACACCCTGCATAACAGTATCTCTACACCCTACATCACTACACCCTGCATAACAGTATCTCTACACCCTACATCTCTACACCCTGCATAACAGTATCTCTACACCCTACATCTCTACACCCTGCATAACAGTATCTACACCCTACATCTCTACACCATGCATAACAGTATCTCTACACCCTACATCTCTACACCCTGCATAACAGTATCTCTACACCCTACATCTCTACACCCTGCATAACAGTATCTCTACACCCTACATCTCTACACCCTGCATAACAGTATCTCTACACCCTACATCGCTACACCCTGCATAACAGTATCTCTAAGACAATCTAGCATGATGATGCGTCAACGTATTCCTTCCTCTTCTTCTTTTTGAAGGTCTTTCTGGTAGTGATCACACCCTTAGCCTGCACGCACGCACGCACGCACGCACGCACGCACGCACGCACGCCCGCACACTGACACACACATGCATGCACACACACTCACACCCTTTTCTCGATGTAAATTTTAGTTGTTGACTTTTGTAATATACACTTAAGTATAAAATGGTGACATGGGTGTCTGTGTGTGATGGATGATGTGTATTAATTCAGTGTGTGTACTGTGTATGGTGCTGTGTGCATATATCTTGTGTGTGTGTGTGTGTGTGTGTGTGTGTGTGTGTGTGTGTGTGTGTGTGTGTGTGTGTGTGTGTGTGTGTGTGTGTGTGTGTGTGTGTGTGTGTGTGTGTGTGTGTGTGTGTGTGTGTGTGTGTGTGTGTGTGTGTGTGTGTGTGTGTGTGTGTGTGTGTGTGTGTGTGTGTGTGTGTGTGTGCGTGCGTGCGTGCGTGCGTGCGTGCGTGCGTGCGTGCGTGCGTGCGTGCGTGCGTGCGTGCGTGCGTGCGTGCGTGCGTGCGTGCGTGCGTGCGTGCGTGCGTGCGTGCGTGCGTGCGTGCGTGCGTGCGTGCGTGCGTGCGTGCGTGCGCGTAGGTTAATAGGTGCGCGCGTGCGTGCGTGTGCGTGTTAATGCATAGGCTTTGTTGGTAAGAAACCACGTCAGCAGAATCAGGTCGTGTCGGGTGAACACTCAGTAGAGTAGAGTACCCCCTCTCTCTGTCTCTCTGACCCCCTCTCTCTGTCTCTCTGACCCCCTCTCTCTGTCTCTCTGACCCCCTCTCTCTGTCTCTCTGACCCCCTCTCTCTGTCTCTCTGACCCCCTCTCTCTGTCTCTCTGACCCCCTCTCTCTGTCTCTCTGACCCCCCCACTCTCCTTTCCATACCTCCTAATTTGCAGATTTTTGAAGATGTACATGTATTATTGTAATTGTTTTTAGGACTTTTGTACTATAGCGATATTGTAGATATCAGAGTCCGAGCCAGCCAGACTGTATTGCTTTACAGAGTAATGGACTGTCCACGACTTGTCCACAACTAAGATAAAGCATGCAATGTATGATATATAGCAGGTATGATATTTCATGGTATTTGATCATAGATTATGAGTGTAGAATATGTGGCTCTAGAGGTCATGGTATCTTCATCATAATACTGTACCTTCACTGTGAGCCACTAGGTTACAGGAAACATAATCTACATACCGGCTTCCTGTGAGGTTAGGGTTTGGGATAGTGTTAGTAATGGTCTGACAAACGGGAGGTCGAACCAATGACATGCTACCGCCTGGATTACAACCGCACGCACGCACACACACACACACACACAGACACACCTTTATCAGGCATGAACGACCAAAACGTTGCGCTGAAGACAGTGTGCAGGATTCCATTTTTTTTCTACTCCTCTGCCAACAGCTGCACAATTTGAAATTTGCACCCTATGGCCAGAAAATGAATGTAGTCTGTGTGTTTGACTGGATTGGTGGATTACTACAATGACCATAATGCTTTGCTTCACTCACCCCACCTTGTGGAGATGGGGAGGGCTGTCTTACTGAGACCATAGACACATAGAACGTAGACGCCCTTTCCGGCTCTGGAGCGTATGTGCTCAAGGGAGGGCAAAACATTCCCGAGATTCCTTGCGAAGCCCCGCGGAAGCATGAGCGTGCGTCACAGAGCGCATGTTCGGGTCTGATAAGTCCCGGAACAGATGCACTGTGATTGGCCAGTAATCACTTGAGTGGCAGCGTGACGTAACGTGCCTTCCGGCGTACTTCCTCCCCCAGTGTAAATTATTCCGCCCCTCCTTCAACACACATCGCTCCAACGAACTGCAACGACCAATGAGGCATTTTTTTAAATATCTATGACTGAGACAACATGTAGTCCAGGAAGGAAGTGAGATCAGTGTCTGTGACATCACGGGACTACCTTTTACGCAGAGCCTCGGTTTCGATTGGCACTGATGGGACGCTTGTTTTACAGCGCCGGCTACTACCTACCTCAAACCCTCACCCTAACCGCAAGCACGGAGCAGCGCATTCCTCACCAACCTTAATCCGGTCGTTTTAACGGACCCCTCATCAACCTTAATCCGGTCGCCTGTAAAACAAGTGAACAATCGACTACCAGGCTCTGCGTAAAAGGTCATCCCGTGACATCACATTCACTTTGAAATACTAAAATATCTAAAAACACATATTACTTACATAAAAACCCCAGGAAAGTGTTTCTTGTCTCCCAAAGATCATTAAAATAAGATCTGGTTGCAAAAGGGGTGTGTGATGATAAGTATGATAGTAGTACAGGTTCCTGTCTGCCAGTTTTGGCTGATTGGGCTTCAGTCAGTCAGTCAGTCAGTCAGTCAGTATTGTATATTATTGGAATGACCAGCCCTGGTCTGGGACTAGTACCAGACACCAGCATGTGTTCTTTGGCCCAAACACCAGGGCATGCGCCCTGTGTGAGTGTGTGTGTGTGTGCGCGCACACACACACACACACACACACACACACACACGCACACGCACACGCACACACATGCACGCGCACACATTACAGTTTCCAAGAGGCCTACATATATATATATATAGAAAGAAGCCACATATCTTTTTAAGGCTCAAGTGCTTTTCCTTCCCCTGTTTTTGTGCTTTCAATCTGAGACCTTGGCATTGGGACGGAATATTCTCTAATAAATAAGAAAGTCTTTCATATTTTATCGTCTCTGTCGTTCTTGTTGCTTGTTTCCCTCCTCTGGCTTTTCCACCAGCTGCTCACTAATTCACCTCACTTTATTGTGTAGGAGAGCAGAAGAAACACAAGGAATATGCTCCTCTGTCTCTCTGTCTCTCTCTGTCTCTCTCTCTCTGTCTCTCTCCTCTCCTCTCCAGTGTCTTTCTCTGCAGAGCTGCTGGTAGCAGATACACGTTTGTGTCCGTCTAGTAAACTATAGCACATGACCTGTGTCCCCGTGGGCAACTGGAAACAGTGGTATAGACACTAGCCCATTTTGACCTGAGATCAGATTCTAAAAATGTCTTCTACATCCTGACAGTTTTCTGAAAAATCTATGTTTCTATGTCAGTCGTCCTTCGATTTTTCAAAAATAGCAGATCTACAAGCTTGTAGCGCGCCACTCGGTGGCGCGCTACAAGCTTGTAGATCTGCTATTTTTCAATAGCTAAAGCATAACATAATGCTAACACCAAAAGGGGTTCCCGCCCAAAATGGGCTAGACAGCAATGCTCTGTGTGTCTGTAGTCTGAGGGGTTGGCGGGTGAAGCCATAGGGTGTCTGTTGTTTTGAGCGGGTGGGGGGTGTAGGCGCTTTGTGTCTGCTGTTTGAGGGGTTGGTGGGCATAGTGTGTCTGTTGTTTGAAGCTCGAGTGGGGGGCTAGGCGTACGCGCATTGTGTCTGTCTGGTGTATGAGGTTTGGGGGGTGTAGCCCCAGCATGTCTGTTGTTTGAGGGGTGGTGGTGGGGGGGGGGGGGGGGTGTAGCCCCATTGTGTCTGGGGTTGGACGGGTATGCTGTCACAATGACTCCTCTTTCTTCTCATGACACTTCATGGTACACAGGCATGACTGCTGATCTGCCTATTGGCCCGGCGTGCTGGCTTTGTGACTCTGTGTGTGCGCATGCGTGTGTGCGTGCGTGTGCACTTGTATTGCATATGTGTGGGTTAAGTGTCTTTCTGTGTGTGTGTGTGTGTGTGTGCGTGTGCGTGTGTGTGCGTGTGTGTGTGCGTGTTTGTTGCTTTGTTTGCAAAGCCTGCACTGACATTAGACGGTGCCTCACATGGGCTGTTTTGAAACGCCAAGCATTTCAGATGGTGTTTTTACTGCAGTGTTTTTGAGGGGTGCCAGGCAGCACACGCTTCTGAAGATAACGTCATATGGCAGCCAATCTATGGGACTTTTAATGCTACGAGCAGGTTCGACATCCCGATCCCGACTCATCCCCATCTCTCTCCCCATTTCCTGTCAGCCTACTGTCTGTCCCTCCATAAAAAATAAAATAAAGGCGAAAGCCACACAAAAAAACCATTAAATAAAAACATTAAAATAATAATAAAGAAAAGGAAAAGACAAAATGTACTTAAAGAACCGATTTTCAACCTATCTTCATATACTTTGTCCTCATTAATGATCATTGTAATATAGTATCATTTTTAGCTACCCCATCTGTGTCTCAGAGGAGGGCTGTGGACAGTTCAGAAACCTCCATCAGTGACATCATCAATATGGAATCAAAGCTATAGAAACGTCAGGCTTTCTATTCTTGGAAAGTTAGCATGCTATAGATCAAAGCCATTGTTCTTGCGTTAATACAAATATTGTTGGAAAATATTAACCTGTCTAATCTGATGATGTCACTGGTAGGCGGATTTCTGAAGTGTCCACAGCCTACGAGAGAGACGGTCAGACAAAATGAAACGCTGCCATTTTATCATGAGCATTAGTGAGGACCACTTGTATGAAGAAGAACATGGGTGAAGTTGTCCTTGTTTAACCCATTCTGGACGGGAACCCCTTTTGGTGTTAGCATTATGTTATGCTTTAGCTATTGAAAAATCGAAGAACCACTGACATAGAAACATAGCTTTTTCAGAAAACTGTCATCACTGGTTAAAGGGACACTTCACCCCCTTTTGGCAACCAGATCTTATTTTAATGATGTTTGGGAGACAAGAAACACTTTCCTGGGGTTTTTTAATGTGTTTTCAGATATTTACACCATGATAAGTGTCATGGTGATGTCATGGACACTGGTCACTGGTCACGGTCACGGTCACGACTCTTTTCTGTTCTGGCCCCACAGTGGTGGAATGAACTCCCCACTGATGTTAGGACAGCAGAGTCACTGCCCATATTTCGCCGCAGGTTGAAAACCCACCTCTTCAGGAAACACTACCCTTCCTCTCTGCCTGACCTACTTGTTGTTAACTAGTTGTACGAACGTTTGTTTTCTATTGTTGTATTGTTTATTGGATCTTGTTTAGTCGATACACTTAATTGTTTTAGCTCATGCTCATTTGATTTAGCTATTTTGTCTCATCCGGTTAAGGAAATAGGTAGCTGATATATTGCACTTTTACCTTAGCGCTAGGTATACTCTTGGTTGCTTGTTTTTGCAGAAAATGCACTAAAGACTTCTGGTGATTAGTAGTTTTTGTTCCCTACCTATGTTGAATACACTTATTGTAAGTCGCTTTGGATAAAAGCGTCTGCTAAATGACTGTAATGTAATGTAATGTAATGTCTCAGTTCCTTCCTGGACTACAAGTTGTCTCAGTAAAACCATAGATATTAAAAAAATAGATGCCTCATTGCTCACAGCAGTGCTGCCTAACATCCCAGTGTGATGCACTGTAGTCATGCAGTGCTGACTAACATCCCAGTGTGATGCACTGTAGTCATGCAGTGCTGACTAACATCCCAGTGTCATGCAGTGCTGCCTAACATCCCAGTGTGATGCACTGTAGTCATGCAGTGCTGACTAACATCCCAGTGTGATGCACTGTAGTCATGCAGTGCTGCCTAACATCCCAGTGTGATGCACTGTAGTCATGCAGTGCTGCCTAACATCCCAGTGTGATGCACTGTAGTCATGCAGTGCTGACTAACATCCCAGTGTGATGCACTGTAGTCATGCAGTGCTGCCTAACATCCCAGTGTGATGCACTGTAGTCATGCAGTGCTGCCTAACATCCCAGTGTGATGCACTGTAGTCATGCAGTGCTGCCTAACATCCCAGTGTGATGCAGTGCTGACTAACATCCCAGTGTGATGCAGTGATGCCTAACATGCCAGTGTGATACACTGTAGTCATGCAGTGCTGACTAACATCCCAGTGTGATGCACTGTAGTCATGCAGTGCTGCCTAACATCCCAGTGTGATGCACTGTAGTCATGCAGTGCTGACTAACATCCCAGTGTGATGCACTGTAGTCATGCAGTGCTGACTAACATCCCAGTGTGATGCACTGTAGTCATGCAGTGCTGACTAACATCCCAGTGTGATGCACTGTAGTCATGCAGTGCTGACTAACATCCCAGTGTGATGCACTGTAGTCATGCAGTGCTGACTAACATCCCAGTGTGATGCACTGTAGTCATGCAGTGCTGACTAACATCCCAGTGTGATGCACTGTAGTCATGCAGTGCTGACTAACATGCCAGTGTGATGCACTGTAGTCATGCAGTGCTGACTAACATGCCAGTGTGATGCACTGTAGTCATGCAGTGCTGACTAACATCCCAGTGTGATGCACTGTAGTCATGCAGTGCTGACTAACATGCCAGTGTGATGCACTGTAGTCATGCAGTGCTGACTAACATGCCAGTGTGATGCACTGTAGTCATGCAGTGCTGACTAACATCCCAGTGTGATGCACTGTAGTCATGCAGTGCTGACTAACATCCCAGTGTGATGCACTGTAGTCATGCAGTGCTGACTAACATGCCAGTGTGATGCAGTGCTGACTAACATCCCAGTGTGATGCAGAGCTGACTAACATCCCAGTGTGATGCACTGTAGTCATGCAGTGCTGCCTAACATCCCAGTGTGATACACTGTAGTCATGCAGTGCTGACTAACATGCCAGTGCGATGCACTGTAGTCATGCAGTGCTGACTAACATCCCAGTGTGATGCACTGTAGTCATGCAGTGCTGCCTAACATCCCAGTGTGATGCACTGTAGTCATGCAGTGCTGACTAACATCCCAGTGTGATGCAGTGCTGACTAACATCCCAGTGTGATGCACTGTAGTCATGCAGTGCTGCCTAACATCCCAGTGTGATGCACTGTAGTCATGCAGTGCTGACTAACATCCCAGTGTGATGCACTGTAGTCATGCAGTGCTGACTAACATCCCAGTGTGATGCAGTGCTGACTAACATCCCAGTGTGATGCAGTGCTGACTAACATCCCAGTGTGATGCAGTGCTGACTAACATCCCAGTGTGATGCACTGTAGTCATGCAGTGCTGCCTAACATCCCAGTGTGATGCAGTGCTGACTAACATCCCAGTGTGATGCAGTGCTGACTAACATCCCAGTGTCATGCAGTGCTGACTAACATCCCAGTGTGATGCACTGTAGTCATGCAGTGCTGACTAACATCCCAGTGTGATGCACTGTAGTCATGCAGTGCTGCCTAACATCCCAGTGTGATGCACTGTAGTCATGCAGTGCTGCCTAACATCCCAGTGTGATGCACTGTAGTCATGCAGTGCTGACTAACATCCCAGTGTGATGCAGTGCTGACTAACATCCCAGTGTCATGCAGTGCTGACTAACATCCCAGTGTGATGCAGTGCTGACTAACATCCCAGTGTGATGCACTGTAGTCATGCAGTGCTGCCTAACATCCCAGTGTGATGCACTGTAGTCATGCAGTGCTGACTAACATCCCAGTGTGATGCAGTGCTGACTAACATCCCAGTGTGATGCACTGTAGTCATGCAGTGCTGCCTAACATCCCAGTGTGATGCACTGTAGTCATGCAGTGCTGACTAACATCCCAGTGTGATGCAGTGCTGACTAACATCCCAGTGTGATGCACTGTAGGCATGCAGTGCTGACTAACATCCCAGTGTGATGCACTGTAGTCATGCAGTGCTGACTAACATCCCAGTGTGATGCAGTGCTGACTAACATCCCAGTGTCATGCAGTGCTGACTAACATCCCAGTGTGATGCAGTGCTGACTAACATCCCAGTGTGATGCACTGTAGTCATGCAGTGCTGACTAACATCCCAGTGTGATGCAGTGCTGACTAACATCCCAGTGTGATGCACTGTAGTCATGCAGTGCTGACTAACATCCCAGTGTCATGCAGTGCTGACTAACATCCCAGTGTGATGCACTGTAGTCATGCAGTGCTGACTAACATCCCAGTGTGATGCAGTGCTGACTAACATCCCAGTGTGATGCAGTGCTGACTAACATCCCAGTGTGATGCAGTGCTGACTAACATCCCAGTGTGATGCACTGTAGTCATGCAGTGCTGCCTAACATCCCAGTGTGATGCACTGTAGTCATGCAGTGCTGACTAACATCCCAGTGTGATGCAGTGCTGACTAACATCCCAGTGTGATGCACTGTAGTCATGCAGTGCTGCCTAACATGCCAGTGTGATGCACTGTAGTCATGCAGTGCTGACTAACATCCCAGTGTGATGCACTGTAGTCATGCAGTGCTGACTAACATCCCAGTGTGATGCACTGTAGTCATGCAGTGCTGACTAACATCCCAGTGTGATGCAGTGCTGACTAACATCCCAGTGTGATGCAGTGCTGACTAACATCCCAGTGTGATGCAGTGCTGACTAACATCCCAGTGTGATACACTGTAGTCATGCAGTGCTGACTAACATCCCAGTGTGATGCACTGTAGTCATGCAGTGCTGACTAACATCCCAGTGTGATACACTGTAGTCATGCAGTGCTGACTAACATCCCAGTGTGATACACTGTAGTCATGCAGTGCTGACTAACATGCCAGTGTGATACACTGTAGTCATGCAGTGCTGCCTGACATCCCAGTGTGATGCACTGTAGTCATGCAGTGCTGACTAACATCCCAGTGTGATGCACTGTAGTCATGCAGTGCTGACTAACATCCCAGTGTGATGCACTGTAGTCATGCAGTGCTGCCTAACATCCCAGTGTGATGCACTGTAGTCATGCAGTGCTGACTAACATCCCAGTGTGATGCACTGTAGTCATGCAGTGCTGACTAACATGCCAGTGTGATGCACTGTAGTCATGCAGTGCTGCCTAACATCCCAGTGTGATGCACTGTAGTCATGCAGTGCTGCCTAACATCCCAGTGTGATGCACTGTAGTCATGCAGTGCTGACTAACATCCCAGTGTGATGCACTGTAGTCATGCAGTGCTGACTAACATCCCAGTGTGATGCACTGTAGCCATGCAGTGCTGACTAACAGTGTGATGCACTGTAGTCATGCAGTGCTGACTAACATGCCAGTGTGATGCACTGTAGTCATGCAGTGCTGACTAACATGCCAGTGTGATGCACTGTAGTCATGCAGTGCTGCCTAACATCCCAGTGTGATCCACTGTAGTCATGCAGTGCTGACTAACATCCCAGTGTGATGCACTGTAGTCATGCAGTGCTGCCTAACATCCCAGTGTGATGCACTGTAGTCATGCAGTGCTGACTAACATGCCAGTGTGATGCACTGTAGTCATGCAGTGCTGACTAACATGCCAGTGTGATGCACTGTAGTCATGCAGTGCTGACTAACATGCCAGTGTGATGCACTGTAGTCATGCAGTGCTGACTAACATGCCAGTGTGATGCACTGTAGTCATGCAGTGCTGACTAACATCCCAGTGTGATGCACTGTAGTCATGCAGTGCTGACTAACATCCCAGTGTGATGCACTGTAGTCATGCAGTGCTGACTAACATCCCAGTGTGATGCACTGTAGTCATGCAGTGCTGACTAACATGCCAGTGTGATGCAGTGCTGACTAACATCCCAGTGTGATGCAGTGCTGACTAACATCCCAGTGTGATGCAGTGCTGACTAACATCCCAGTGTGATGCAGTGCTGACTAACATCCCAGTGTGATGCAGTGCTGACTAACATCCCAGTGTGATGCACTGTAGTCATGCAGTGCTGACTAACATCCCAGTGTGATGCACTGTAGTCATGCAGTGCTGACTAACATGCCAGTGTGATGCACTGTAGTCATGCAGTGCTGACTAACATGCCAGTGTGATGCACTGTAGTCATGCAGTGCTGACTAACATGCCAGTGTGATGCACTGTAGTCATGCAGTGCTGCCTAACATCCCAGTGTGATGCACTGTAGTCATGCAGTGCTGACTAACATGCCAGTGTGATGCACTGTAGTCATGCAGTGCTGACTAACATGCCAGTGTGATGCACTGTAGTCATGCAGTGCTGACTAACATGCCAGTGTGATGCACTGTAGTCATGCAGTGCTGCCTAACATGCCAGTGTGATGCACTGTAGTCATGCAGTGCTGCCTAACATGCCAGTGTGATGCACTGTAGTCATGCAGTGCTGACTAACATGCCAGTGTGATGCACTGTAGTCATGCAGTGCTGACTAACATGCCAGTGTGATGCACTGTAGCCATGCAGTGCTGACTAACATGCCAGTGTGATGCACTGTAGTCATGCAGTGCTGACTAACATGCCAGTGTGATGCACTGTAGTCATGCAGTGCTGACTAACATGCCAGTGTGATGCACTGTAGTCATGCAGTGCTGCCTAACATCCCAGTGTCATGCAGTGCTGCCTAACATCCCAGTGTGATGCACTGTAGTCATGCAGTGCTGCCTAACATCCCAGTGTGATACACTGTAGTCATGCAGTGCTGACTAACATCCCAGTGTGATGCACTGTAGTCATGCAGTGCTGCCTAACATCCCAGTGTGATGCAGAGCTGACTAACATCCCAGTGTGATGCAGTGCTGACTAACATCCCAGTGTGATGCAGTGCTGACTAACATCCCAGTGTGATGCAGTGCTGACTAACATCCCAGTGTGATGCAGTGCTGACTAACATCCCAGTGTGATGCACTGTAGCCATGCAGATTATAAAATGTTTGAAAACCAAAAGGAAATCGGTTAGATTAGTGGATAATTACTCTCCTCCTTAACAGCCCGTGGCTCTGTTACCATGACGACAGGGAAAGGTCAATTACGACGGAATTCTATCCAGGAAGCAATCCTTTATCACTGTTCGCTTATCACAACCTTCTATTTACCTTCTTATCACAACCTTCTATTTACCTAAATGTATCTTATCTATCTTTCTGAGACTGCTCTCATATTCCCACGCTTTCTCTCTCTCTCTCTCTCTCTCTCTCTCTCTCTCTCTCTCTCTCTCTCTCTCTCTCTCGCTCTCTCTCCTCTGTGCATCAAAGGTGTTTTTCATAAATGTATTCAATATTCATTGGCTAACCCAGGGGGTCTTCAACGCATTTCAGGCCAAGGACCCCCTTGGCTGAGAGACAGATGAAGGCCACACGCCGAAATGCCTCGGATAAAAAGAAAATGAGAAACTGAAGGAAATTAAAAAAGTATTGCAACATTTATTTTGCAGTGCCCGCTTTCTTCTTCCAACCTTGGTGGAATTGTTTTTCACATGAAGCATGGACCTTCACTACATAATGTAGAGAATTGTGTTTTTGCGGTTTTGAAAGACGGGAGGGTATATGGGTTTCTTTGATGAAATGTGATTGAGGAGTGCATTGCCCTGACAAAGTGGTACTGTAGAATTGTAGACGATGAAGAGGAGGGGACCATGCACTGAGCCCTGGGGGACACCGTGGGTAACTTGGGGCAGTGGAGGAGTTGTATACATTATTTGTGTGACAGTTAATGTCATCATGGCTGTGACAGCCCTACGTGCTGTGGACTGGTGGTTAGCTGAAGCTGTGGTGTGGACTGGTGGTTAGCTGAAGCTGTGGTGTGGACTGGTGGTTAGCTGAAGCTGTGGTGTGGACTGGTGGTTAGCTGAAGCTGTGGTGTGGACTGGTGGTTAGCTGAAGCTGTGGTGTGGACTGGTGGTTAGCTGAAGCTGTGGTGTGGACTGGTGGTTAGCTGAAGCTGTGGTGTGGACTGGTGGTTAGCTGAAGCTGTGGTGTGGACTGGTGGTTAGCTGAAGCTGTGGTGTGGGGGACCTGGTTCTACGTGCTGTGTACTGGTGGTTAGCTGAAGCTGTGGTGTGGACTAGTGGTTAGCTGAAGCTGTGGTGTGGGGGACCTGGTTCTATACGTGCTGTGGACTGGTGGTTAGCTGAAGCTGTGGTGTGGGGGACCTGGTTCTATGTGCTGTGGACTAGTGGTTAGCTGAAGCTGTGGTGTGGACTAGTGGTTAGCTGAAGCTGTGGTGTGGACTAGTGGTTAGCTGAAGCTGTGGTGTGGACTAGTGGTTAGCTGAAGCTGTGGTGTGGGGGACCTGGTTCTACGTGCTGTGTACTGGTGGTTAGCTGAAGCTGTGGTGTGGACTAGTGGTTAGCTGAAGCTGTGGTGTGGGGGACCTGGTTCTATACGTGCTGTGGACTGGTGGTTAGCTGAAGCTGTGGTGTGGGGGACCTGGTTCTATGTGCTGTGGACTAGTGGTTAGCTGAAGCTGTGGTGTGGGGGACCTGGTTCTATGTGCTGTGGACTAGTGGTTAGCTGAAGCTGTGGTGTGGGGGACCTGGTTCTACATGCTGTGGACTGGTGGTTAGCTGAAGCTGTGGTGTGGACTGGTGGTTAGCTGAATCTGTGGTGTGAACTGGTGGTTAGTTGAAGCTGTGGTGTGGACTGGTGGTTAGCTGAAGCTGTGGTGTGGACTGGTGGTTAGCTGAAGCTGTGGTGTGGACTGGTGGTTAGCTGAAGCTGTGGTGTGGACTGGTGGTTAGCTGAAGCTGTGGTGTGGACTGGTGGTTAGCTGAAGCTGTGGTGTGGGGGACCTGGTTCTACGTGCTGTGTACTGGTGGTTAGCTGAAGCTGTGGTGTGGACTAGTGGTTAGCTGAAGCTGTGGTGTGGGGGACCTGGTTCTATACGTGCTGTGGACTGGTGGTTAGCTGAAGCTGTGGTGTGGGGGACCTGGTTCTATGTGCTGTGGACTAGTGGTTGGCTGAAGCTGTGGTGTGGACTAGTGGTTAGCTGAAGCTGTGGTGTGGACTAGTGGTTAGCTGAAGCTGTGGTGTGGACTAGTGGTTAGCTGAAGCTGTGGTGTGGGGGACCTGGTTCTACGTGCTGTGTACTGGTGGTTAGCTGAAGCTGTGGTGTGGACTAGTGGTTAGCTGAAGCTGTGGTGTGGGGGACCTGGTTCTATACGTGCTGTGGACTGGTGGTTAGCTGAAGCTGTGGTGTGGGGGACCTGGTTCTATGTGCTGTGGACTAGTGGTTAGCTGAAGCTGTGGTGTGGGGGACCTGGTTCTATGTGCTGTGGACTAGTGGTTAGCTGAAGCTGTGGTGTGGGGGACCTGGTTCTACATGCTGTGGACTGGTGGTTAGCTGAAGCTGTGGTGTGGACTGGTGGTTAGCTGAATCTGTGGTGTGGACTGGTGGTTAGTTGAAGCTGTGGTGTGGACTGGTGGTTAGCTGAAGCTGTGGTGTGGACTGGTGGTTAGCTGAAGCTGTGGTGTGGACTGGTGGTTAGCTGAATCTGTGGTGTGGACTGGTGGTTAGCTGAAGCTGTGGTGTGGACTGGTGGTTAGCTGAAGCTGTGGTGTGGACTGGTGGTTAGCTGAATCTGTGGTGTGGACTGGTGGTTAGCTGAAGCTGTGGTGTGGACTGGTGGTTAGCTGAAGCTGTGGTGTGGACTGGTGGTTAGCTGAAGCTGTGGTGTGGACTGGTGGTTAGCTGAAGCTGTGGTGTGGACTGGTGGTTAGCTGAAGCTGTGGTGTGGACTGGTGGTTAGCTGAAGCTGTGGTGTGGGGGACCTGGTTCTATACGTGCTGTGGACTGGTGGTTAGCTGAAGCTGTGGTGTGGCGGACCTGGTTCTACATGCTGTGGACTGGTGGTTAGCTGAAGCTGTGCTGTGGACTGGTGGTTTAGCTGAAGCTGTGGTGTGGACTGGTGGTTAGCTGAAGCTGTGGTGTGGACTGGTGGTTAGCTGAAGCTGTGGTGTGGACTGGTGGTTAGCTGAAGCTGTGGTGTGGACTGGTGGTTAGCTGAAGCTGTGCTGTGGACTGGTGGTTAGCTGAAGCTGTGGTGTGGACTGGTGGTTAGCTGAAGCTGTGGTGTGGACTGGTGGTTAGCTGAAGCTGTGGTGTGGACTGGTGGTTAGCTGAAGCTGTGGTGTGGACTGGTGGTTAGCTGAAGCTGTGGTGTGGACTGGTGGTTAGCTGAAGCTGTGGTGTGGACTGGTGGTTAGCTGAAGCTGTGGTGTGGACTGGTGGTTAGCTGACGCTGTGGTGTGGACTGGTGGTTAGCTGAAGCTGTGGTGTGGGGGACCTGGTGGTTAGCTGAAGCTGTGGTGTGGACTGGTGGTTAGCTGAAGCTGTGGTGTGGGGGACCTGGTGGTTAGCTGAAGCTGTGGTGTGGACTGGTGGTTAGCTGAACCTGTAGTGTGGACTGGTGGTTAGCTGAAGCTGTGGTGTGG
>NC_136792.1:4684377-4705391 GCF_951216825.1 Electrona antarctica | reverse complement strand
CTGTATGCTTGTTGTATACAAAGGGTGTGACACAGCTTGCCCCAATGCATTTCCAATGGGAGTCACATGGTTTGACACAACATTTGTGTTGTATGAAGGGGAGGGGCGCAGTCGAAACACAGCCGAAAGCCATACAACAGCTTGTAGTCCAAAATGTGGACTACAAGCCATGTGACTTCCATTGGAAATGCATTGGGGCGGCCATGACACACAACATTCATACAACAAGCATGCATCAATGTTTTAAAGGTCTGAGTGAGGCCTAAGCGAAAAAAATAAATCAACCAGGTGCTCAGTGGATGTATACAAGTTGAAAAAGGTTTGCCGGGTGTTTCAAGGATCAACGGGACTATAGAACAAGAAAGAAGAGGTGTGATCCGAGCACTACAAAAAGGAGAGGGTGGATGTAGAATCAAGGGTACTTTATTAAAGTAAAAGAATTGCAGATTTAGATAATATATACCACTAATACTACCTAAACCCAATTTTATACTTTGGCTATTCGATCTACAGTACGCAATGATCTGCAATTTACAATTTAGGCGTTTAGCAGATGCTCTTAATCCAGAGTGCCGTATATTAGTAAGCAAGAACACCACAAGACAATACATGATCAATACATGATCAATACATGATCAATACATGATCAATACATAGAAATAGTCATCTATAGCAGTGGTTCCCAAAGTGGGGTCCAGGGACCCCTAGGGGTACTTGAGGGAGTTCCAGGGGGTACCTAGCTCAATTAGAGATAGTTTAAAACCAAATGGACCCTTATTGGTCTGTAACTCTGAGAGTGTACAAATGGAACCAAATGGACCCTTATTGGTCTGTAACTCTGAGAGTGTACAAATGGAACCAAAGGGACCCTTATTGGTCTGTAACTCTGAGAGTGTACAAATGGAACCAAATGGACCCTTACGGGTCCATTTGGTTCCATTTGTACACTCTCAGAGTTAAATTAACAGTGGTTTTACAATATAAATTGGGGTCCCAGAGATATAAATGCCATTAAATCGGGGGTCCGTAGCATAATGCGTGTGAAACTGGGGGGTCCATGAAATTAATATGTTTCGGAATCACTGCTAGAGCCGTGAAAATCCTCCCTTATCGGGGTCACTGGCATATGTTTTCTAATGGGGGGTCCGTGGCCTAATAAATGTTGATTTGGGGGTCCTTGACACGAAAAAGTTTGGGAACCACTGCTCTATAGCAGGGGTTCTCAACGTTTTTGTCCGGGGACCCCCGGAAATGCTTTGGCAATGTCTCGGGACCCCCGCCCCGCCCCGCCCCCTCCCGACCCCCAATATAAATTGACTGCTACAATAACCTTAAACCATTTTGGGCGGGAACCCCTTTTGGTGTTTTAAGCATTGTTATAATTTAGCTATTGAAAAATAGCAGATCTACAAGCTCATAACGCGCCACCGAGTGGCGCGCTACGAGCTTGTAGGTCTGCTATTTTTGAAAAATCGTGAAAATAAAAATTAAAAAAAAATCTTTTTTTTTTTTTGAAAATAATTTGGGGACCCCCTCAAATATTTTGGCGACCCCCCGAGGGGTCGCGACCCACGGGTTGAGAACCCCTGCTCTATAGGATCATAAGTAAAGTAAGAACCTAGCATCCGTCTAACAGTAGAACATCTGCACAATGGAACTACAAGTAAACACTATAGAATGCTACAGTATGTCTACATAATCTAAATTACACATTTTAGTCTTTGCATGTGCCTGCAAGGTCTAGAAAGCTTGAAAAAATGTTGAATAATTTGAGCACTTTTACTTAATTTGATGCCAATACTATCGTCTTACAACTTAAGTAAAAGTACAAGTAGCATTGTGATGTTGCTCCATTAACTTAAAAACACTTCTCCTATATGCACCACCCGGGCCATTGACATGTGTGACACCGTCAGGATTACCTGAGCCTCCCTCTGCCCCTAATGATCCTATTTCCTCCCATTAACTTGTCTCAACACTGTCCGCTCCCTGAACCTCCGGACACTCCGGGCCAACGCTGGCTCAACTGAACTGTTATTGGCTGCACTGCAGCATTCTGCACTGATCAGATGGACCTCTGTATGGAATACTGTATATCTTCTGTGGTTCTCAACCTTTTTACGACATAGCAATATAGACGAAACAAGCCAGAATCATGGACGTTGTTTGACGCTTATACTTTTGATAACTTTTCATTCTTTAAAGATATAGTTCAAAAAACTATTTTTTGAGTGGTGTAAACCACTCCTACAACTGGCTTTTGTGTGCAGAAAAAAATGAGCATGGTTGCTATGTTCAAAATAATTTCTGACGTAATTAAATCACACCCGGGTGAACTGGATGACCGTAGCAACCGTGGTCATTTTCTCTGCACAAAAAAAGCCAGTTGTGAAATCACATCCGGGTGTGATTTCATTACGTCAGATCAGAGCTGATCAGGCTATATAATACCTTATTACGTCAGACCACAGCTGATCATGCTATATAAAACCTTACACCACTCAGTTCACACGGGTGTGATTTTTATTCTATGGATCTCACCCCATGGAGACTTGAATTCATGGATATCTTTAAAGGGCGTTGCCGGCTTTTGAAATTACGTCATATGGCAGGCAAGTCTATGGACTTTGTAATGTTTGTTTAGAGCACTTTAAGGCACCCCTCACTTCACATGAGTGCAGGACACGGCGTTATGTAGCAGCCACAGTACTGTAGTGTATAAAACAGTACTAATAAAACAGATATCTCGTTATGTGTAGCCACAGTACTGTAGTGTATAAAACAGTACTAATAAAACAGATATCTCGTTATGTGTAGCCACAGTACTGTAGTGTATAAAACAGTACTAATAAAACAGATAGCTGCTGTATATAAAAACACTTGAGGGGTGCTAGCACCTCCCTCACATGAGCAGCTAAGTCTCTATGGAACTAACCCTAAAAACTGCGATTTTCATTTGTGTGCTAATGAGTATAGCATGAGTATAGCATTTCAACAAGGGCCTAATCAAACCTAAAACTCACCACACGCAGTGTATGTAGGGATCATGGTAAATGGAGCCTTACAGTGTATGTAGGGATCATGGTAAACGGAGCCTTACGGGGTCCATTTGGTTCAGTGTATGTAGGGATCATGGTAAATGGAGCCTTACGGGGTCCATTTGGTTCAGTGTATGTAGGGATCATGGTAAATGGAGCCTTACGGGGTCCATTTGGTTCAGTGTATGTAGGGATCATGGTAAATGGAGCCTTACGGGGTCCATTTGGTTCAGTGTATGTAGGGATCATGGTAAATGGAGCCTTACGGGGTCCATTTGGTTCAGTGTATGTAGGGATCATGGTAAATGGAGCCTTACGGGGTCCAACAAACTCCCACTGTACCTTCGACAGGCAGCCTCTGTAGACATTTTTAAAGCTCAGCTCAAGACCCACTTTTACACCCTTGCTTTTAATTGATTTATCTGTCTTTTAAAAAAAAATGTTATTCATGTCCTCACTGTATTGTTTATGCCCTGCTTTTATTTTATTTTTTGTGTAAAGCACTTTGAGCTGCATTTCATGTCATGAAAGGTGCTATACAAATAAAGTTTTATTATTATTATTATTATTATTTGGTCCAGTGTATGTAGGGATCATGGTAAATGGAGCCTTACGGGGTCCATTTGGTTCAGTGTATGTAGGGATCATGGTAAATGGAGCCTTACGGGGTCCATTTGGTTCAGTGTATGTAGGGATCATGGTAAATGGAGCCTTACGGGGTCCATTTGGTTCAGTGTATGTAGGGATCATGGTAAATGGAGCCTTACGGGGTCCAGTGTATGTAGGGATCATGGTAAATGGAGCCTTACGGGGTCCATTTGGTCCAGTGTATGTAGGGATCATGGTAAATGGAGCCTTACGGGGTCCATTTGGTTCAGTGTATGTAGGGATCATGGTAAATGGAGCCTTACAGGGTCCATTTGGTTCAGTGTATGTAGGGATCATGGTAAATGGAGCCTTACGGGGTCCATTTGGTTCAGTGTATGTAGGGATCATGGTAAATGGAGCCTTACGGGGTCCAGTGTATGTAGGGATCATGGTAAATGGAGCCTTACGGGGTCCATTTGGTTCAGTGTATGTAGGGATCATGGTAAATGGAGCCTTACGGGGTCCATTTGGTTCAGTGTATGTAGGGATCATGGTAAATGGAGCCTTATGGGGTCCATTTGGTTCCATTTGTGCACTCTCATACTGCAGCTATACAAAATACACTGCTAGAGTCGCTCCGTGAGGTCATCAAGTGTGCATCTGACGAGCGAGAAAAATGCAAAGCATGGGTTAAAAAGAACAGGGAGCTGGCAGACTTTTTTAAAGATGCGCTAGCCCCTTCTATAAACAGCTTTTGTCCCCACACGTCTCAATATTTGCCATTGACAATGAACGGAGAAATTAAGTCAGAATTCCGCTAAATATGACGTAAATTAAACATCAAAACATTAAACGCCATTTGCATTGAAGGGAAAATGTACGTCATACGTAAAAGAGCAAATCAGCTAACCAACCACAGGCAACAGGCATTCTGATTGGCCACTATGAGATGATTCATGATGTATGATGATAAGAGCTGATAATTCAGCTAAATATGAGGTAAATTAAACATCAAAACATTAAACGCCATTGAAGGGAAAACTTACATCATATGTAAACGAGCAATCATATGTTGGTGCAGGGAGAGCTTGGCCAATAAGGGACCACCTTATGTACCTTATGTCAAATGTCCGCTAACATTGATGTACGATGAGAAGACTGAGAATGAGAATTAAATATAATTAAATATCAATGAAAACATGAAATATCAATACAAGGCAACTGGAAAATACGTTTTCTTTTTCAATGGTAGTAAATTAAGAGAATTGTTGCTTAAGCTAGCAACAGCAACCATGGGAACAGGGGCAGAATCTCGGCCGGACATGATAAAGGGGTTGAGTGGAAAGGTGCAGTTAATAATTAAAGAAGGATATCTAACATAATTAAGGAAATAAATGTCTATGTGTTGTCATAGCTGTCATCCCGGACGAGCCCCCATTTGTCATAGCTGGCTCATGCTATGACAAAACATCAGGAGCAGGAGACAGTCGAAAAGTTGACATATGTTTATTAAATAATAGGCCTATAACAAGAGGAACTAAAGAGGAACTGCAGTACTGAACACAACTATACGGATCCTATGGAGTGTGTAGACAGTAAGTCAGTGGTGTAAGTGTAGTGTGTGGATGTGTGATACATGGTGTGGTGGATGTGTGATACATGGTGTGGTGGATGTGTGATACATGGTGTGGTGGATGTGTGATACATGGTGTGGTGGATGTGTGGTACATGGTGTGGTGGATGTGTGATACATGGTGTGGTGGATGTGTGATACATGGTGTGGTGGATGTGTGGTACATGGTGTGGTGGATGTGTGGTACATGGTGTGGTGGATGTGTGATACATGGTGTGGTGGATGTGTGATACATGGTGTGGTACATGTGTGATACATGGTGTGGTGGATGTGTGGTACATGGTGTGGTGGATGTGTGATACATGGTGTGGTGGATGTGTGATACATGGTGTGGTGGATGTGTGGTACATGGTGTGGTGGATGTGTGATACATGGTGTGGTGGATGTGTGATACATGGTGTGGTACATGTGTGGATGGAAAGGATAATCAAACAGAACTGAAAGGAGGCATGGAGGCTAAAGCAGGGAGTGGAGGCAGCAGGTCTGCCTCCTCTGGATCTCTCGTCTCAAGTGGCAGGAGCATTGTATTTATAGCCTTCGGGAGACACCGGGCCCAGGTGCTCTCCCATTAGCCATCAGGCCAATGGGAGACACCGGGCCCAGGTGCTCTCCCATTAGCCATCAGGCCAATGGGAGACACCGGGCCCAGGTGCTCTCCCATTAGCCATCAGGCCAATGCCCCACCCAGGCTCACCCACAGGGTGACAGTTAGGCTCATATGTGTGGGGCATCACAGTGTTGTCTGAAGAACTGTCACTACTCCTCACTGGCTGCACCTATGCCTCTGAATGTCATTGATCTTAACGAGGCCCTATTTCAATTTAACAATAGGAGGCGCTATAACAGCCCACTTAACCTTTTGCCTATACAGTAACTCTTGAACCGTAACCGCATCGCCCAGACTCCCAATATAGGCCACGCCCATTGCGTCTAGAAAGATTTTAGATTTTCTTTTCAAAACACACTTTCTGTTCTACCACCTACAGATTTTGTCCATCTCACAAAAAGGGGCCTATTTTACAAAAAATGCCACAAATCACAAACGGAATGTCGAATCCACCCCAAATGTATCACGTTGAGGGTGGTTTAATCAACAGAGAGCCAAAAACAACTAGATAAAGTGCCCCTCGGGGCACAGGTATCCACCACGGCAGGTCAGGTTGTGGGCTCCTGGTGGCGCTATAATAGGCCAATTATTGTTCAAAACGGGCCAATCCTGCAAAATTTGAAAGCCGATGTTAGCCAATTAGGATGGAATATGAAATATCAGACAGATCCGTCTTGAACAAATGACTATAGAGATACTGTGTAACGATTTGCGGGATGTTTGGACAGAATCTGGGGGAGTATAATATCAAAAAATGTGTTTTACAAAAGTTGGCCTCCTGGTGGTGCCTGTTGGCCATTCTGGAACTTTTGGGGCAGAGGTTCATCGTTGGCATCCAGGAGTGTGTGTGCAAAATTTGGCATCGACCGGGTTAACAGTGCCGGAGATTAGCTGGTAACAGACGGACGGACGCACACACACACACACACACACACACACGGACGGACGGACTCGCTCACACAAGGACCTTTTGTACCTTTTTCAGCAGGTTGTCACTTGGTAGCTAGTCTAGTGTGTGAACAGAGTAGACACAAAGGGCAGTATTATGTGTGTCTTAAGTACCAGGTCTTATGACTTAACTTAAGACCTGGAGGCGTGGTCAATGCTTTTTGGCCACTCAGAATAGCCAAATGGCATTGATCACGCCTCCAGGTCTTAAGTTAAGTCATAAGACCTGGTACTTAAGACACTCATAATACTGCCCAAAGAGTTAAATCAACACTGAGGATTGTACAATGTAGATCCCAGAGATAAACAAAAATCAAATGGAGGTCTGTGGTCTAATTCATTGGTGGTCCAGCGACCACCAGGAGTACAGCTCCACTGCTTTAAGGTCTAATTCATTGGTGGTCCGGCGACCACCAGGAGTACAGCTCCACTGCTTAAAGGTCTAATTCATTGGTGGTCCGGCGCCCAACAGGAGTACAGCTCGACTGCTTAAAGGTCTAATTCATTGGTGGTCCGGCGACCACCAGGAGTACAGCTCGACTGCTTAAAGGTCTAATTCATTGGTGGTCCGGCGACCACCAGGAGTACAGCTCCACTGCTTTAAGGTCTAATTCATTGGTGGTCCGGCGACCACCAGGAGTACAGCTCGACTGCTTTAAAGGTCTAATTCATTGGTGGTCCAGCGACCACCAGGAGTACAGCTCGACTGCTTAAAGGTCTAATTCATTGGTGGTCCGGCGACCACCAGGAGTACAGCTCGACTGCTTTAAAGGTCTAATTCATTGGTGGTCCAGCGACCACCAGGAGTACAGCTCGACTGCTTAAAGGTCTAATTCATTGGTGGTCCGGCGACCACCAGGAGTACAGCTCGACTGCTTTAAAGGTCTAATTCATTGGTGGTCCAGCGACCACCAGGAGTACAGCTCGACTGCTTAAAGGTCTAATTCATTGGTGGTCCGGCGACCACCAGGAGTACAGCTCGACTGCTTTAAAGGTCTAATTCATTGGTGGTCCGGCGACCACCAGGAGTACAGCTCGACTGCTTAAAGGTCTAATTCAGAGAGCGAACAGGTGGAACAAACAAAAAAGTATGTGTACACTCTCAGAGTTAACCCATTTAGACCTGTGCTCGATTCTACAAATGTCTTCTAAATCATGACAGTTTTCTGAAAAAACTATGTTTCTATGTCAGTTGTGCTCAAACTTTATCATGTCAAGGACACCCAAAAATATATGTATCTGGCCTCCGACCCCCATCTCAAAATATGTTGTTCCAGGGACCCTCCAGAAGCAAAGATCTGAGTTAAAAACGTTCGCTCTGAAAGAATATATATTCAAAGATTTGCACTACATTTTCACGATTTTTCAAAAATAGCAGACCTACAAGCTCGTAGCGCGGCACTCGGTGCCGCGCTACGAGCTTGTAGATCTGCTTTTTTTCAATAGCTAAAGTAAGACATGATGCTTAAAACACCAAAAGGGGTTCCCGCCCAAAATGGGTTAAACACAGCGGATTGTATTGAGTATAGATTGGGGTCCCACGGATAAAAAAAGATAGGTGGTCTGTGCCCTAATGCACATATACATGATAAAAAGGTTGAGAAATGTTCAAATAAATGGTAAATGGTCTATTTATAAAGCACCTTCATCCAAATTGCTTTACAATCACACGCCGAGGAAAGGACTGCACCAACCTGCTCATAGAGAGCAAATAGGGGTTCAGAGTCTTGCTCAAGGACACTTCGACACTAACTCTGGGGGAGCCAGGGATCGAACTGGGAACCCTCCGTTTCCCAAGCAGCAGCTCTACAGTCCGCCCTGAGCCAGTGCCGAGGACCGCGGACACCTCGTTGTTTCTACTGTTCCACTTTGACTGTTCCACATCCGGCCTCCTGGCGAGCAAATTTCAACTCCTCAGTCAAATAATCGTTCTGTGCTATCAGCTCCTGTTTGTCCCTTTCCAGCTCCTCTATCGTCCAGCTCATCTGTTCCAGCTGGGCATTAAGCTTGGCGTTCCACTGCTTCAGAGTTTGGTTCTCCATTTTATAGACGTTCACATTCTCCACGTTTTCCATCTGCTGTGTGTTCTCCCAGGTTTGTGTCCCTCTCGAGATGGCCGTGGATTGGATCGTCCTCGCCGGTTGCATCAGATTGGGGATGGTGCTCAGACCCAAACCGTACCCGGCCTGTCGGACGAGCGGCGACAGATGGACGGTGGGCCCGTACACGCGTCGCTGTCTGGAGAGCTTATCCTGAAGTATCATGTCGTCTATGAGCCGGCGGTCCCTGTAATAGTCAGACATGACTAACGATGCAGACCCAAACACTATCGTACAAACTTGCGTCTTTTATTTGAGGATATTGTTATTGGCAATATGTCTTATATGAAGAGCCCAAGAACGTAGGGCGTCGACTCGGTGACGTCAACGCCCAAATTAGTATGATGCCGCGTCCTCGGCTACGCTGATTGGCTGCCGACTCAGGCCAACCCCTGCCTCAGTTTATAAGGTTTGGCACAAAATCTTTTCAGATGGGGGTTTTGCAGCCAAATGCATGATCCTCCTCCATCCTGGGTCCTTGACACGTAGTATAGACGTTTGATAATCTCCGACACGCTGAACTACAAACAGTATGAACTGGGTTACATCAATCAATGGCTCTCAAAGTGGGAACCCCAGTAGCCCTTGGGGGGGTTCCAGGGGGTCCCCGGCAAAATAAGGAACTTTAACTGTGTGGGGCGACGGTGGCTCAGGGGTAGAGTGGCTGGATGGTAACCGCAAGGTTGCCAGTTCGAACCCGGGCTCCCCCAGAGTTAGTGTCGAAGTGTCCTTGAGCAAGACACTGAACCCCAAATTGCTCCCGATGTGCTGGTTGGTGCCTTGCATGGTTTCCGCCGCCATCGGTGTATTAATGTGTGAATGTAATGCACAATCTATGTAAAGCGCCTTGGATAAAAGGCGCTATATAAATGCACCATTTACCATTTTAACTATTTTTTGAGGGGCGCCACATTACGTCACGTGACGTCAGTGTTGGTTCAAATTCTGTGAACAAACATTAAAAGTCCATAGACTTAGCTGCCATGACGTCATTTCAAAAGCCAGACGTTGAGGGGCGCTAGCTCTCTATACATATTTTTGAAGGGAGCTAGCACCTCAAATTGCCCAATGCATATTAATTTGAGGCAGGGCCGTATCCAGCACTTCACAGATGGGGGGGTCCAATTGGTACCGGCCCACATGCACGGGCGCGAAACGGGTCAAAAACGGGTCTGCACAGCAGAAATAGCCTAGTGCATTTTTCGGGACAACAGCAACAGGAGTTGGAGAAGCAGCCCTGCTTCCACACACACACACAGCAGGTAAGGAGGGGGCTGGGGCCGCTTCCCCCTCCGAGTCAGCGGCCGCATGGTCCAAGTGCCTGCCCGATTTGAGGCTTTTTTATTCCTTTTCTCTTCCCCGAGGCCGGCGGCCGGCGGCCCCGAGGCCGGTGGCCCCGTGAGCCGCTCCGCGGCCCACGGGGGACAAGACCCCCGGGACCCCCGTGGTTCCTACGGCCCTGATTTGAGGGTCCTTGACATGAGAATGTTTGAGAACCACTGACAACCAGAAATGCACTCTGTTGAGGTGCCAACCTGCGCCTTCATGCACACAAGTAGGCCATGTATGGCCTACTTGTGCCTTCATGCACACAAGTAGGCCATGTATGGCCTACTTGTGCCTTCATGCACACAAGTAGGCCATGTATAGCCTACTTGTGCCTTCATGCACACAAGTAGGCCATGTATGGCCTACTTGTGCCTTCATGCACACAAGTAGGCCATGTATAGCCTACTTGTGCCTTCATGCACACAAGTAGGCCATGTATGGCCTACTTGTGCCTTCATGCACACAAGTAGGCCATGTATAGCCTACTTGTGCCTTCATGCACACAAGTAGGCCATGTATAGCCTACTTGTGCCTTCATGCACACAAGTAGGCCATGTATGGCCTACTTGTGCCTTCATGCACACAAGTAGGCCATGTATAGCCTACTTGTGCCTTCATGCACACAAGTAGGCCATGTATGGCCTACTTGTGTGCAGTGGTGCGCACCACCACTTTGAATTGTATCTCTACTTTGAGCGCTACTAACTAATGTCTATTACAACTTCTGTTCTAAATCCAATTTAGACCCGTTATTGACCTTATACCAACCAATAATGGAATAATGGAAAACCCCAGCGTACAATAACCTGACAATAACATTAGTGTGGTTTCCCTGCTGTGGCCAACCACACTAATGACCTTACCTGCACCCCCCCCCCACCCCCCACAGCCCAACTAAACCCTGACCTCCTCCCTCATCCGGCCCCTAGAGTCATGTACCATGCCATTAGGATGTCAGGTTTGCTATGAATAATCCACATCACATCAACCCAGATGCCCACGCCATGCGACCCCAATGTGACCTATGCAGCAGTGACAGACAGACAGACAGACGCCCCAGACGCCCACTCAGCACCTTCCCATCGCTCGATCTGCTTAACATGAGGACACAGCTGCAGCCAATACTTCTTCATCATGCTTACTCATACATCTTTTATCCTCCTAAAGCAAAAGAGGAACTCATCTATCAAAACAATGTGTGTACAATTAAATGGGAATAAAGAAATGTGTAAGCAGACCTGTGTGTTATATTGCAATTTAGGGAAAAGAAGACGATCTTACGAAACTATGAAAATTGTGCATTTTCTGTCAGAAATAGTTACACATTCATATAGGAAAGATAACCTTAGCAATTTGTTTAACCCATTTTGGGCGGGAACCCCTTTTGGTGTTTTAAACATTATGTTATAATTTAGCTATTGAAAAATAGCAGATCTACAAGCTCATAGCGCGCCACCGAGTGGCGCGCTACGAGCTTGTAGATCTGCTATTTTTGAAAAATCGTAAAAATGTGGCGCAAATCTTTGAATATATATTCTTTCAGAGTGAATGTTTTTAAATCAGGTCTAAATGGGTTAAGTATTACAGTGCAGTATGTCTTTGTACAGGTCCTTCTGTGTAAACAGTGCAGAGATACGCTGCATACGCACAGTGATTTGTAGTGGTTGTATTCCATTAGACGTCACAACAGCTCTCTCTCACTGTCTCTCGCTGTCTCTCTCAATTCAATTCAATTCAAAGGGCTTTATTGGCATGAGAAAACGTACGTTTACATTGCCAGAGCAAAAAGTGGAACAATCTCCAGTCAGAATCTCCAATAAATCAAATTATCAAGTATCACGCGATGCAGCTAGTGCAGGAATAGTGGAATACACACAATGACTAGTCTTTAGGGTGGTTGTGTTCCATTTGATATCCTTCTCTATATCACAGTAGCTCACACATCGTGCTGCTGTGTTTGCACATTGTCGCCTATTAAGCAGATATGGGAGTTTTTTTGTCATTGGTCGTGTTTTGGAAATCTTTGCAATCTGTGGGAAGTATGTGTCTCTGATGTCTTACAGTGGACAGATGGTTAGGACATGTAGCTCTGTTTCCACTTCATTTTGTGTGCAGTGTGTGTCTTCCCTAGGGAGGCAGGTCTGCCTATGACAGCCTTTGAGCGAGGGGAAGGTGCTGAGTGGGCGTGCGTCTCTCTCTCTCTCTCTCTCTCTCTCTCTCTCTCTGCGGTGGAAGACGTGTAGGCTTACTCAGATTTGGGTTCTCCTGTCAAGTCAAATGTTGCCATCAGGTGTTGTCCCTCATGCCGTCATAATAGTACGGCTTGAGAGTGAGAGTAACGCCCCATTTACACTGGCAGACAAATCCAGCCTGAATCAGATCTGAGCCACATCAAGATTGAAATCCGATTGGTTTAAATGGTCACATGATTAATTTAAACAAATCAGATTCCAATCTGGATGCGGCTCAGATCTGATTGAGGTTGGATTTGGCTGCCAGTGTAAATGGGGCCTAAGTTGTTCTCTCTGTCTCTCTCTCTCTGCCCTGCTTTCTTCTTCTACAGATCTGCAAAGCTATTCAGCCATTTTGGCTAAAATGTAAGTACACATAAAATGACTGCATCACACGCATGAACCCACACAGGCACGCACCCACACAGGCCGCATGCATGCAAAAACACGCGCACATCGAACCAGCGCAGAGCCACAGCAGGCTGCCTGTAAAATCCAAAACAGAGAAAACCAAACAAGGGTTCCCATTGACCCCCCCCCCCCCCCCCCCCCGCATCCTTTTCTTGCGAATCCCGCCGTCTGATATCAGCTTACAGACGGCATGGAATCATAGATCTAATATCTAATAGATCTAATATCAGCTTACAGACGGCATGGAATCATAGATCTAATATCTAATAGATCTAATATCAGCTTACAGACGGCATGGAATCATAGATCTAATATCTAATAGATCTGATATCAGCTTACAGACGGCATGGAATCATAGATCTAATATCTAATAGATCTGATATCAGCTTACAGACGGCATGGAATCATAGATCTAATATCTAATAGATCTGATATCAGCTTACAGACGGCATGGAACCATAGATCTAATATCTAATAGATCTGATATCAGCTTACAGACGGCATGGAACCATAGATCTCTCTCTATTGTCGCCGCTTGCCTTTCAACCACCGCTCTCTTTTTACTACCCACCGTTATTGTTTACATTGGCTCTGGCCTGCGTTTCCCCTGGGACACATATCAGTGGGACACCTCTCTGTCCGTCTGTCTGTCTGTGCTTAGCCCATTCTGACCTGAGATCAGATTCTAAAAATGTCTTCTACATCCTGACAGTTTTCTGAAAAAGCTATGTTTCTATGTCCGTCGTCGTTCTTCGATTTTTGCAAAAATAGCAGACCTACAAGCTCATAGCGCGCCACTCTGTGGCGCGCTATGAGCTTGTAGATCTGCTATTTTTCAATAGCTAAAGCATAACATAATGCTAACACCAAAAGGGGTTCCCGCTCAAAATGGCTTAGTGTAACTACAGTGCTGGCATACTGTACTGGTTCCATTTCCACTGCCAGCTCACAGCTGGTGGTTTACGGTGTGTAATAATAATACAGAGACCTTCACATATAGAGAAGATGAGTCATGCAGAAATGAGAAAAGCCCCTCCAACGTCTCTGTCTGGCTTTCGGAAATTACGTATTTTGCCAGCCAAGTCTATGGACTTTTTTAATGTTGGTTTAACCCATTTTGGGCGGGAACCCCTTTTGGTGTTTTAACTAAGCATTATGTTATACTTTAGCTATTGAAAAATAGCAGATCTACAAGCTCATAGCGCGCCACCGAGTGGCGCGCTACGAGCTTGTAGGTCTGCTATTTTTGAAAAATCGAAGAACGACTGACATAGAAACATAGCTTTTTCAGAAAACTGTGAGGATGTAGAAGACATTTATAGAATCTGATCTCAGGACAAAATGGGTTAAAGCACTAAACGTGACGTCATGTGGCAGATATGTGGATTTTTCACATACTGTATGGTAGAACATTGGTTCTCAACCTTTTCAGGCCACAACCCCCCCCCCCCCTCCACCCTGATAAGCAAAATTGGAATTGTAGGAGTTGAGGCGTTGCATTTACCTTGACTCGGTTCCACAGATAATTTAAAATGTCTAGAAAATCTATATAAATGGTAAATGGTGCATTTATATAGCGCCTTTATCCAAGGCGCTTTACATAGATTGTGCATTACATTCACACACACATTCATACACCGATTGCGGCGGAAGCCATGCAAGCCAAGGTACCAACCAGCACATCGGGAGCAATTTGGGGTTCAGTGTCTTGCCCAAGGACACTTTGACATGTAGCCAGGAGGAGCCGGGATTGGAACCGCTGACCCATGGATCATTGGACGATCCTGCTCTACCTCCTGAGCCACAGTCGCCCCTATATGCTCGTGTTGAGTTATTACAGGGGTCAGATTATGGTTAATAAATGCAGTACTGTATGAATGCACGTGTACTCTGAATATCTGTTTGTACTGGAGTTTCCTGGTGTAACCATATGAATCTCCTGGTGTAACCATATGAATCTCCTGGTGTAACCATATGAATCTCCTGGTGTAACCATATGAATCTCTTGGTGTAACCATATGAATCTCCTGGTGTAACCATATGAATCTCTTGGTGTAACCATATGAATCTCCTGGTGTAACCATATGAATCCTAGACGTCCCTATTCAGGGCTGGTCATAATAGAAAAACATCGGCCTGGGCCATGGCTCAGCGGTCCAGGCACCTTGGCTGGTAATCCAGTCTGGCAGTGTGCCGCGGGTTCGCCTCCCGATCCCGACTGCCTTTACTGCATGTCACCCCCCCATCTCTCTCCCCATTTCCTGTCAGCCTACTGTCTGTCCCTCCATAAAATATATAAAATAAAGGCGAAAGCCACAAAAAAAACACTTAAAAAAAATAATAGGCGAACAGCTTCCGTAAGCAAAGATTTTGGTTGTTGCCACTGGGTCTGTGTGTTCTGGGTCTGTGTGTAAGGTTGTGTGTTCTGGGTCTGTGTGTAAGGTTGTGTGCTCGTGTGTGTAGTACAGTGTGTGCGTGCGTGCGTGCGTGCGTGCGAGTGCATGGTTACAGTAGCAGTGTGCTTCCCTGCCACCGGCACCAAGAGGGGCTGACACAGACTGATGCGTGCTGCTGGGTCAGACTGGGTGACAGACAGAGTGATGGGTGCTTACTGGGTCAGACTGGGTGACAGACAGAATTAGCTGTGCTGGGGTCAGACTGGGGGGACCTGGGGACTTCAGTGCAATGTACTTACATATGTTGCGACCGAAGGTCGCAACATATGTAAGTGTATGTAAGTACATTGCAAGGAATGAGTGCATTCGCCATGTACTTGAAGGAAGTCTAATCCAATCACTCTTAGATTTTATCCAGTTTATCCCTGAGTTTAAATTGACCCTATTGTTGTAGGATTTTTGGTTTATTTAGCCTTATTGGGGTTAATTCACCCCATGGCTCCATTTCAAAAAAGAAACATTTACATGTGTTTCTCTTTTGTTCCCTGGGTCCGGTGTCTAATGGCCCATTTGGTGTCAGTGACACCTCTTTGTTTCTTGTCCCAGGTTGATTTGGAATGTGCTAATGTGTCCCCTATTCAAAGTCTGATTTCCATTGAGTGTTGGCTTTGTCTATGTGTCTGTGGAGTTTTGGTACAAAATCAAAACAACTTTTTTGGCATGTTTAAACCTCCAGGAAAATCCGTGTTGAGGTTCTTGATCCACTGTCTTTCATTAAAACGTCTTTGTCCTACTGTCCAGTTGGGATTGTGTTGGAGTCCAGACACTTTTAGATCTGCAATGCCATGTGCCATGAAATGTTGGACAATCCTTGTAGTTGTCTTTTTTGCATTGTTAATATTGTACCTGTGTTGTCTCAGCCTTGCAGCTATTGTTTTACTCGTTTCTCCGACATATTGTAAGCCACATTTTTCACATGTGATTAAATAAATACAGTTGCTGGTGCTGGCTGTTATCTGTTGTTTAATCTCCAGCACACGTTTTGTAGTTCTATTTTTAACTATTTGTTTGGGTTTGAAGTATTCTGGTCTCTGGCGTGCTGGTGTGTGGATTCCTTTTAGCTTGCTCTGTACCAGATAGTCTTTAAGATTTTTGTTTTTTCTGTAGGCTGATATTATTTTATATTCCTTTAGAAGATCATCTGTTCGGTTCTCAAAATTCCTTTTTAATCTGTTGTTGGCTAGTCTGCTCTGTGTTGAATAACTGGTTACTAGGGCTATTTTTGGGCCTTGATCCCGTACTCTTACCTCTAAGAAGGTATTGTGAGCTTTCCGTAGGAATGTCCTGGTGTAACCTCGTAGTCTGAGAGCATTAAATAGCGTTTTACAGGCTATTTTGAAATCACTTCCTTGCGTGCAAATCCTATGGAATCGCAGCAGTTGTGATTTGACTATACCTGTGTACGAGTGTGGTGGGTGGAATGACGTTTTGTGTAGTAAGGCGTGAGTGTCTGTTTCCTTAAAGAATACTTTTAAGTCTAATTTCCCGTTTGTGTTGAAGTTTGGGCCCTTGAAGATTGTGACATCAAGAAAGTCAATACTTTCCGTGTGTGTCACATATTTTATCGTTATGGATCTATGATGGCTATTTAACACATCAATAAATGCCTGGAATTCTTCTTTGCTATGTTCCCATATTCCAAAGATATCATCCAGAAATCTATAGTAATGTGTTGGTTTTAGTCTGCATTTTTCTAGGGCTGTCTGTTCCCATATGCTCATGTAAATGTTTGCATAAGATGGTGCAAACCTCTTTCCCATGGCCGTCCCTTTGGTTTGTAGATATAACTTGTTATTGAAGGAAAAATCATTCCTGGTTAGATTTAAGTCTAACAATTGGAGTAATTCCTCCTCTGGTCGATTTGTGTCTGGGTATTTACTGAAAACTTCCTTGACTGCTTGTAGCCCTGCTGTCGTCTCAATGTTTGTGTAGAGGCTGTCTATATCTATCGAAAACAGAAAGGCTTCTTTTGGTACTACTATTGCTTTGATTTTGCCTACAAAATCGTAAGTGTCTTTTATAAAACTGGGGTGTCTTATTGACAGTGGGTTCAGGAAGTGTTCAATATACTCTGCTGTCTGATAGGTCTCACTGCCACAGTCAGACACAATTGGTCTCCCCGGCGGTATTTCGTATGGTATTGTCCATGAATCCGGGCTCTTGTGGATTTTTGGCAAAAGATAAAATATCCTCGCTCGTGGAGTGTCCTGTCCGAGCAAATATTGTTGTTGTTTGGCGTTTATGTTCACAAGTCCCTTGGTACTTCTGAAAGTACCTCAGAAAGTACAGTCGCTGCTGCGCCTTCTTGGGGATGTATACTTGGTGTTGAGTGACCTGCATGTGAATGTGTCTGTGATGTGTATGCCCAGGAATTTAAAAGTTATCAGCTATGTCGACAGATGACCCCTTGATGTAAATGGGACCGGTGTGGATACCTTTGGACTTCCTAAAGTCTACAGTGATTTCTTTGGTCTTATTGGTGTTAAGTGAGAGGTTGTTGTTGTCGCACCATAGAGTTAGATCTTCTATCTCCGTCCTATAGGCCCTCTCGTCACCGTCGGTTATTAATCTGATCACTGTGGTATCATCCGCAAATTTAATTATGCTGTTATTCCCACATCTGGCGACATGATCAAACGTAAACAAACTGTACAACAGAGGACCGAGGCAGCAGCCTTGGGGCGCGCCGGTTCTGGTGAGAATTGTGGATGAGCATCTCTCTCCTATATGCGTACAGACTGGGGCCTGCCTCTCAGAAACATCTCTCTCCTATATGCGTACAGACTGGGGCCTGCCTGTCAGAAACATCTCTCTCCTATATGCGTACAGACTGGGGCCTGCCCGTCAGAAACATCTCTCTCCTATATGCGTACAGACTGGGGCCTGCCCGTCAGAAACATCTCTCTCCTATATGCGTACAGACTGGGGCCTGCCTCTCAGAAACATCTCTCTCCTATATGCGTACAGACTGGGGCCTGCCTGTCAGAAACATCTCTCTCCTATATGCGTACAGACTGGGGCCTGCCTCTCAGAAAATCAAATAGCCAGTTACAGATGGAGCTGCCCAAACCAAGGCCACTGAGTTTCAACACTAATTTAGATGGAACAATAGTGTCGAATGCGGAACTATAGTCAATGAACAGTAGTCTGACATGAGAGTTTTTCTTTTCAAGACGTACCAGGGCAGTGTGTAAAGCAAGAGACATCGCGTCATCCACAGATCTATTTGAACAATAAGCAAACTGTAATGGATCAATGCTAGCAGGAAGGATGCTCTTGATGTGTGACACGGTATACCGTGTGACACGGTAGTTTGATCATGTAGGGAATTCATTTACGAAAAACACAAAACGTTAGAAGAATATGGAGATAAGAGGTTAATATTGCGACCACATGTCGCATTTACTATGAAATCGTGCATTTCCTGTCAGTTGTTTGGTTGGTCGCGGCCCCATATATGGTCATGCCTCGTGACATTACGTGATGTCATCAATATTAAGCCCATATATGGAGATCCCTGATGTCATCAATATTGGCCAGCAACTCTACATCTGACCTCAAACATCAAACCCTTAGATGTCCATATATGAAGCTGACCTGTTCTGACATTCCATATGTTGATCATGCCCCACCCATCCTTCCTCTTCGATGTCTCCCTTTCGACTGATACCTGTCCATTCAAACCCTAGACGGGCTGCCCCAAAGTTAGTAGTGCAGCCAGCCGCACCTGACTGCCGGCGAAAACTAGAGTTCTCAACAGGCTTGTGATGACATCACGTAATGTCACGAGGCATGACCATACCTGGGCCCTCGTCAAACCCTGTACACTCAAGACACTCCATATATGGCCAGTACAGAATTCATTCCATATGTTGATCTGACCCCCCATTCCAAAGCGCCAGCCCTCGCCCAGCATACTGCCGTCACCCAGGCGGATGTGTGCCCTTACTGGTGCCCAACAGTAGTATATGTAAATATACTGTATTTCGCTGTTGGGCAGAAAATCTCTATATCTTTTTTGTGTGAATACCCTATTTCATACTTGAATACTTAAAGTCATACTTAAAGTAACTACGTACATTTACTTATTGCACTTTTACTCCACTACAATTATTTGAAAACTTTAGTTACTATAGTTACTTTGTAGATTATTACAAAATATACATTAACCACTTCAACCCTATATACATTTCGGCAATTTGAAAATAGCGAGCTTGTAGATCGACTATATTCAGCTTGTAGATCGACTATATTCAGCTTGTAGATCGACTATATTCAAAAGATTTTTATACTTTTTATCTGAAAACTAGAAACGGGACATTCTGCATAGTGAGTACTTTCTACTTTTAGCACTTTAAATACATTTTGATGCCAATACTTTTGTACTTTTACTCGAGTACATTTTGAATTTTGGACTTTTACTTAGTTGTAATAGAGTATTTTTATATTACTTAAGTAAAACATTGCAGTACGTGTCCCCTGGGCCCTTTCTGAAACCAGTCCCTTGACTTGAAGTGCTCTCGGGAGGTTCCCTAGTCTGAAACCAGTCCCTTGACTTGAAGTGCTCTCGGGAGGTTCCCTAGTCTGAAACCAGTCCCTTGACTTGAAGTGCTCTCGGGAGGTTCCCTAGTCTGAAACCAGTCCCTTGACTTGAAGTGCTCTCGGGAGGTTCCCTAGTCTGAAACCAGTCCCTTGACTTGAAGTGCTCTCGGGAGGTTCCCTAGTCAGAAACCAGTCCCTTGACTTGAAGTGCTCTCGGGAGGTTCCCTAGTCAGAAACCAGTCCCTTGACTTGAAGTGCTCTCGGGAGGTTCCCTAGTCAGAAACCAGTCCCTTGACTTGAAGTGCTCTCGGGAGGTTCCCTAGTCAGAAACCAGTCCCTTGACTTGAAGTGCTCTCGGGAGGTTCCCTCGTCAGAAAGTGCCCCTCCAGCTGAATCAAGTTCCCTTGATTAGGGTGCTGGGTATAAAAAACTGTTTGGAAATACACTCGCCCTCCTTGTGCAGAAACAGGAAACAGACACCATTCGTTGCCATGGTTACCATCACGCAATTGTGTTACCTGTTATTTTGTTTGTACAGTTATATTGCATTGCATCATGTATGTTTGTGACATGTGGATTCCATTAATATGGAAAAAGGAAATACAGCGTGACTGTCAAAAATGACATGTCATATACATCCATGGTGTTTATAAATCATTGTGTTAAAAGTTGTTTTGTTTGTGTGGTTTCATAACTTTCATTTATAGTTTTTTCCACGGTGGGGTAAATAAAGAGCCCTTGTGAACATCAGTTGGAGTGTTGTCTATTCTGCATCAGATGAAGATTGTTTAGGAGGAGTTTATTTATCATTTATTTGTGGTGGTTCTTACATTTGTAGGTTGCGGTTTCCATGCGGACACAGAGCAGGGCTGCACAAGGCAATCGAGTCTAGATCGGCACAGACTCGCTCTTGAGGGCTTTATAAGCCACTTCCACTCAAGGCTGCTTGGTTTCGGACGACACTTAATATGGCGCAGCCTCGCGTGAACGCGCATATCGAGGGCAAGTGTGTAGAGCGAGTGGCGAGGAGCTGGTTTCAGAAAGGGGGATTGGGTATAGCTAGTTAGGTACCCTCACAAAAAACATGCAGTAAAACTGGTCTCTATACTGCCTCCCCCTGGTCACGGAAAGG
>NC_136792.1:4652848-4684177 GCF_951216825.1 Electrona antarctica | reverse complement strand
GATGACATCACGTAATGTCACGAGGCATGACCATATATGGGGCCGCGACCAACCAAACAACTGACAGGAAATGCACGATTTCATAGTAAATGCGACCTGTGGTCGCAATTAACCTCTTATCTCCATATTCTTCTAACGTTTTGTGTTTTTTGTAAATTAATTCCCTACATGATCAAACTACCGTGTCACATGATCAAACTACCGTGTCACACGGTATACCGTGTCGCATATCAAGAGCATCATTCCTGCTAGCATTGATCCATTACAGTTTGCTTATTGTTGAAATAGATCTGTGGATGACGCCATCTCTCTTGCTTTACACACTGCCTTTTGGTACATCTTGAAAAGAAAAACTCTTATGTCAGACTACGGTTCATTGACTATAGTTCCGCATTCAACACTATTGTTCCATCTAAATTAGTGTTGAAACTCAGTGGCCTTGGTTTGGGCAGCTCCATCTGTAACCGGCTATTTGATTTTCTGACAGGCAGGCCCCAGTCTGTACGCATATAGGAGAGAGATGTTTCTGAGAGGCAGGCCCCTGCAGTCTGTACGCATATAGGAGAGAGATGTTTCTGAGAGGCAGGCCCCAGTCTGTACGCATATAGGAGAGAGATGTTTCTAACAGGCAGGCCCCAGTCTGTACGCATATAGGAGAGAGATGTTTCTGACAGGCAGGCCCCAGTCTGTACGCATATAGGAGAGAGATGTTTCTGAGAGGCAGGCCCCAGTCTGTACGCATATAGGAGAGAGATGTTTCTGAGAGGCAGGCCCCAGTCTGTACGCATATATAGGAGAGAGATGTTTCTGAGAGGCAGGCCCCAGTCTGTACGCATATAGGAGAGAGATGTTTCTGACAGGCAGGCCCCAGTCTGTACGCATATAGGAGAGAGATGTTTCTGAGAGGCAGGCCCCAGTCTGTACGCATATAGGAGAGAGATGTTTCTGAGAGGCAGGCCCCAGTCTGTACGCATATAGGAGAGAGATGTTTCTGACAGACAGGCCCCAGTCTGTACGCATATAGGAGAGAGATGTTTCTGAGAGGCAGGCCCCAGTCTGTACGCATATATAGGAGAGAGATGTTTCTGAGAGGCAGGCCCCAGTCTGTACGCATATAGGAGAGAGATGTTTCTGACAGGCAGGCCCCAGTCTGTACGCATATAGGAGAGAGATGTTTCTGAGAGGCAGGCCCCAGTCTGTACGCATATAGGAGAGAGATGTTTCTGAGAGGCAGGCCCCAGTCTGTACGCATATAGGAGAGAGATGTTTCTGACAGGCAGGCCCCAGTCTGTACGCATATAGAGAGATGTTTCTGACAGGCAGGCCCCAGTCTGTACGCATATAGGAGAGAGATGTTTCTGACGGGCAGGCCCCAGTCTGTACGCATATAGGAGAGAGATGTTTCTGACAGGCAGGCCCCAGTCTGTACGCATATAGGAGAGAGATGTTTCTCTGTACGCATATAGGAGAGAGATGTTTCTGACAGGCAGGCCCCAGTCTGTACGCATATAGGAGAGAGATGTTTCTGAGAGGCAGGCCCCAGTCTGTACGCATATAGGAGAGAGATGTTTCTGAGAGGCAGGCCCCAGTCTGTACGCATATATAGGAGAGAGATGTTTCTGAGAGGCAGGCCCCAGTCTGTACGCATATAGGAGAGAGATGTTTCTGACAGGCAGGCCCCAGTCTGTACGCATATAGGAGAGAGATGTTTCTGAGAGGCAGGCCCCAGTCTGTACGCATATAGGAGAGAGATGTTTCTGAGAGGCAGGCCCCAGTCTGTACGCATATAGGAGAGAGATGTTTCTGACAGACAGGCCCCAGTCTGTACGCATATAGGAGAGAGATGTTTCTGAGAGGCAGGCCCCAGTCTGTACGCATATATAGGAGAGAGATGTTTCTGAGAGGCAGGCCCCAGTCTGTACGCATATAGGAGAGAGATGTTTCTGACAGGCAGGCCCCAGTCTGTACGCATATAGGAGAGAGATGTTTCTGAGAGGCAGGCCCCAGTCTGTACGCATATAGGAGAGAGATGTTTCTGAGAGGCAGGCCCCAGTCTGTACGCATATAGGAGAGAGATGTTTCTGACGGGCAGGCCCCAGTCTGTACGCATATAGAGAGATGTTTCTGACAGGCAGGCCCCAGTCTGTACGCATATAGGAGAGAGATGTTTCTGACGGGCAGGCCCCAGTCTGTACGCATATAGGAGAGAGATGTTTCTGACAGGCAGGCCCCAGTCTGTATGCATATAGGAGAGGCAGGCCCCAGTCTGTACGCATATAGGAGAGAGATGTTTCTGACGGGCAGGCCCCAGTCTGTACGCATATAGGAGAGAGATGTTTCTGACGGGCAGGCCCCAGTCTGTATGCATATAGGAGAGAGATGTTTCTGACAGGCAGGCCCCAGTCTGTATGCATATAGGAGAGGCAGGCCCCAGTCTGTACGCATATAGGAGAGAGATGTTTCTGACGGGCAGGCCCCAGTCTGTACGCATATAGGACAGGCAGGCCCCAGTGTGTACGCATATAGGAGAGAGATGTTTCTGAGAGGCAGGCCCCAGTCTGTACGCATATAGGAGAGAGATGTTTCTGAGAGGCAGGCCCCAGTCTGTACGCATATAGGAGAGAGATGCTCATCCACAATTCTCACCAGAACCGGCGCGCCCCAAGGCTGCTGCCTCGGTCCTCTGTTGTACAGTTTGTTTACGTTTGATCGTGTCGCCAGATGTGGGAATAACAGCATAATTAAATTTGCGGATGATACCACACGGATTAATAACCGACGGTGACGAGAGGGCCTATAGGAAGGAGATAGAAGATCTAACTCTATGGTGCGACAACAACAACCTCTCACTTAACACCAATCAGACCAAAGAAATCACTGTAGACTTTAGGAAGTCCAAAGGTATCCACACCCCCATTTCCATCAAGGGGTCATCATGTCGACATAGCTGATTAAATTCCTGGGCATACACATCACAGACACATTCACATGCAGGTCACTCAACACCGAGTATACATCCCCAAGAAGGCGCAGCAGCGACTGTACTTTCTGAGGTACTTTCAGAAGTACCAAGGGACTTGTGCACTTTTATGTGACCCTAATCTGTCCCCTCGATCCAGTCCTGTCACCCAGTCTGACCCCAGCACGGTTAATTCTGCCTGTCACCCAGTCTGACCCAGTAAGCACCCATCACTCTGTCTGTCACCCAGTCTGACCCCAGCACAGCTAATTCTGCCTGTCACCCAGTCTGACCCAGCAGCATCGCATCAGTCTGTGTCAGCCCCTCTTGGCGCCGTTGGCAGGGAAGCACACTGCTACTGTAACCACGCACGCACGCACGCACGCACGCACGCACGCACGCACGCACGCACGCACGCACGCACTGTACTACACACGCGAGCACACAACCTTACACACAGACCCAGAACACACAGACCCAGTGGCAACAACCAAAATCTTTGCTTACGGAAGCAGCATTAATGTTTCACCACCAGTGCCCAAATAAATGCCTGCTGTAGCTACACGCACGCACGCACGCACGCACGCACACACGCACGCCCGCACGCACGCACGCAAAAACACACACACACACACACACACACACACACACACACACACACACACACACACACACACACACACACACACACACACACACACACACACACACACAGGCCTACACACTATTATGACTTTGCAAATGCCTGCGGCCTTGTTGGAAACAAAATAGATCCCTGTTTTTACGAAGCGTTTGAAGACAAAAACTTTTTTCCAAGAGACTGCTAAGACATGCTGTCCAGGACTAGTGGAGCCTAAAGCCACAGCTGCCATATTTCATTAATAAAGCTCGACATAAACAGGCTTCAGAGTCCACACTTCTGTCACAATGCTGCTCGTTTGGAATATAAATGTATCATGTTGTTGGCTCCGCTGAATCATTATGTTGAGTTAATGTCATTATTGTTTAGCACATTTCATACAGATCGCAATTAACGCACTTCACATTATACCCCCCCCTTTTTGCTGGATGTTCGCCTATTATTTTTTTTAAATGTTTTTTTTGTGGCTTTCGCCTTTATATTTTATATATTTTATGGAGGGACAGACAGTAGGCTGACAGGAAATGGGGAGAGAGAGAGATGGGGGGGGGGGAAGACATGCAGTAAAGGCCGGGAGTCGAACCCGCGGCACACTGCCAGACTGGATTACCAGCCAGACTGGATTACCAGCTCAATGGACCATTGAGCCATGGCCCAGGCCGATGTTTGCCTATTATGAATCCTGAATAGGGACGTCTAGGATTCATAGGTTACACCAGGAAATTTGAGTACAAACAGATATTCAGAGTACACGTGCATTCATACAGTACTGCATTTATTAACCATAATCTGACCCCTGTAATAACTCAAGACGAGTATATAGGGGCGACTGTGGCTCAGGAGGTAGAGCAGGATCGTCCAATGATCCATGGGTCGGCGGTTCGAATCCCGGCTCCTCCTGTCTACACACTATCGAAGTGTCCTTGGGCAAGACACTGAACCCCAAATTGCTCCCGATGTGCTGGTTGGTACCTTGGCTTGCATGGCTTCCGCAGCAATCGGTATATGAATGTGTGTGTGAATGTAATGCACAATCTATGTAAAGCGCCTTGGATAAAGGCGCTATATAAATGCACCATTTACCATTTATATAGATTTTCTAGCCATTTTAAATTATCTGTGGAACCGAGTCAAGGTAAATGCAATATGCCTCAACTCCTACAATTCCAATTTAGCTTATCAGGGTGGGGGTCGCCGGGGGGGAGGGGGGGGGGGGTTGTGGCCTGAAAAGGTTGAGAACCAATGTTCTACCATACAGTATGTGAAAAATCCACATATCTGTCACATGACGTCACGTTTAGTGCTTTAATCCATTTTGACCTGAGATCAGATTCTAAAAATGTCTTCTACATCCTGACAGTTTTCTGAAAAAGCTATGTTTCTATGTCAGTCGTTCTTCGATTTTTCAAAAATAGCAGACCTACAAGCTCGTAGCGCGCCACTCGGTGGCGCGCTATGAGCTTGTAGATCTGCTATTTTTCAATAGCTAAAGTATAACATAATGCTTAGTTAAAACACCAAAAGGGGTTCCCGCCCAAAATGGGTTAAACCAACATTAAAAAAGTCCATAGACTTGGCTGGCAAAAATACGTAATTTCCGAAAGCCAGACAGAGACGTTGGAGGGGCTTTTCTCATTTCTGCATGACTCATCTTCTCTATAATGTGAAGGTCTCTGTATTATTATTACACACCGTAAACCACCAGCTGTGAGCTGGCAGTGGAAATGGAACCAGTACAGTATGCCAGCACTGTAGTTACACTAACCCATTTTGAGCGGGAACCCCTTTTGGTGTTAGCATTATGTTATGCTTTAGCTATTGAAAAATAGCAGACCTACAAGCTCATAGCGCGCCACCGAGTGGCGCGCTATGAGCTTGTAGGTCTGCTATTTTTTGAAAATTCGAAGAACGACGACTGACATAGAAACGTAGCTTTTTCAGAAAACTGTCAGGATGTAGAAGACATTTTTAGAATCTGATCTCGGGTCAGAATGGGCTAAGCACAGACAGACAGACAGACGGACAGAGAGGTGTCCCACTGATATGTGTCCCAGGGGAAACGTAGGCCAGAGCCAAGGTAAACAATAACGGTGGGTAGTAAAAAGAGAGCGGTGGTTGAAAGGCAAGCGGCGACAATAGAGAGAGATCTATGATTCCATGCCGTCTGTAAGCTGATATCAGATCTATTAGATATTAGATCTATGATTCCATGCCGTCTGTAAGCTGATATCAGATCTATTAGATATTAGATCTATGATTCCATGCCGTCTGTAAGCTGATATCAGACGGCGGGATTCGCAAGAAAAGGATGCGGGGGGGGGGGGGGGGTCAATGGGAACCCTTGTTTGGTTTTCTCTGTTTTGGATTTTACAGGCAGCCTGTGGCTCTGCGCTGGTTCGATGTGCGCGCGTTTTTGCATGCATGCCTGTGTGGGCGCGTGCCTGTGTGGGTTCATGCGTGTGATGCAGTCATTTTATGTGTACTTACATTTTAGCCAAAATGGCTGAATAGCTTTGCAGATCTGTAGAAGAAGAAAGCAGGGCAGAGAGAGACAGAGAGAACAACTTAGGCCCCATTTACACTGGCAGCAAAAATCCAACCTCAATCAGATCTGAGCCGCTGATTTGTTTAAATTAATCATGTGACCATTTAAACCAATCGGATTTCAATCTTGATGTGGCTCAGATCTGATTCAGGCTGGATTTGTCTGCCAGTGTAAATGGGGCGTTACTCTCACTCTCAAGCCGTACTATTATGACGGCATGTGGGACAACACCTGATGGCAACATTTGACTTGACAGGAGAACCCAAATCTGAGTAAGCCTATACGTCTTCCACCGCAGAGAGAGAGAGAGAGAGAGAGAGACAGAGAGACAGACGCACGCCCACTCAGCACCTTCCCCTCGCTCAAAGGCTGTCATAGGCAGACCTGCCTCCCTAGGGAAGACACACACTGCACACAAAATGAAGTGGAAACAGAGCTACATGTCCTAACCATCTGTCCACTGTAAGACATAAGAGACACATACTTCCCACAGATTGCAAAGATTTCCAAAACACGACCAATGACAAAAAAACTCCCATATCTGCTAGGCGACAATGTGCAAACACAGCAGCACGATGTGTGAGCTACTGTGATATAGAGAAGGATATCAAATGGAACACAACCACCCTAAAGACTAGTCATTGTGTGTATTCCACTATTCCTGCACTAGCTGCATCGCGTGATACATATCATTTGATTTATTGGAGATTCTGACTGGAGATTGTTCCACTTTTTGCTCTGGCAATGTTGTAAACGTACGTTTTCTCATGCCAATAAAGCCCTTTGAATTGAATTGAATTGAGAGAGACAGCGAGAGACAGTGAGAGAGAGCTGTTGTGACGTCTAATGGAATACAACCACTCCAAATCACTGTGCGTATGCAGCGTATCTCTGCACTGTTTACACAGAATGACCTGTACAAAGACATACTGTACTGTAATACTGTAATTCTGTTTACACAGAATGACCTGTACAAAGACATACTGTACTGTAATACTTAACCCACTGTTTACACAGAATGACCTGTACAAAGACATACTGTACTGTAATACTTAACCCACTGTTTACACAGAATGACCTGTACAAAGACATACTGTACTGTAATACTTAACCCACTGTTTACACAGAATGACCTGTACAAAGACATACTGTACTGTAATACTTAACCCACTGTTTACACAGAATGACCTGTACAAAGACATACTGTACTGTAACACTTAACCCATTTAGACCTGAGTTAAAAACATTCACTTTGAAAGAATATATATTCAAAGATTTGCGCCACAATTTTACGATTTTTCAAAAATAGCAGACCTACAAGCTCGTAGCGCGCCACTCGGTGGCGCGCTATGAGCTTGTAGATCTGCTATTTTTCAATAGCTAAATTATAACATAATGTTTAAAACACCAAAAGGGGTTCCCGCCCAAAATGGGTTAAACAAATTGCTAAGGTTATCTTTCCTGACAGAAAATGCACAATTTTCATAGTTTCGTAAGATCGTCTTCTTTTCCCTAAATTGCAATATAACACACAGGTCTGCTTACACATTTCTTTATTCCCATTTAATTGTACACACATTGTTATGTTTTGATAGATGAGTTCCTCTTTTGCTTTAGGAGGATAAAAGATGTATGAGTAAGCATGATGAAGAAGTATTGGCTGCAGCTGTGTCCTCATGTTAAGCAGATCGAGCGATGGGAAGGTGCTGAGTGGGCGTCTGGGGCGTCTGTCTGTCTGTCTGTCTGTCACTGCTGCAGAGGTCACATTGGGGTCGCATGGCGTGGGCATCTGGGTTGATGTGATGTGGATTATTCATAGCAAACCTGACATCCTAATGGCATGGTACATGACTCTAGGGGCCGGATGAGGGAGGAGGTCAGGGTTTAGTTGGGCTGTGGGGGGTGGGGGGGTGGGGGGGGGGTGCAGGTAAGGTCATTAGTGTGGTTGGCCACAGCAGGGAAACCACACTAATGTTATTGTCAGGTTATTGTACGCTGGGGTTTTCCATTATTCCATTATTGGTTGGTATAAGGTCAATAACGGGTCTAAATTGGATTTAGAACAGCAGTTGTAATAGACATTAGTTAGTAGCGCTCAAAGTAGAGATACAATTCAAAGCGGTGGTGCGCACCACTGCGCACTAAGGCTGTCCCCAAACATTCAAGGTTCGAATGTTCGCTCGTTAGGGTTGGCACTCGAATCTTAATTAATGGGCTTGAACCATTCGGTTTTTTTTTTGGTTTTTTTTATTAAATAAAAAATATTATAATTTTTTCCCTTTTTTTATTAACTCGAAAATATATCTCGGCGAGAATGCGATATGAGCATGTAAAAAAAGAAGTAAGTTTCTAGTGCATTCCTGTCAGAAGTTATGATTTTTTAAAGAAATATCTCCTAGTTCTGCTGTCCCATCTCCCGTGCATCTCTTAATTTGGTGATTGGCCTGCAGCTGAGTTGATTGACCTTTCTCACCTTGTTCTAGAACAAAAGAGTTCCATTGAATGGAATGTCTGACGTGTCTCTCTCACACACCGAAGTTCGAGTCCTAAAAAAAGGGCTAAGGTACAGCCTTACTGCGCACAAGTAGGCCATACATGGCCTACTTGTGTGCATGAAGGCCATACATGGCCTACTTGTGTGCATGAAGGCACAAGTTGGCACCTCAACAGAGTGCAGTTCTGGTTGTCAGTGGTTCTCAAACATTCTCATGTCAAGGACCCTCAAATGAATATGCATTGGGCAATTTGAGGCGCTAGCTCCCTTCAAAAATATGTATAGAGAGCTAGCGCCCCTCAACGTCTGGCTTTTGAAATGACGTCATGGCAGCTAAGTCTATGGACTTTTAATGTTTGTTTACAGAATTTGAACCAACACTGACGTCACGTGACGTAATGTGGCAGCCACAGTCGGCGCCCCTCAAAAAATAGTTAAAATGGTAAATTTATATAGCGCCTTTTATCCAAGGCGCTTTACATAGATTGTGCATTACATTCACACATTAATACACCGATGGCGGCGGAAACCATGCAAGGCACCAACCAGCACATCGGGAGCAATTTGGGGTTCAGTGTCTTGCTCAAAGACACTTTGACACTAACTCTGGGGGAGCCCGGGTTCGAACTGGCAACCTTGCGGTTACCATCCAGCCACTCTACCCCTGAGCCACCGTCGCCCCACACAGTTAAAGTTCCATATTTTGCCGGGGACCCCCTGGAAACCCCCCAAGGGCTACTGGGGTTCCCACTTTGAGAGCCATTGATTGATGTAACCCAGTTCATACTGACGGGCATCACAATGCTTGATGGAGAGAGGTGTTCACTCTTATTACTCATTTTAGCAGAATTCTGCTAAAATGAGTAATAAGAGTGAACACCTCTCTCCACTACACACGTGTAAATCAGAACGGACCCACCTCCGATAACTAACGATCCCCCAACGAGGGCAACCTAGCACTGCACAAATAGCTAGAAAACCTAACACACACAATTTGTGTGCACACAAACACCAGCGTACAATGTATTTGTAGTTCAGCGTGTCGGAGATTATCAAACGTCTATACTACGTGTCAAGGACCCAGGATGGAGGAGGATCATGCATTTGGCTGCAAAACCCCCTTCTGAAAAGATGTTGTGCCAAACCTTATAAACTGAGGCAGGGGTTGGCCTGAGTCGGCAGCCAATCAGCGCAGCCGAGGACGCGGCATCGTACTAATTTGGGCGTTGACGTCACCGAGTCGACGCCCTACGTTCTTGGGCTCTTCATATAAGACATATTGCCAATAACAATATCCTCAAATAAAAGACGCAAGTTTGTACGATAGTGTTTGGGTCTGCATCATCAGTCATGTCTGACTATTACAGGGACCGCCGGCTCATAGACGACATGATACTTCAGGATAAGCTCTCCAGACAGCGACGCGTGTACGGGCCCACCGTCCATCTATCGCCGCTCGTCCGACAGGCCGGGTACGGTTTGGGTCTGAGCACCATCCCCAATCTGATGCAACCGGCGAGGACCATCCAATCCACGGCCATCTCGAGAGGGACACAAACCTGGGAGAATACACAGCAGATGGAAAACGTGGAGAACGTGAACGTCTATAAAATGGAGAACCAAACTCTGAAGCAGTGGAACGCCAAGCTTAACGCCCAGCTGGAACAGATGAGCTGGACGATAGAGGAGCTGGAAAGGGACAAACAGGAGCTGATAGCACAGAACGATTATTTGACTGAGGAGTTGAAATTTGCTCGCCAGGAGGCCGGATGTGGAACAGTCAAAGTGGAACAGTAGAAACAACGAGGTGTCCGCGGTCCTCGGCACTGGCTCAGGGCGGACTGTAGAGCGGCGGCTTGGGAAACGGAGGGTTCCCATCCCGGGCTCCCCCAGAGTTAGTGTCGAAGTGTCCTTGAGCAAGACTCTGAACCCCTATTTGCTCTCTATGAGCAGGTTGGTGCAGTCCTTTCCTCGGCGTGTGATTGTAAAGCAATTTGGATGAAGGTGCTTTATAAATAGACCATTTACCATTTATTTGAACATTTCTCAACCTTTTTATCATGTATATGTGCATTAGGGCACAGACCACCTATCTTTTTTATCCGTGGGACCCCAATCTATACTCAATACAATCCGCTGTGTTTAACCCATTTTGGGCGGGAACCCCTTTGTGTTTTAAGCATCATGTCTTACTTTAGCTATTGAAAAAAAGCAGATCTACAAGCTCATAGCGCGGCACCGAGTGCCGCGCTACGAGCTTGTAGGTCTGCTATTTTTGAAAAATTGTGAAAATGTAGTGCAAATCTTTGAATATATATTCTTTCAGAGCGAACGTTTTTAACTCAGATCTTTGCTTCTGGAGGGTCCCTGGAACAACATATTTTGAGATGGGGGTCGGAGGCCAGATACATATATTTTTGGGTGTCCTTGACATGATAAAGTTTGAGCACAACTGACATAGAAACATAGTTTTTTCAGAAAACTGTCATGATTTAGAAGACATTTGTAGAATCGAGCACAGGTCTAAATGGGTTAACTCTGAGAGTGTACACATACTTTTTTGTTTGTTCCACCTGTTCGCTCTCTGAATTAGACCTTTAAAACAGTCGAGCTGTATTCCTGGTGGTCGCCGGACCACCAATGAATTAGACCTTAAAGCAGTCGAGCTGTACTCCTTGTGGTCGCCGGACCACCAATGAATTAGACCTTAAAGCAGTCGAGCTGTACTCCTGGTGGTCGCCGGACCACCAATGAATTAGACCTTTAAGAAGTCGAGCTGTACTCCTGGTGGTCACCGGACCACCAATGAATTAGACCTTTTAAAGCAGTCGAGCTGTACTCCTGGTGGTCGCCGGACCACCAATGAATTAGACCTTTAAGCAGTGGAGCTGTACTCCTGGTGGTCACCGGACCGCCAATGAATTAGACCTTAAAGCAGTGGAGCTGTACTCCTTGTGGTCGCCGGACCGCCAATGAATTAGACCTTAAAGCAGTGGAGCTGTACTCCTTGTGGTCGCCGGACCGCCAATGAATTAGACCTTAAAGCAGTGGAGCTGTACTCCTGGTGGTCGCTGGACCACCAATGAATTAGACCTTTTAAAGCAGTGGAGCTGTACTCCTGGTGGTCGCCGGACCACCAATGAATTAGACCTTAAAGCAGTCGAGCTGTGCTCCTGGTGGTCGCCGGACCACCAATGAATTAGACCACAGACCTCCATTTGATTTTTGTTTATCTCTGGGATCTACATTGTACAATCCTCAGTGTTGATTTAACTCTTTGGGCAGTATTATGAGTGTCTTAAGTACCAGGTTTTATTACTTAACTTAAGACCTGGAGGCGTGATCAATGCCATTTGGCTATTCTGAGTGGCCAAACAGCATTGATCACGCCTCCAGGTCTTAAGTTAAGTAATAAGACCTGGTACTTAAGACACGCATAATACTGCCCACTTTGTGTCTACTCTGTTCACACACTAGACTAACAGCTACCAAGTGACAATCGATGCTTGTAGCCTTCGTACACCTGCTGCAAAAGCTACAAAAAGAGCTTCAATGATGCAGTGAAGTGTCAATCAAAATGTTTTGTTTTTTTTTGCTTCCTTTTTGTGTTAACTAGTCCTTACCCGTTTGAATATATACTCACCAAATGATGTACAGTGGGTAATGTGATGTCAAGTCACCCCTGTGATCATGTGTAAGTAATTTGGAGGGGATTTATCCCCCAAAAAGCATGTTTTTGCAACAAACGTTTAGAATTTTCGCATTTGTGGCACCCCCTATCTATTTGTCTCCCCTGCGCCGAAGGCATGGGGAGAGAGTATGTTTTGCACTCTGTCCGTGTGTTTGTCCGTCCGTCTGTTACCAGCTAATCTCCGGCACCGTTAACCCGGTCGATGCCAAATTTTGCACACACTCCTGGATGCCAACGATGAACCTCTGCCCCAAAAGTTCCAGAATGGCCTGTTATAGCACCACCAGGAGGCCTACTTTTGTAAAACACATTTTTTGATATTATACTCCCCCAGATTATGTCCAAAGCTCCCGCAAATCGTTACACACTATCTCTATAGTCATGTGTTCAAGACGGTTCAAGACGGATCTGTCTGATATTTCATATTCCATCCTAATTGGCTAACATCGGCTTTCAAACTTTGCAGGATTGGCCCGTTTTGAACAATAATTGGCCTATTATAGCCCCTGTTCCCATGGTTGCTGTTGCTAGCTTAAGCAACAATTCTCTTCATTTACTACCATTGAAAAAGAAAACATATTTTCCAGTTGCCTCGTATTGATATTTAATGTTTTAATTGACATTTAATTATATTTAATTTAATTCTTATTTTAAACTTAGTCTTCTCATCGTACATCAATTTATTATTGGTTAGACAATTTGCTCGTTTACATATGACGTAAGTTTTCCCTTCAATGTCAATAGCGTTTAATGTTTAATTTACTTCATATTTAGCTGAATTATCAGCTCTTATCATCATACATCATGAATCATCTCATAGTGGCCAATCAGAATGCCTGTTGCCTTTGGTTGGTTAGCTGATTTGCTCTTTTACATGACGTAAATTTTCCCTTCAATGCAAATGGCGTTTAATGTTTTGATGTTTAATTTACGTCATATTTAGCGGAATTCTGACGTAATTTCTCGGTTAATTGTCAATGGCAAATATTGAGATGTGTGGGGACAAAAGCTGTTTATAGAAGGGGCTAGCGCATCTTAAAACAAGGAGTATCTCGTCAGATGCACACTTGATGACATCACGGAGCGACTCTAGCAGTGTATTTTGTATAGCTGCAAGTGTGAACGCAGTATGAGAGTGCACAAATGGAACCAAATGGACCCCGTAAGGCTCCATTTACCATGATCCCTACATACACTGTGTGTGGTGAGCTTTAGGTTTGATTTGGCTCTTGTTGAAATCGCAGTTTTTAGGGTTAGTTCCATAGACTTAGCTGCTCATGTGAGGGAGGTGCTAGCACCCCTCAAGTGTTATATACAGCAGATATAATATATAATTGTTATAATTAGTACTGTTTTATACACTACAGTACTGTGGCTACACATAACGCCACGTCCTGCACTCGTGTGAAGAGGGGTGCCTTAAAGTGCTCTACACAAACATTAAAAAGTCCATAGACTTGCCTGCCATATGACGTAATTTCAAACCCAGATGTTGGAGCAGCAACACCCTTCAAAGATATCCATGAATTCAAGTCGTTTTTTCGGTGAACTATATCTTTAACCCATTTTGGGCGGGAACCCCTTTTGGTGTTTTAAACATTATGTTATAATTTAGCTATTGAAAAATAGCAGATCTACAAGCTTATAGCGCACCACCGCGCTATGAGCAGTATTCCATGGGGTCCATCTGATCAGTGCAGAATGCTGCAGTTCAGCCAGTACAAGTTCAGTTGAGCCAGCGTTGGCCCGGAGTGTCCGGAGGTTCAGGGAGCGGACAGTGTTGAGACAAGTTAATGGGAGGAAATAGGATCATTAGGGGCAGAGGGAGGCTCAGGTAATCCTGACGGTGTCACACATGTCAATGGCCCGGGTGGTGCATATAGGAGAAGTGTTTTTAAGTTTTGGAGTAAATGGAGCAACATCACAATGCTACTTGTACTTTTACTCATAAGACGATAGTATTGGCATCAAATTAAGTAAAAGTGCTCAAATTAGTCAAAAAATGTTCAAGCTTTCTAGACCTTGCAGGCACATGCAAAGGCTAAACTGTGTCATTGTCTCCACCAGGCCGAAGGCATGGGGAGAGAGTATGTTTTGCACTCCGTCCGTCCGTCCGTGTGTCCGTGTGTGTGTGTGTGTGTGTGTCCGTCCGTCCATCCGTCTGTGAACAGCTAATCTCCGGCACCGTTAACCCGGTCGATGCCACATTTTGCACACACACTCCCTGGATGCCAACGATGAACCTCTGCCCCAAAATTTCCAGAACGGCCTGTTATAGCACCACCAGGAGGCCGCTTTGTGCAAAACAAGTTTTTGGACAGTACACCTACAGATTTGGTCCAAACATCACGCAAATTGGTACACAGTCTCTCTAGAGCCATTCAACGAAACGGGTGTTTCAGATTTCTCAGACTCCATCCTGATTGGCTAAGATTGGCTTCCAAAGTTCGCAGGAGTGCTCAGTTTCAAACAAAATGCTGCAAATCATGAACACATCGTGTGATATCCGTGAAATTGTGCACGCACATTCCCACTAGGCCGAGGAAGAAATGCCACATGAACATTTTCAACTCAGCCTCATGGTGGCGCTATAACTGGCCAAAAAGTGTTTTACCTCTAACTGCACGGATCTGTGGATAACTTTGTATGCCAACTCCCTAGAAGCCAAGGAAAAACCTTTGCCTGGAATTTTTCACATCTGCTCTTTATAGCGCCACCAGGAGGCCGACATATGTTAAACACATTTTCTAATATTACTCCTTCAGATTTTATCCAAATTTCACGCAAATCGGTACACATGCTCTCCATAGTCATGTGATCAAGACGGGTTTGTTTGATTTCTCATAATCCACCCTCATTGGCTACAATTGGCTTCTAAACTTTTCAGGAGTAGCCCGCCTTGTACCTGTTTTGTACAAATCGCCACAACTACTAAACGCAGCGTCCGGTGAGGTGAAACTGTGCATGCATATTCCCACTAGGCTTTGGAAGAAATGCCACTTGACAGTTTTCAAATCAGCCTCATGGTGGCGCTACAACAGGCCAAGCCGCGTCACACACACACACACACACACACACACACACACACACACACACACACACACACACACACACACACACACACACACACACACACACACACACACACACGCACGTTTATATTGCTCCTAAACATTTTGCCAAGCATCACACACACACTCCTATCCTCCTGGTGGAGACCTGTGCCCAGAAGGGCACTTTTTCTAGTTTAGATTATGTAGACATACTGTAGCATTCTATAGTGTTTACTTGTAGTTCCATTGTGCAGATGTTCTACTGTTAGACGGATGTTAGGTTCTTAGTTGTCTCCACCAGGCCGAAGGCATGGGGAGAGAGTATGTTTTGCATGCATTTGTATGTTTTGTCCGTCCGTCCGTCCGTCCGTGTGTGTGTCTGTGTGTCCGTGTGTGTGTCCGTCCGTCCGTCTGTGAACAGCTAATCTCCGGCACCATTAACCCGGTCGATGCCAAATTTTGCACACACACTCCCTGGATGCCAACGATGAACCTCTGCCCCAAGATTTCCAGAACGGCCTGTTATAGCGCCACCAGGAGGCCGCTTTGTGCAAAACAAGTTTTTGCACAGTACACCTACATATTTTGTCCAAACATCACGCAAATTGGTACACAGTCTCTCTAGAGCCATTCAACGAAACGGGTCTTTCAGATTTCTCAGACTCCATCCTGATTTGTTAAGATTGGCTTCCAAAGTTCGCAGGAGTGCTCAGTTTCAAACAAAATGCTGCAAATCATGAACACATCGTGTGATTTCCGTGAAATTGTGCACGCACATTCCCACTAGGCCGAGGAACAAATGCCACATGAACATTTTCAACTCAGCCTCATGGTGGCGCTATAACTGGCCGAAAAGTGTTTTTACCTCTAACTGCACGGATCTGTGGATAACTTTGTATGCCAACTCCCTAGAGGCCAAGGAAAAACCTTTGCATGGAATTTTTTACATATGCTCTTTATAGCGCCACCAGGAGGCCGACATATGTAAAACACATTTTCTAATATTACTCCTTCAGATTTTATCCAAATTTCACGCAAATCGGTACACATGCTCTCCATAGTCATGTGGTTTGTTTGATTTCTCATAATCCACCCTCATTGGCTACGACTAAACTTTTCACAACTACTCAACGCAGCGTCCGATTGTGGTGAAACTGTGCATGCATATTCCCACTAGGCTTTGGAAGAAATGCCACTTGACAGTTTTCAAATCAGCCTCATGGTGGCGCTACAACAGGCCAAGCCGCGTCACACACACACACACGTTTATATTGCTCCAAAACATTTTGCCAAACATCACACACACACTCCTATCCTCCTGGTAGAGACCTGTGCCCAGAAGGGCACTTTTTCTAGTTTACTTATGATCCAATAGATGACTATTTCTATTGATTGATTGATTGATTACTTTATTGAAAAATACATTTCAAAAGGATAGAGCCACAAGAAAGCCGTCAGGCTTGTTTCCGTTGTGGTCCTCTTGGGGAAAGGGGAAGGGGAGCAACAATACAATACAGACAGAACCGTTGTGGTCCTCTTGGGGAAAGGGGAAGGGGAGCAACAATACAATACAGACAAAAACAAAAATACCTTTGTATTTTGCCAGGAGTCAAAAAAACAAACACAAAAACAGAACAAATTCGTAATAACTGACCAAAATAAAACTGGATTTCTTTTCTTTTTTTTCCTTCCTTTTTTTTCTTCCTTTTTTCATTTGTGCTATTTATCTATTCTACACTAAAAATGTCAGTATACTTAAAATAAAACTAAAACAACTATGTATTGATGATGTATTGTCTTGTGGTGTTCTTGCTTACTAATATAAGGCGCCCTGGATTAAGAGCATCTGCTAAATGCCTAAATTGTAAATTGCAGATCATTGCGTACTGTAATGGGCTACTGGAAACCAGGCTAGCGATTTATAGTATATGATCAAGTAAATTCACGAAAAAAACACAAAACATCATGGAGATGGTATAGGTTTTCTGCACGACAACAGCGAAATGTACTATATGTCAGTGGTTCCCAAAGTGGGGTCCGGGGACCCCCAGGGGTACTTGAGGGAGTTCCAGGGGGGACCCAGCTAAATGATAATTTGGAACCAAATGGACCCTTATGGGTCTGTAACTCAGAGAGTGTACAAATGGAACCAAATGGACCCGTTAGGGTGATGATGATGATGATGATGATTACTATATTTACCCAGGGTATCTGGGCTAAGCTCAAGAACTTGTTTCCAGCCAGGCCCTGCTCATAGAACACATTTCATCGTAGTGGTTCAATGCCTTGTTCAAGGGCACTTCAGCGGTGGTAATTTTAACGTGTCGGACAGCTGATTCGAACTGGCGACCTTCCGGTATCAAGACCGCTCCGCCATCCGTTCGGCCACCGCTGCCACGTGTCAGGGGTCCGTGGCATAATGCGTGTGAATTTGGGGGTCCATGAAATTAATATGTTTCGGAATCACTGCTAGATCCGTAAAAATCCTCCCTTACCGGGGTCACTGGCATATGTTTTCAAATGGGGGGTCCGTGGCCTAATAAATGTCGATTTGGGGGTCCTTGACATGGGAACCACTGCTATAGGTTACTTACCAGAGCTGAGTTGGAAGTGTGACAGCAGCGGCTGTTTGGATTGGCTGGCGTGGCCCGGAGTCACTCAGCTGTCCCATCACGCATCTGGGGCTCCTCTACCTGAGCAGGAAACAGCTGTGTAAATGGACGGGATTGGACCAATGGGGAAACAGCTGTGTAAATGGAAGGGATTGGACCAATGGGGAGACTGCAGAATCACAGCACCACCGAGAAAGACATCGCAGCTACTGTAACCAGACTGCTACATACATTATCCCATGTTGGGGCGGGAACCCCCCTTTTGGTGTTAGCAATATGTTATGCTTTAGCTTTTGGAAAATAGCAGATCTACAAGCTCGTAGCGCGCCACCGAGTGGCGCGCTACGAGCTTGTAGGTCTGCTATTTTTGAAAAAATCGAAGAACGACTGACATAGAAACATAGCTTTTTCAGAAAACTGTCAGGATGTAGAAAACATTTTTAGAATCTGATCTCAGGTCAAAATGGGTTATGCTGCGCGCACGCACGCACGCACGCACGCACGCACGCACGCACGCACGCACGCACGCACGCACGCACGCGCACACACACACACACACACACACACACATACATACGGAAATGACAGACGTTGTACAGTATACTATTTTCCAGATAGTGTTTGGCTTGATGAGGATGGATTTAGTATTGGCACATGGCTCTAAAGCCTCTGCATGCTCTCTGTGGTATACGGGGTCTTTTCTTCCAGTCAGTCTGGTTCTCATTAATGTTTCTCTCTCTCCTGGATGGAAAACTTAGCATTTAGAAAGAACGGGCTCTATTGTACTAGATGCTGTTGCCAGTAGCTTATTATTTGTTTTATTATGTTGGGACTCTGGACCCCACTGCGTGTGATTCTGTAAATGCACTCTCTCTGTTTTGTTGTCACACGGTCAACACGGTCATTATTAGTATTGGCTTTTCTTTTCTATTATCCCCCCCTTTGATGATGTGGGCTATGTTTTTTAAACCAGAGGAAAGGCCAAAAAGCACAGCTGTGTTGCGGGAAAATATCTACGCGAGAATGAATGAATGTGAACCGTAGCATTTGGGATAGAACACATGTGGGTTTTCAACTCGCGTGCTCACATCGTGATGAGATGCTTGTGAGCTTTTTGATGAATTGAACATTGTGGACCCTATTGGAAACAAGTGTAATGCTTAATTGGGTCGTCCACTCACAGTTAACAGCCTTTGTATTGATTTTGTGCTTGAAATGTACTGTAATTCTGCAAACTGTTAATACATTTTTCAATCAATCAATCAAAAAAGCTTGTAGATCGGCTATTATTAGGCATTTTCCTTATTATTATTATTTTTGAGTGGTGCAACCACTCCAAGGAACAGCAATGTCCGTGTTCAACTATGTTTGTGTGTGACTGTTTGTGTGTGACCAGTACCAATGAGTACCAAAAGTGGCGCTGTTGTGCCAGAAACGGAGAGAGAGAGATAGTGCTGCACTGTTGCCTGCTAATGAGAGAGAGAGAGAGAGACGTCTTGCAATTGGGGGGGAGGGAGGGGCTACAGCCAGATGCTATAATGTCTATTTTGGGGTCCTTGGCATGGAAATGATTATGAACCCCTGGGATAGAAGACTACATAGTTATGTTGCTGTGATATTTGTACTTAAACCCTCTGGACGTACTAAACTGGACCTGAGTTGGCGAGTCTGGACCTCTTTTTTTCCGTCTACACCAAATCTCTTGGCCGATAAATCTACAAGCTCACAAACTCAGCTTGTGCTTTAGCTAATTTAGTCCCATAGAATATGGATGCTGGGGTTCAAGTGGTTAAAGGACCACTTCACCACTTTTCAACTTCTCTTCCTATAATTGGTCCTAACTAATGTTCATGATAAAATACCACCATTTTTTCCTATTCAGTCTGTGTCTCATAGGAAGGCTGTGGGCAGTTCAGAAACCTGTCCACCAGTGACATCATCGATGGTGAATCCAAGCTAATAGAAACGGCAGGCTTTCTTTTCCTGAAAAGTTGCAATGCAAAAGTTGAAGCCATCGTTCTCACGATAATACAAATCTAAATATATTTTAAAACAAATCTTGTTTAAAAAAAAATCTGCCTAATGATGATGTCACTGGTGGACGGGTATCAGAACTGCCCAAAGCCCTCTTATGAGACACAGACTGAGTAGGGAAAAATTGTGGTGTTTTATCATGAACATTAGTGAGGACCAATTATATGAAGAGATGTTGAAAAGTGGTGAAGTGGTCCTTTAATTGTATGTGCACATGCAGACAAAGAGCTTGTGACGGGACTGTAGGAAGCAGGTCCATAATAGGGGGACGGGATGGGATGGGGTGGGGTGAGGGGAGGGGGGGTGAAGAGACATATAGCCACATGGGAGAATGAAATAATGAGGCTCTATAGCTTCTCTGACAGATGCTGTACGTCTTCTTGCTGCTTTTCATGCTACTGTGGTTGTTGAACACTTATTTGAGGGCCGCTAGGCTAGCCCCTCCTACAGCTACAGGGCCGCTAGGCTAGCCCCTCCTACAGCTACAGGGCCGCTAGGCTAGCCCCTCCTACAGCTACAGGGCCGCTAGGCTAGCCCCTCCTACAGCTTTTGTCCCCACACGTCTCATATTTGCCATTGACAATGAGGTCATATATGTATGTCCTTCAAATATGACATAGATTTGTGGCAACACAAACATTAAATGCCATTGACAACGAAGGGAAAATGTACGTCATATATGTAGACGAGCAAATCGGCGAACCAATCACATAAATTCAGTTGTTCATGTCATGACTCGTGAGAGGATGTATGATGATGTATAATGATAAGAGCGCCCCTCACTTCACACAGGAGTGATTTTTTGAACACTAGGGGGTGGCAATCTCCATCCCCTGATGACCCAAAAGACTCCCCTGCAGAGCTTCATTCACACACTATGAAACCAGGCAGGATATTATGTGATATTATCCCCACAGTTTTTGCAAAACGTTGCCGGACCAAAACTATTCCAGTAAAAAGAACGGGAATGTCTGCACGCAGTGACAATTAATTGGTAACCCTATAGTTTATATCGTGTGCAGTTTCTCATTACAAACTGCACAGTGCACACAAAGAAACGTGCTATTATAATAGCTAAATGATCGGACACTATAGGGAGGCCATGCTGGCCAGTTACTATAGTGTTGTTTATATCTTCCTATGTTATGTGAGTGCCGGGGCAGAGGAAGACGAGCTGCAGGGACAGACAGAGCTGTCTTGCACTTTACGCTGAAGTGATGTTAGCAGTGCTACGTACATTATTATTCAAATATTTTAATGGAAAATTTCAAATTTTAGAAGGACAGATAACAGATACCGTAGTCTGAAAACCCACCTCTTCAGACTCCACCATGGCCCGTAGCACTTGCCCTAGCCTAGCCCCTTAGATAGCACTTTATGTAGACTTAGATAGTATTTTAAACAGACTTATAGCATGTTACGTAGACAGCACTAGAATTGCATTTTATGTAGTCATAGCACTTTATAGTACACATGTATTTGCGAACGCAGTGAGCATTTACTATGAGACCCAGCAGATCATGTCTGTCTGTCTGTCTGTGTGTGTGTCACGCTGTAACACCAGCCGCCCGCCACCAGAGGGCGCAGCTGTATCACACACAAAAACGCACGCACGCGCACACACACACACACACACACAACTTAACTTAATAAAAAAAACTTAACTTAAAAAAACTTAACTTAAAAAAAAACTTGAAAAAAAAAAAAACTAAAAAAAAACCTTAAAGTACGTAATTTATTCTAATTGTTGTTATTGCAATTTACGAGCTGCGTTCGCTTCCCGCGTTTGCGCGTCTTACTTGTATATATAATATAGTATACCGGTAGTATAGTTTACATAGATACTTTTTTTTGGCTTTTTCTGCCTTTATTGATAGGTTGAAAGTAGACGGACAGGAAATGGGGAGAGCGATGGGGGAAGACACGCGGCAAAGGCCGTCGGGATCGGGAGTCGAACCCGCGGCACGCCGTCAGGCTGGCTTAGCAGCCTAGGTGCCCAGAGGCCACTGTTACGTTCTTTTATGCATGTTTCATGATAACTACTTTTTTGTATGCCATGCTTTTTTGTTATTGCTTAAAGGGATAGTTCAGATTTTTTTAACTTAAGTTGTATGAAATACTTGCCATTAATATAGTGGTTGCAACTGTATTAATTGATTGCCCGAGTCCCGTGGTGGGAGTTCTGCTCTGGTTTTGGTGAAATATCAAGTAGTTCCGGTCATTTTGTGAGGGGCACTGGGGGCCACGCAGTAAAAGTAAATTAATCCACAAAACTAACGTCATTTGTATTGTTGACCTATTTCTAAAATATTAGTGCAACTTTCGTTCTTTTTTACCCCTCTATCACACAGAACTATGTTTTTTGTGTCCATATCACTACGCCCAAAAAATAGTTCCATGTGATATAGTGCCCCCCACAAAATGACCGGAACTACTTAATATTGACCAAAACCAGAGCAGAACTCCCACCACGGGACTCGGGCAATCAATTAATACAGTTGCAACCACTATATTAATGGCAATTATTTCATACAATTTAAGTTAAAAAAATCTGAACTATCCCTTTAATGTAAATCGCTCTGGATTAAGAGCGTCTGCTAAATGCCTAAATTGTAATTGAATTGTATAATAATAAAAACAATAAACTTTATTTATATAGCACCCTTCATAAGAAAAATTGCAACCCAAAGTGCTTCACAATAATACAAATAATAACAAGCCGCCAGAAAACAAAAAGCAAGTCAATACATATATGTACTGTACTGTGTACAGTGTGATGTACAGTAGAGACTGACACGGGAGTGGATTTTCACTCCTGTCCCATCCCACTCCTGCAGAAAAAATCCTGTCCTGTCCCAATCCTGGGCCAGAGTAAAAAACAAAATCCCATCCTGTCCCACTCCTGTAGAATGACTCCTGATCCCATCCCGCTCCCACTCGAAATTACTCCCGCTCCCATCCCGCTCCTGTTTTTTTTTTTTTCATTAGGAAAAGTTATTCTATCTATCTATCTATCTATCTATCTATCTATCTATCTATCTATCTATCTATCTATCTATCTATCTATCTATCTATCTATCTATCTATCTATCTATCTATCTATATCTTCCTGCTTCTCAAGACAGATATCCTACCAATAAAATAAAAATAAAGTGGGCAATGGTAGATTTAACTTTGACTACCAAATACAGTATATTCATATCAATATTAAAACAAAACCAAGAACAGTTCTGACTGTTGACAAGTGCTTTGTCAATTGTTGAGATATATAATAGCCAATAAAAACACAATATAAATATTTTTTACACACAGTAATAAAGATCTTCTCTTATGGGGTCCCTGGCATCTTTTCAAATGGGGGTCCGCGGGCTAATAAATGTTGATTTAGGGGTCCTTGACATGAAAATGTTTGGGAACCACTGGTGTATGGGACTCGTTTGGGAGAAAGAAGGGAGACGATGTATTGTAGAACATTCGCTCAGACAGCTGTTCAGGGAGCCAAGCAAGTGCCAACAGTAACAGCGTTAGCATGTAGCTAACGTAGCATCACAATTGCAAGTTGCAACGTTGCCACTGCCAGGGGAAACAAATGCATCAGGTTGATCTGGCTATAAATAATCGATTATATCACGTCAACGACGCGATGCAGAATCATGCACGGCCGCACTGCGATGTCTTCATATTAAACTTTATAAAACGTCCACTGGATTGCATGAAGGAAGTATTCTTCCTCTCCCGGTTTGAGCGGAGCCTGGAAGCATTAGCACTGCTGGATTATGGGTATGTGTAGTTCTTTTGACTTGCGTCAGCAAGTCAAAAGAGTGTTGACTCACTGAAAGATGACTACAACAAAGATGGGCGCTTCTGTTCTTTTGGTTGGCACTTGGCAGCACGACCAGTTGAAAATGTCATTCACGCTCCTGCACGCTCCTGTTGACTTTCATTCACGTCCCGTCCCGATCACGGGATTAATACAAATATTAATCCCATCCCGCGGGAATCCTGCGGGAATCCCGTGACCCGCGGGAGTCCCGACAAAATGTCAGTCTATTGTACTGTACAGTATCTGTGTATTTCTGCAGGCTCCTCCTGGTCTGTGTTTGCATGCAGTCCTATCCCATCATGTTCCTTGGCTTTTTCCACAGTATTATCCTGGTCTGTGTTTGCGTGCAGTCCTATGATCCTATCCCATCATGTTCCTTGGCTTTTTCCACAGTATTATCCTGGTCTGTGTTTGCGTGCAGTCCTATGATCCTATCCCATCATGTTCCTTGGCTTTTTCCACAGTATTATCCTGGTCTGTGTTTGCGTGCAGTCCTATGATCCTATCCCATCATGTTCCTTGGCTTTTTCCACAGTATTATCCTGGTCTGTGTTTGCGTGCAGTCCTATGATCCTATCCCATCATGTTCCTTGGCTTTTTCCACAGTATTATCCTGGTCTGTGTTTGCGTGCAGTCCTATGATCCTATCCCATCATGTTCCTTGGCTTTTTCCACAGTATTATCCTGGTCTGTGTTTGCGTGCAGTCCTCTGTCCTATCCCTGCATGTTCCTTGGCTTTTTCCACAGTATTATCCTGGTCTGTGTTTGCGTGCAGTCCTCTGTCCTATCCCTGCATGTTCCTTGGCTTCTTCCACAGTATTATCCTGGTCTGTGTTTGCGTGCAGTCCTCAGTCCTATCCCTGCATGTTCCTGGTCTTTTCCACAGTATTATCCTGGTCTGTGTTTGCGTGCAGTCCTCTGTCCTATCCCTGCATCCTATTCCTTGGTCTTTTACACAGTATTATCCTGGTCTGTGTTTGCGTGCAGTCCTCTGTCCTATCCCTGCATGTTCCTTGGCTTTTACCACAGTATTATCCTGGTCTGTGTTTGCGTGCAGTCCTCTGTCCTATCCCTGCATGTTCCTTGGCTTTTTCCACAGTATTATCCTGGTCTGTGTTTGCGTGCAGTCCTCTGTCCTATCCCTGCATGTTCCTTGGCTTTTTCCACAGTATTATCCTGGTCTGTGTTTGCGTGCAGTCCTCAGTCCTATCCCTGCATGTTCCCTGGTCTTTTCCACAGTATTATCCTGGTCTGTGTTTGCGTGCAGTCCTCTGTCCTATCCCTGCATGTTCCTTGGCTTTTTACACAGTATTATCCTGGTCTGTGTTTGCGTGCAGTCCTCTGTCCTATCCCTGCATGTTCCTGGTCTGTGTTTGCGTGCAGTCCTCTGTCCTATCCCTGCATGTTCCTTGGCTTTTTCCACAGTATTATCCTGGTCTGTGTTTGCGTGCAGTCCTCTGTCCTATCCCTGCATGTTCCTTGGCTTTTTCCACAGTATTATCCTGGTCTGTGTTTGCGTGCAGTCCTCTGTCCTATCCCTGCATGTTCCTGGTCTGTGTTTGCGTGCAGTCCTCAGTCCTATCCCTGCATGTTCCTTGGCTTTTTCCACAGTATTATCCTGGTCTGTGTTTGCGTGCAGTCCTATCCCTGCATGTTCCTGGTCTGTGTTTGCGTGCAGTCCTCTGTCCTATCCCTGCATGTTCCTGGTCTGTGTTTGCGTGCAGTCCTCTGTCCTATCCCTGCATGTTCCTTGGCTTTTTCCACAGTATTATCCAATCATCCGTCTGAGATGAGCTTTTCATTTCTGCTGCTTTCATAACACACGGCTTAAAGATGACCTTCTGAACATCTGATTCATTTCATACGCAGCCATCCATAAACCTCCACGGCCCAGAGTTATGCTACTGTGTTCGTAGTAGTCAACAACTCATATACCATTAACAACATAAGCCAGTTTCGTAGTAGTCAACAACTCATATACCATTAACAACATAAGCCTCAGATACTTTGTTAGAACATGTTTGAACATGAACATTTTGTCAAATAGGGCAGTGGTTCCCAAACTTTTTCATGTCAAGGACCCCCAAATTGACACTAATTATCCCACAGACCCCCATGTGAAAAAACATGCCAGGGATCCCCCCCCCCCCCCCCTAAGACCCTCCCCCCTAAGAGAAGATTTCTACGTCTCTAGCAGTGATTCTCAACCTGTTTAATTCAAGGACCCCCAGTTTGACCTGCATTAGGCTACGGACCCCCCATTTAATAGCATTTCTATCTCTGGGACCCCAATTTATATTGTAAAATAAATGTTAATTTAACTCTGAGAGTGTACAAATGGAGTTACAGACGCATAATGGTCATTTTGGTTCCAAACTATCATTTAGCTGGGGACCCCCTGGAACTCCCTCAGGTACCATTGAAATAGGGACACTGCGGCTTGAAAGTAGTGAAGTGCTTATAGGACCATTTAAAGCCCCTAACCACACCAGAGGGTGCTTATAGGACCATTTAAAGCCCCTAACCACACCAGAGGGTGCTTATAGGACCATTTAAAGCCCCTAACCACACCAGAGTGCTTATAGGACCATTTAAAGCCCCTAACCACACCAGAGTGCTTATAGGACCATTTAAAGCCCCTAACCACACCAGAGTGCTTATAGGACCATTTAAAGCCCCTAACCACACCAGAGTGCTTATAGGACCATTTAAAGCCCCTAACCACACCAGAGGGCTTATAGGACCATTTAAAGCCCCTAACCACACCAGAGGGTGCTTATAGGACCATTTAAAGCCCCTAACCACACCAGAGTGCTTATAGGACCATTTAAAGCCCCTAACCACACCAGAGTGCTTATAGGACCATTTAAAGCCCCTAACCACACCAGAGTGCTTATAGGACCATTTAAAGCCCCTAACCACACCAGAGGGTCACCATGCAACCCTTATTCCCAATTAGTCTACTTGCCAGCCTATAGAGCCCCATTGTGAACCCGAAGTGGCCCTATGGACAAATGCAGCTCAAGGAATGATTTTTGTGCAAAAAATAATGCTTGCAATGGATTCAGAATCATGAAAACCCCCTAGTTTGACCCGTCACATGCTACTTAAAGCATAATGACATTTTGAAAATGTTTGCCTTATATTGGATGTTAATGGTGCCCCAGCTTATTATGCTAATTATGAAAATTGCCCAACATATGCAAGTTAGCATCCGACAGTTTCTAAATGCTGGGGACCCATACTCAACATTTATAACATAAAACCTTAGGGTACTCAAAATTCACATTCACATTCTGGCAAGTAGACTAAATTCCGTGTGTGTGTGTGTGTGTGTGTGTGTGTGTGTGTGTGTGTGTGTGTGTGTGTGTGTGTGTGTGTGTGTGTGTGTGTGTGTGTGTGTGTGTGTGTGTGTGTGTGTGTGTGTGTGTGTGTGTGTGTGTGTGTGTGTGTGTGTGTGTGTGTGTGGGGGGGGGGGGGGGGGGGGTGTGCTTGTATTAATCCGGAAAAAATGCAAAACAGCGGTATTCTGCAGAAGGAAGAAACAAAACCGATATTTTGGGAGGTAATGTTGGGGTCTATGGGGGGGCTGAGTGAGTGAGTGAGGTGGTGTGGAAGGGAGAAAGGGTATGCTTGTTGGATGGTGGGTGCACTGGAGTTGGCCAGGGGGGGGGGGGGGGGGTGGTCTACAGAGCCAGGGGGGTCGAGGAGGAAGAGACTCATAGGGGACATGAGTAGAATGCATGGAAACTTTTAACATCCGACTCCATTTATAGCAGTTCTCCCTGTTGACACCCCCCCCCCCCCCCTCCTCCCCCTCCTCCCCCAACCCTCTGCCCTGCCCCGTCCATATCCACCCCCCCTCCCCCCCAACCCTCTGCCCTGCCCCATCCATATCCACTCCCCCTGCCTCAGGACTTTTAGCTATAGTTCAGTTAAAGACATTTTAATAGCTTCCTTTTGTAAACAAACGCCACAGCCAGGCCCTGCAGGCCACCAGATACGCATCTAGGAGTCAACCAGCTCCCTCTACAGGCCATTGAGGACCCCCTCTAAAATGAGATGAGACATTTCAAGGGGATTATCCTTTCAATAAAGGTATATAATAATGAAAGGCTTTAATTTGCTTGTGTTGAATTAACGGTGGTCGGACAAGGATGTGGAAACCCAGACAACGGCCACTAACAGCCATTGACCTTTTTTTATTTATTTTTATTTTTATTTCATAATTCTTTGTCATCATGGCAGGGAACAACCTTCTACTCTACACACTTACACCCATATACTGCCTGCTGTGTTGAATCCTGAACACTAGGTGGCGTTGGTACCGTAGCCCTCGGCTGACCTCCAGCTGTAAAGAAAGAGATGATCTTGCTGACAGTTGGATGAAGCTCTGTTGGAACATTTGACACCATCACTGCTCAAGGTCTCCATGCAGTCCATGAACAACATGTGGTGAACAGGTCTTAACCCATTCTGACCTGAGATCAGATTTTAAAAATGTCTTCTACATCCTGACAGTTTTCTGAAAAAGCTATGTTTCTATGTCAGTGGTTCTTCGATTTTTCAAAAATAGCGCGCCACTCGGCTCGCGCTACGAGCTTGTAGATCTGCTATTTTTCAATAGCTAAAGCATAACATAATGCTGACACCAAAAGGGGTTCCCGCCCAATAAACTCCTCCATATAGAAGCTCTTGTAGAGATGGTGGAAAGACAGAGAGGGGGTGTAGTATAGGGTTAGCAAGGTCAGAGTACCAGACCCTAGACCGCCTGCTTTGTCTTCCTGTTTTGTTGAGTTTCGGAGAAGTCATGTGAGGGAGAGATAATTCACTCTAGAGTGAATCACATCCGCAGCCTGGGGTTTTTTTATAAGGCAGGACGCAGGTAGACAAAACAACAACACACACACACACATGCACGCACGCACACGCATACACGCGCGCACACACACACACACGTCATCAGGAATTAAATTAATTGTCATGATGCTGGAGACCCTAAATAGAACAGCAATTACCACAAACACACGTCCACACCGTGTGAGCTGCAGACCTACATGTTGCTCTCTCTCGCTCTCTCTCTCTCTCTCTCTCTCTCTCTCTCTCTCTCTCTCTCTAACACCTCTGAGATGTGACCCAGGAGAGAGAGAGGCACATGACTAGTGTGCCTCTCTCCCTCTAGAAACTATATTTCTAGTGTGAGAGGAGATCTTTATTTGACCTGATGCATCACACTTGAAATTGGTATTGATATTTCCCGTTGGGGCCCATGCATGCAAAGAGGTTTGATTGATTGATTGATTGAATTCTGTATTAGTCAGAAATGTAAACAGCACATTGTACAGTAAGACATTAAGGCTAAATGGACAACACAAAAAAAGTCCTGGGGACTTGTTTCCATTGTGGTCCTATATATTACATGCATTAACATAAAACCTTTCCACAACAATACATGTCATCAATAAATACAAAACACGTTCAAAGGAGAAAACGGCAGTTACGTCACACTAAGTGGAGGGTGGATGATGACCCTGTCAGGTTGGGGTTGGGGGGGCGGTGCTGAGAATTCCGCCACTCTTTGAGTGACAGCTTCCTCTTCCTTCCTGTTGTGGTTTCCATGGAAACAGGGGGAGTTTTCCCTGAGTAAACGCGGCAGCGTTCCACACCACATCAAACACCGGGCTGCCATGAGTCAGCCCACAACCTCTACAGGGAGGCTGCAGAGCACAGCAATGTCGCTAACAACTGCTTACAAGGCAGTATGCCGGAGGAGTCTCATCATGTACTAACTGTGGTTCGCTGGCTTAGCTGCCGTGCACACGTTAGTCACAGGAACGTCTTATCAACATCTTTTGTCTGGTTTATGCTTGCTGTCTTTGTTCTCAAACCCATTTTGGGCGGGAACCCCTTTTGGTGTTAGCATTATGTTATGCTTTAGCTATTGAAAAATAGCAGATCTACAAGCTCATAGCGCGCCACCGAGTGGCGCGCTACGAGCTTGTAGGTCTGCTATTTTTTAAAAACCACTGACATAGAAACATAGCTTTTTCAGAAAACTGTCAGGATGTAGAAGACATTTTTAGAATCTGATCTCAGGTCAAAATGGGCTAATATCAATACGTTAGTGATATCTGCCATGTAAACATTATTGCATATTATTCTGTCTTTGTTCTCCATTAACAATAAATTAGGATTTTGATTTTGTGGGTCGGCAAATTCAAGACAACTATTTGGGTTCAGATAACTTGAGTAACATGAGTATTTATACCATACTTTTTTTGATGACCATTTTTGTCGTGACAATTTTATGATCTAAATTCACACGTCATTATATCACTGTAGATTAACGGAATAATCAAACCATGTTTTACTGTATCAACAGATTAATTGTGTTTTAGAAAATAATCACTAGTTGCAGCCCCATGCCTACTGTATATAAGCCTCTACCTACAGCACACCCATACTGCACAGCAGGGTTCTCAACCCGTGGGTCGCGACCCCTCGGGGGGGTCGCCAAATTATTTTAGGGGGTCCCCCAAATTATTAAAAAAAAAAAAAAAAAAAAAAATATTTTCACAATTTTTCAAAAATAGCAGACCTACAAGCTCGTAGCGCGCCACTCGGTGGCGCGCTATGAGCTTGTAGATCTGCTATTTTTCAATAGCTAAATTATAAACAATGCTTAAAACACCAAAAGGGGTTCCGCCCAAAATGGTTTAAGGTTATTGTAGCAGTCAATTTATATTGGGGGTCGGGAGGGGGCGGGGCGGGGGTCCCGAGACATTGCCAAAGCATTTCCGGGGGTCCCCGGCCAAAAACGTTGAGAACCCCTGCTGTACAGTACTGTATATGTATCCCCATTGTCCTGTCTTGTCCACCAGCCTTGCACAGGAGAGTAACGGTCGTGTTGGGGAACAGGGGATTATGTTGCTACGGTGCGGTGGTGTGTTGGAGACGGAGGCTGTGTCCAGCTGGAATGCATTAAGTTCGCTGCCCTATACAACCCCACTGATGTCATTCCTTCGCCGTGATTCAGACCTACACACTGCTTAACCCGCTCACGCACGCCCGCACGCACGCACGCACGCACGCACGCACGCACGCACGCACGCACGCACGCACGCACGCACGCACGCACGCGCGCACTGCAGCGCGCACGCACGCACGCACGCACGCACGCACGCACGCACGCACGCACGCACGCACGCACGCACACACACACACACACGCACTGAAACACACACTCGTGGAAACGCGGAAACATACACACACATGGAAACTTTTGCACAGAAAGCAAAAACACAAAAAACAGAGACACACTTACATCCAGAGAGAGAGAGAGAGAGAGAGAGAGAGAGAGAGAGAGAGAGAGAGAGAGAGAGAGAGAGAGAGAGAGAGAGAGAGAGAGAGAGAGAGGAGAGAGAGAGAGAGAGAGAGAGAGAGAGAGAGAGAGAGAGAGAGAGAGAGAGAGAGAGAGA